>NC_091855.1:36721497-37035386 GCF_037783145.1 Equus przewalskii | reverse complement strand
GTTTCCATGGTATTTGTGGTCATTGCTGTTTTCCAGAGGCTTGCCCTGGGTCAAGGCTGTGGATGGGCCTCCGAGGCCCCAGTGTGCCCACCGCATCCTGACATCAGTTACTTCCACGGTGCTAGAGCCTCCCCAGTGTGGCGACTCCATCTGCATTGAGTTTCCTCAACGTAAGCATTTGCAAACACCTGCAGGGGCAGGGAAGACAGGGATGCAAGGACATAGCTATGCCCTCAAGGAACTCAGTGCAGGGGGAGACAGAGATGTGCATGGATAATTACATAAAAGGGCACAGCGTGTAAGCTGGTAAACTTGCTGAACTTTGTAGGTTCTGACATGCTGTGTGACTCTGGACACTTGCTTGATATCTCTGAGCTTCAGTCTCTTTTTCCACAAAGCGGGAATATTAATCCCTCTTCTGCCTGCTCCACAAGGCCAATCTGAGAATTAAAGGGGAAATGGAAGAGGCTTTCCTTATAAATGACAAAGCATAATGCAAATGTGAGAGATGATGAGGCTCAGCCGTTGTCGGAGAGAACCTCTATTTTCTTTTTTGTTTTATTTGATAAATCATTAGGGACTGGAGTGGCTGCACAACTCGAGGAGGCACCATTTACCGTGTGCGCCATGTGAACAGCGCCCCCTGGAGTTGTGCGTTATGATGACCCTGCTGGCCCCGCTCATCTCAGAGCCTGGTGGACACTGAATTGTCCCCACCTGCTAGCAGCTGCCTCTGCTCCCTCCACCGTGGCTTCCCAAGGCTCTCAGGACCTTGACCTTGGAGAGCCTTGTGGATGCCCTCAGGGGACGAGTGCTCAGCTCTGGCTGCTTGATTCTGTCGGAAATACTTAGGGCAGGCTTGGAGCAGCACCTGAAGGGGAAGGGGAGACACCGAGTGTCGGGGCCGGCTCCACTCACAGGAGGGACAGAGGGAAAAACGTGAGGCTGGTGACCTTTGGATGCTCATTTATGCCTTATTTGCCTATGTTTCTCCCTTTCCCTCCACCTCTTCAAGCAGGTGGCGGCTTCTGTGGCTCAGCGATGCCCAGGGAGTCCCGAAGACCCCAGAGAAGAAAGGCTGCCTGGGTCATCTGGGGACCGGGAATCCCTGGGACTCACGTGTGGCTGGGAAGGAGACAGAAGGTGCTGGACACAGAGGGGCCATGCCAATAGGACCGCGGCCTCTCACTGTCACCTGCGGGAACACAGCCCTCCCTCCCCGCATACCTTCCCACCTCTGAACACTCAGACTCTTTCCAAGCCCCCAGACTCAGAGAGGCGACAGGATGGCATGAAACGCCAGGGATCAATGGGGGGACCAACCTTAACAAGAAATGGGCAAGACCTTTGTTTAAAAAAACAACATTCAGGTCCTACAGGGGGACCCAAAAGAAGACTTTATCACTTTATCACATGCAAAGCCACCCCTTGGCTTAGAGGGGAAGACCTGGTATCCCACACATGTAATTATTCTCCAAGTTAATCCATGAATTTAATGAATTACCAATAAAAAAATACCAACAGGACTTTTCCCCCCAGGAACTAGATAAGCTCAATCAAATGTTCACATGGAAAAATAAACAAGCAAACACATGCCGGAGAATGCTGAAAATGAGGAGTAATGAGAGTGGTGGAATTGATTTCATCCGATATTAAAACGTATCATAAAGCTACAGCAATTACAGCAATGACACACATGCAGTGTATGAATAAATAAAGAGACCAATGGAGCAAAAATAGGAAGTCTATAATAGAAACAAATTCATGCCAAAGTTTAGTAAACAATAAAAGTGGAACCTCACATCAGTGGGGCAGAATAAATTATTCATTAAATGATATAGGATTAACTGAGTAAAGAAATAGTTTGGGGTCTATAACTTACACTTTGTACTAGGATTAATTCCAAATGGATCAAGTATTTAAATGTAAAAAAGGAACCATAAGAATATTAGGAGAACACACAAGGAGAATTCTTTTATCATTTTAAAGTTGGGAAGGCCTTTTAAGTAGGACACTTAACCAGGAAACCAGAAAAGAAAAGATTGATACTTTTAGATACATAAGTATCAAAAATGTCTTTATGGGAAAAGCATCAGAAACAAGTCAAAAGGCAAATAACCTGACAAAAATTCTTGAAACTCATGCTATTTCTCAAATGCTAGTTTCTCTAATAGGTAAAGATCTCCTGCAAATTAATAAGAAAAAGACCAACAGCCCGGTAGAAAGTCAGGAAAGGATATGAACAGACAGTTCACAGGAAAGAAAATACAAACAGCTCTTAAACATATGAAAAATGCTCAAGTTCATTCACAATAAGAAAATCTCAAATTAAAGTAAGATACAATTTTCCTTCTTCATAATGGCAAAAACAAGTTTGATAAGGCCCTGATTTGTCAAGGAGTGAAGAAACAGACCATCTTGTACCTTGAGTGTTAATTTCCATGGCAGGAAACTTAGAGACATCTTCACCCCCTGGGAGCCAGCAGGTCCGTGGCTGGAAATTTGTACAGATGCACGCTCGTGTGAACAAGGCAACGGGAGTGCAGGTTGTTCATTGCAGCACTGTTTGCATAGCTAAAGAATGAAAATAAGTGAAATACCATCAAGACCAATAATGGTACCTCCCTATGGAATACCATGCAGTTGGAAAAAACAATTAGGAAGCTCTTTATGTATTGCTATGGAAATTTCTCCAAGATATTTTCAGTGGGCAAAAAGTGTATAACATACACACAAGGCGTGTAATATACTACTATTTGGGTCAAAATAGGAAGAAAGGCACACATAGCCATGTGTATGGAATCTGTCTGAAAGGATACACAAGAAGTTGATACCTTCGGCTCCCTCTGGGAGAGGGTTGGGGTCCAGAAGCAGGGGAGAGATTTGCTGTTCTCTGCACAAACTTCTGTACCTGTCCATGTACCTACTTCTTCAGAAAAAAATGGATTTTTAAAAATAAGGAATGAATAATATGGAGATTCAGTGAAAGGGGCTCTTAATAAAAACGAAGTTGATTTGTGGAAAATAGAGACCTCATATTCTTACCCTGCTGATTTTGTGAACTGGGATTCACGTCTGCTTTGGTGACCCCAGGACAGAGGGGCCTCGTCAGGATGGATGGGGGGGCGCTGCAGGCAGATGAAGTCTAACTGAGTCTGAGGAAGGGAAAAAGAAACGAGGCAGATATTTACCAAGCACCGTGTGTGTGTCAGAGCTTCCATCACACTATTTAGATTTATTGTATAAATTTATGATGAAATGTAACACTTGCAACAATCCTGCATTAATTGCAACTACTCGTTTCCAACTGCTGTTGTAACAAACTAGCACAAACTTAGTGGCTTGAAACAACAACAATTTATTATCTTACGGTTCTAAGAAGTCCTAAAATCGAGGTGTTGGTTCCTTCTGGAGGCTTTTGGGGAGAATGTGTTTCGTTGCCTTTTCTGCCTTCTAGAGACTGCGTTCCTTGGCGCGTGGCCCCTTCCTCCATCCTCAAAGCCAGCAGCGCAGCATCTTCAAAACTCTCTCTCATTCTGACCCTCCTGCCTCCTTCTTATAAGGACCCTGTGATTATAGTGGGCCCACCTGGATAATCAGGACCATCTCCCATCTCAAGACCCTTGATCACATCTGCAAAGTCCCTTTTGCCACGTACCTTACGTATTCGTGGGTTCCGGGATTAGAACCTGGACATCTTTGGGGGGACATTAGTCAGCCTACCACAGTCGCTGTCTCCATCACACCCTTCCAAGAGTTTGGGGTTCCTTGAGGTTAAAGTTCTTTGCCCGAGCCGTGCAGCTAAGCTGTTCGAAGTGAGCAGATTCTTCATACATAATGACGACTTTCCTATACTCCCAGCTGTCTGAGTTGCACGGGCCCCTTGGCTCCCTACCTGAGCTTCCCCTACACACTGGAGGTGTGCAAGGAGAGGCAGGGGGCCCAGCTGGTGCGGCAGATACAAGCATGGTGGGTGAAGCGATGCCATGAGCGCGGCCCAGAGCCCACTCCGAACCGAGGACCCGTTCACCAGTTGCTGCGAGAGCTGCAGCCAGCGGCTCTGTGAGTCGCTCTTCAGAACTTGCCCTCAGCTGAAGGGAGTGGCCTCACCCACATTATGCCCCCTTCATGGGGCAGCCCACATCCAAAGGCTCCCCAAAGGGCCATCCCAGCTCCAGAGCTCCTCATGGGATTGGCTGAGGCCTTTGTTGTGGCCGCATCACTGCTCAGTGTCTCGCTCTGCCCCGTCTTAGTCTCTCACTCCCTCACAGGAGCTCTTCCTGACTCCTAAGAGCGCCCGCAACAACCCTCCGGCACGCACATCTGTGTCTCAAAGTCAGCTTACCCGGAGACCTGGCCCACCACAGTGGAGGAAAAGAGGGGCCGGGCTGGGCCTCCGTGGGGTTTCTGTAAGCTCCAGCCTTCTGTGGGGAGGAGAGATGGTCAGAGCAGTCAGCCCGGGGCTGGACTCTTCCCTTCTTGCTCCCTTCCTGCAGCTTGTGGAAGGACTGCGATGCTAAAAGGGAGACAGAGCAAAAGCCAACATCATCACAGGGGCTGTAGAGCTGGATATGATCTGGCCCTGTTGCCTCTCTGACCAGCCACACTTCCTACCACTCATCCTGCCCTCCAGTCAAGCTTCACTGCTCTCTTTGCTGTTTTTCAAACCTGCCAGGTACACTTCCATCACGGGCGCCACAGGGGCTTTGCATATGCTGTTCCCTCTGCTCAGAACGCTCTTCTTTCAGATATCTGGATGACTTGCTCTTTCATCTGCTTGAAGCCTTCATTCCCATATCACCTTTTCAGGGAGGCCTTCCCTGACCGGCATGCCTATAATTACACCCCTCCTCCCCTGGAGCACCCGGTAACCCGCTTCTCTGCTTTAACTTCCCTAAAGCATTTATCAGTTTATAATACAGCACTCACCATCACTCACCATATAACATGCTCTGCTCACTTTATAACATTCTCTCCCCCATGATATGTTTATTTTTGTCTTTTTGTTTATGTGGTTGGGTTTGCCTGCTCTTCTCTGAGTTACTCAGGGCTGTCTCTCTGCTGCCTAGAATAGTCCTTGGCACACAGAAGGAGCTCAGTAAATATTTGTGGGATGGATGAAAATATGGGGCTTTTCTTAAGTGTTGGAAGTGATATGGGGGGTCCAGGGACCCTCGGGCCCAACACTCCTCTGAGGCGATTAAGCGCGAGCACGGAATGTTGACACAACGCTTCCCTTCTGGGGAGCCCCCGTTTGTCTCTCTCTGTCACCGCCCATGTTCTCCACACCAGGTTGCAACCACATGGCGCCTGCACACAGTGGATGGGCCATCAGGGTTTGTCCCATGGAGGAGGGAGACCAGGCTGGGGTCACCATCCTCACTTCCCAGATGCGGAAGCTGGGCTTCCCAGAGGGAGGGACCCTGCCTGTGTCCCAAAGCTGATTCCTGTGGGAACAGCTCTGACTGAAAACCCAGTCAGCTGAAGGAGCCCATTGGTCTCGAGTGACTTTCAATCCAGGGCAGTCTGGGGGGAGGACACAGAAGAGATGGGCTTCAGACCACCCGCAAGAAGTTTGTAATTCAGTGGGGAAGTAAGGCAGAGAAGGCAGAACGCCATTGGTTTGCACATCTTCACAGCGGATGGTTCCCTGTGGATTACAGAGATGCAGCCTGGGCCACCTCATTCCCAAGAGGGCCACGAGGACAGGAGCAAGTGTGTGTGAGGGGGTGGAGATGGGAGGCCCCTCATCTCACCCAAATATGGCCAAAGTCCGGCAGAAATCAGGCATCTGCCCAAGAAGAGGTGGCACAGCCTACTCCAGACCTCAGGCTTATTTATCTTTGTCTGAAATTACACACACTCGAGCATGAGACAAAGAGGTTGACCAGAAAGCTGGTTAATGTCCCATCACTTCTGCCTTCCTCGCAGGACTGTCTCCAAGAAACACAATTCTGTCCTAAGAGGAATTCAGCAAAGAAAATGTCTCCATATTGTGGTATAAGAATGCCACAGCAAACGGAGTCCTGCCGGGATGCGCAGGGAATGGACGAAAAGAGACGTTCAAATAACTCTGAAATGAGAGTCCTACAGTAGATGAATCTCCTGGTCATTTTTTCTAGACCAAATGGCTACCTAAGCTTTCTGGATCAGGCGCCCTCTTCTTTGCTCCACATGTGCACACGGGAAAGGAGGCTGGGGGGAAGCTCCTGTCTGGGAACCCCAAGGCCCGCCCCCCGCGTGTTCGTTCACTCTGTGTGGAGCTCCAAGCTGAAGCCCAGCCCCGAAGCAGGGAGCGCGGGGAGGGGCCGTGGATCCAGGCTGCAGGCAGCCGGCTGAGGCCCGCCTGGCAGAATCCCACATGTTATCTTTGTTGCTCCTGGTCCTCAGGGAAAATGTAGGCCAAACTCGGCTGAAGCCTCTCCCCTCGGGGACCCTGAGAAACTTTGCCCTCTTTTCCTGATGAGGTCCCAGGACCTCAGTTTAATGCTAAATAAATCACATTATGAAGCTGGATTCCATGGAGTTTGGCAGTTGCCACTGAGCTCCGCTTCCTGGGAGCGGAGGCCCCCGGGCAGTGCCCTTAGGTCAGACTTTTCCCCTAGACTTGATTTGGTATTTAGTGGGCGAGGGGTCATGGACCAAGGCCTTGTCTTTGTTCTAGAGGTTTCTGAAAGGAAAGAAATTGGCCTAGCAGAGTGGACAGAACTCTGGCCTGGTTTGGAAGCTGGAAGCCCCTGAGTTTTTTTATGTCCATGGACGAGTCACCTCCCGAGGTCCCCACCTGAGAAATAAGGGCTTTGGACTCTCAGGGGGTTGTTGGGATAATTTTTTTTTTAAAGATTGGCACCTGAGCTAACAACTGTTGCCAATCGTTTTTTGTTTCTTTCTGCCTTATCTCCCCAAATCCCCCCAGTACATAGTTGTATATATTAGTTGCAGGTCCTACTAGTCGTGGCATGTGGGATGCCACCTCAATGTGGCCTGACGAGCGGTGCCATGTCCATGCCCAGGATCCAAACCGGCGAAACCCTGGGCCGCCGCAGCAGAGCACGCGAACTTAAACACTCAACCACGGGGCCGGCCTTGGGATAATTTATTTAAAATTCAAAGCCTCTTTTTCTGCTCCTTCCTCCTCCCCACTACCCCCACCCCGCATTCAGGCTGAGCCCCTGGTCACTCGAGAGCCCAGGGAAAGAAGACACAGCAAAGAGCAGAGAGAAATCTGCTAGGTTTGATTTTCAAAAAAAGCTGGGTGCTCGCCTCTAAATGGACTCAAGAGAGTTGTGACCAGCTGTGTTCTAGATGCCGTGACCCTACATCATGCATCTCTATCAGCTCCTGAGATTAAACCCCACAAAACCACTTGAAATCCTAGTTGCAGCAGCTCCCAGCTACACCGTCTTGGGGCCAGCAGCTAAGGTCTTTGTGCCTCGGGGTCCTGAGTTATAAGATGAGGAGTGACAACGTGGCTGACCTTGTGGGATCAAGGTGAGGATCAGACGAACGAAGTTGTGGCATGTGCAGAAGCGCACCTGGCCCAGAGGACATCACCATCATTTTTAGCATTATTGTATCATTTAAGCCAGCGATCTTTAAACTTTTTTTTAACAGCAGAAACTTTTCTTCAGGCAAAATTGGACACAGACGCCCAGTGCGTGAAGCTGGAATGAAGCAGAGCTATCTGGATTAACGTAGGGAGAGCGACAGGCCTGCCTTATCCGTTCAGAATAAGTCCCCTCCATGCCCCATAACAGTCCCTGAGGGGGCTTCCAGGAACCCTGTTTAAAAATCTCTTTGGTGGATACAAATCAAGAAATGTCATAAGCTCTTAATAATTTCCATTTATCTGATACAGGCCTATCTCATCCATCCCATGTGGATTAGACTGAGGCCACGTCTGAAAGGGGCATTGCTGCTGATGAGTTTCTGGGGAAATGAACTCTGAGTCTGAGACGGAGCTCAGATGCAGGAAGTTTGGCGGGGGTGCCCTCGGGGTCCACACCTGTGCGAGGGACGGGGCGAAGGCGGCTTCAGAGAAGGGGAAGTCAGGCTGGGACGCAATCCCAGCAGAGGCCTCAGCCCAGCCCAGAGGCAGTGCTGGAGGTGGGATGACCCATCAGAGCTGTCCCGAGGGGGGCAAGTGGGCCGAGCGTTTATACCCTGGGGTGTTTTGTTAGTGCATACAGATTGTGCTGGACGGTGGGGAGACCAGGCACGGAGCTCTCTTAGGTGAAGACAATCTCTAAGAAGGGTGGACAGCTGAGGGCTGCCTGCTGGAGGCACTCCCAGCGCCTGGGAACAAGTCCTTGATCCTGAAGGGGCTCTGGGCAGCTCTCCCCTGCAGCCTGGCTGAGCCCCGGTGACAGTGATGGATCACACAGACCCAGCCCTTACTCCCACAGAGCTCATTGTCAGGATGGGGAGATGGGGGTTCACACCAAGCAAATTAGTTCACATATAATCGTAAGGGCGATGAGCGCTATGAAAGACAAGAGGATGCTGTGAGAGAGAATAGCAAGGAAGCCTTCTGATGGGAGGTGACATTTAAGCAGAGACCTTAGACAGCTCTATTCTAAGGCCCTGAAAGGCTTGGGACAGCCCCCATAGGCTCAAGGTGGTAGGGGGACAGCAGGGCCAAGCCCTGCGCAGGAAGGGCAGGAAGTGGAATGATTCCATGAGCACTGGGAACAGGGCCGACTTCTCCAGTAGCCAAGGCAGGCACATGCCCAGGGCCCACCATACTTTGAGAGGCTCATGAAAATGTTTTAATTGTAAGTTTTTTAATCAAAAGAAAAATATAAATACAGTAGCGCTTATATAATAATTATATAATTTGGCCCAAGGTTATCTTAATACCAATAAAATATAATTTTAATATTTTTTGAGGGATAAAGGGGTCTACAAAGTGATAATGTGGCCCAGAACGGGAGCCAGTGGTAGGCACCGAGCAGGATGGTAAGTAATGCCCCAGCTGGTTAGATGCTGGTGGTACCCTGCACTGTGTCCCCTCAGTCCCCCCGACCTGACTGCAGCTGTAGCAAACAGATCCTGCCCTTGTGATCTTCCCACACAGGCCCTGTCTCTCAGTTTTGTGCCGCAGAACATTCTAGAAAGCTGAGGGAGCTTGCTCAGCCTGCAAGCAGAGGTGACCTCGAAGCGCAGAGGTTAACACCTGGGAGGAGCCCTCACTCAAGGGGGATGGGAGTCACTGGGCACACGTCCCCTTTGAGGGACAATTCTGCAGTACTTTCCACACAGTGGCTTGGAGGTCCCCAGCAGGACTGAGTCTGCATTGCTCACAGCAGCTACCAGAGTCACACGGTCCATCTTAGCTTCCCTCCTTCCTTACTCCCTCTCACTCCGGCTTCCTGGACCGCCTCCTAGATGATTCACCTGCTCCCAGGTCCCAAGCTCTTAAATCAGGGCTCGGATTTGGGGGAACTCAAACCAAGACACCCCTTCGCAGTTGGGTATGGCCGGGGGCACAGGAAATGCAGGATGTGGCACCTCTCCTGAGCTTTTGGAGCTGGGTGGGGAGGAAACAGAGACTCGCCTGAGAGGGAAAGTGACCAGCTTGGTGCAAGGGTCAGCGCTTCAAACGTGGACGTGCCACTTGGCCCCGTTCACTCAGTCCATCCTCCCGCCATTCATCTATCCACACTCCTGGGGTGGTCCCAGCAACGTGCTGGGCGCTGGGGCCTCCTACAGGGGCTGCACAGAGGCCTCGGCCCACCCAGGGGTGGACACACAGCCCTGTGGCCAGCGGGAGCCTCTGTGCTGTTGAGAGGAGTCCTTCACGCCTTTGGGGGAGGGGTGGCAGGGAAGCCCCGGGGACACCCCTGTCCCTGCTCAGTGTGCGGTCTCGGGTCCTGCAGTGGGCCGAGCAGAAATTCTGGCCTGGAAGTCTTTCTCCTTTCAAACAGCCTCATGCTGCTCTGGAGAGTTCGCCATGGGGCCCATGGTGCTAGAAAACATTCCTGTATGTAAATCCCGTAAACAGTTGATTTGCCTGGTGCCCTCTGCCAGGTGGCTGTGGTCCTTCCAGACCTCACACCTCCAAGATGCGTATTTTTCCAGAAAAACAAACAAGTGGATGCAGAGCGAAACCCTGCCCATTCTCCCCAGGGGGGGCGGGCCTGGCCAGCTGGTCCAGGATGCTCTTCAGGCTGGGGGAGGGCAGAGGGGGATGGGGGGGGGACCTTCCAGTCACCACGCCAGGGATATTTCTGAATTTCTCAGGTCTAACATGCCATTAACCGGAACACCCAGCACTGCTTTATTAACAGCATTCTAGGAAAAGAAAGAAAGGTGCCTTTATTCAACATGTGCATGAATTAAGACGCACCCACATTTCTACAAAAACTGCAGGTCTCAAATTTCGGGAGGATTGCCCCCATGTCACAGATGCGGAAATGGGGGATCACAAATGTTCAGTCATGCACCCTAGTCACTCGGCCACGGAGCACAGGGCCGTTTGGACCCGAATCAGCGAAACTGACTGCCAGCCCTTACCCCTCGCCTCACCAGTAACAGGCGGGGCTGATGGAGAAGCGGGACGGACCCGGCATGACTCGAGGATGGGCGCCCCAGAAACACAGGGGCCTTAGATAAATGTTCACAAAGCGACTAACGGGCCAGGCCTTGAAGACTGGGCAGTGGAGACCTGGTAGAGGGTGGTGTGAGGGGCAGACGGGCAGAGGCCACAAAGCGTAGGAGGAGGGGAGGCATCGAAGGGCGGAATGTTCCAGAAGGAGTGAGAATAAAATGGAAGCAAGAAGGGAATGGGACACATGCCTCATGGGACCCCTTGAAATACCACCCCCAGAAGAGTGCCAGAGGGGTCTCCCGCAGAGCTCCGACCTCCCCACCCACTGTGTCGCTGGGACACGGTGCACACCCCCCAACCAGGCTCGGTCTCCCCACTTGTGGGCCAGATGATCTACAGGGGCCTTGACCGCCTCGCCGGGTCCTCACAGCTCGCTCAGGTCATGATTCGATCACTACTGGTACCTTCTTTTACCCTCAAGTGTTCCGGTTTAGACCAGAAATCATATGGCCAAATCATGCCTCACAAGGTGTTCAGCCCATCCTACTGAGGACGGGGCAAGCAGGTTAAGGCTGAAGTCTGGAAGGGCTGACCTTTCTAGAAGGCCGCACCCTTACTTCCAGTCTCTCATCAACACACACAGACACACAAAAACACAGACACCCCCCCCCCCCACAGATATACACTCACATACACACACCCCACACAGACACACACGCTCATATATATACTCACACACTGACACACACACACACAGGCATACACACCACACAGACACATTCTCTCTCTCATACACACAAACACACACACACACACCCCCTTACTCAGCCAACCCAAGAGACAAATGAAAACAGAACTTAGCACAGTGCAGTTCCCTCACGGGCACTCACCCGGGACACTGTTTCAGGGCCTCGGACCTGCGGGGTTTGGTCCCTTCCAGGACATATTTTCCTTTAATAGCCAGATGACCCTCTGAAAGGGGCCATATGCTTTCCAGTTTTAGGCCCTATAATAAGTTTTCTTCTTCACTGTTTACAAAGACTCTCTTTCCAGCCAACCGTTATGAGAAATGCCTCTTTCATAGAATTTTTGTCCTGAGTGGAATTTCTCAGAAAGTCACTTTAGTGGGTGAACTTGGGAGCAGCCGCAGCCCAGGAGACTGTGCTGACCCCTTGACCATCACGTGGGGAAGCCGGCCACAGCCAAGGGAGCCCGCCCCAGGGACGCCCAAAGGCAGGCGGCCTCGGGATGCGGGCTGGGAGGCAGCTCGGCTTCAAAGCCTCCATCTGTGTCTCGGGCCAAGGTGGGAGGAAGGTTTTGTCCAGCTTGGTGGCCGAGAACAAAACCCCTGGGGCCACGGGTGACCTGAGCAGGCGGCCCAGGCCTGCGAGGGCCCACCTAGGCCCGCGGGAGGCCCCTGAGAGCCGCGGGCCTGGGCCTGGCCTCCAGCCACTCCTGGGCCCCGAGAGTAAATCAGAGCCGTCAGCATGGTGGCAGCTTGATTAAAGTTCAGAGGTTTAATAGACCATTTAAAAAAACCCCAAATGACGCCCGTCCCCGGCCCAGCCACCTGGCCCGCGGCCCGTGCCCGGCGCGCGGCGGACAGCACCGAGGCCGGCCGGGCCGGGGTTCCTGCCTATTCCCGGAGGAGCCGGCTGCCGAGCGAGCCCCACATTCTCAGCTGCATTTAATCTGCCTTGAGACAGGCTGGCGAGGCGAAAATGCGAGGGGCAGGGCACTCCAGCGAGACGGAGAGGTTGGACAGTTGGCCGGCTTTGTTCGCCTGGTGACCTGGAGCGGGGCCAGCCTCGGAGGGCTCCCTTGGCAGCCGAAGTCTGTTCCAATTAATCGTGTTTAACCATTCTAATCACACTTTAGCACATTAATCCTATTTTCAATCCAAAACACATCTGAACCAGCGGCATGTGGGCCTTTTCATGGGAACCGCAGATCAGATGTAACGGACAGACACGGGCCCCGCGTCTGCTCTGGACTTTCACTGAACTTAAACTTAATAAAATACGGGACCGGCTTGTGGTTGGATTTACTGCACGATGCTGATGCTTTCCCATATAAATAGATCCCTTAAGTGGCTTAAAAACCTGTCAGAGGGCGCAGTGAAAATTTGATTATAAGGGAAGCAGCGCTGGGCTCCCCCTCCTCCTCCTCACCCTGACAGGGTGGGTCTGATGGGTGGGGGGGCTGCCCAGCTCCTCGGACCTCTGGTGGCGCCTGCCAGAGGGGCCGGCGATGCGCCCGGAGGCTCGGGAGCCTGGTGCAGGGAGGCCTTGTAAAGGGGTTTATGGAGGCGTCATCTTGAAAACTTGATAAACCTCAAGCACCTCATCTCCGAAGTTCCTGTCAAGTTTCTGGAGCGGTTTGCCGAGGACTCGTTTGCAGTGGGCCTGCAGGCAGAGGGGCCATCAGAGCCGCCCTTCGATGCCTCCCCGCGAAAGGCCAGGAGGAGGCAGGAGCAGGTCCACGGAGCTGCCAACAGTCAGCGACACCCAGTCTAACGCCCGGGGTTTATCAGCGGGAGATGCTTCTCAAAGAGGAAAGGCGCTTCCTGAGGTCAGAACTGTGAGGTGGGGATGGTCCAGGGTTAGCGCTTGGCCCCCTGACGCCCCGGTTCCCTCCAGCCTGGCCAGCACCCTTTCTTCTCCATTGAGTGGCCCCTGAAACACACAGTAGAGCTGAGTTCATGCAGCCTGCAACCCTATTCCTTGTTTCAGAGACTCCTGGTCTAGGAGCCATTTCCTTCTGGAATAATATCTGCTTGACTTTCATCCTAAGCCCAGTTAGCAGTACGGAAGCTGCCAGATCGCCAGTCATGGGAAGAAATAATTTGCATCTGAGTGAAAACACGGCTGCATCGATATTCTTGCACTGCATCTGTGAATCATGTTGGGCACGCTGGCCTGGGATGCAGGGGTCCTGTGTTCAAATCCTGCCTCTGCCACTTCCCCGCCGTGCTCGCTTTAGTGAGCTACTTAACTCCCAAGTCTCAGTTTCTTCACCCATAAAGTGGGGATGCCGAGAATAATGACTGTGTGAAATTTTTTCGAGTGTGAGGATTAAGTCAAATGATTAGCATAGCACCTGGCATATAGGGAGCGCTATAAAAATGTCAGCTACCACTCCCCCACTCTCAAAAACTCAAGGACAAAAGTGTTTAGGTTTCCTCATCTATTAAATAGAACACTGATTCCTGGCACACAGACTTGGTGAGCAGATTAAATGTGGTGACTTGCATACATGCTCAGGGAATGTCAGCTCAATCAGAAGGACATTATCTTTAGTACTTTATATTAAGACAGGTGTATAATAAAGTGGTTTAAAGAGAACTTTTAAATTTTTAAAAAGAAAGAGGGGAAGCAATTAGGTCAAATATCCAGGCTAATATAGTTAATTGTATTTGAGTATAAAATTTGGCACTGGGTTTCTGGAAAAAGGCAAAAAGGGAAATAAAAAGAACTAAGTCATCCTCATTATTCATTTATTCGGTTAATCAATTCAGCAAGCACTCATTTAAGGCACACTATGCGCCAGAAACTGCTTTTGGCAAGGATGAGAGGAAAGATTATTGATTCCTCGGGTCCAGCTTTCTCCAAGAACTCAACTCTAAGCTGAATTTACCACGCTGGCTCTTCCCGAAGATCCAGCCTCGGAGAACGATTCTGCAGGGGTGTAGCAACAGTCCTATGAGCAGCATCTTGAATGGACCTTGATCATCCTGGAAAACTTCAACCAGAAGTCAGTCAAGGTCTTGCACAGGAATTGCTTTAAAATCAATTTCCAGACATGCAACTTCTGCCTCCTTTCTGTCTGAAACAGTACAGGTTGCAGGGTTGTGACGGAAGGAAATGTACGCGGAGAAGCGATTCAATGCCCAAGTCATAATCTGGTCCTGGAGTGGGAGTTACCAATTCACGCTAAATGAAATACACAATGGTTCATAACATGGTAGGAGACATGCAAAAACGATGCTGCAAAGGACTTGGATAGGAACCAGGATTAGGGTCTCATGTTTGGCTTTCTAAGTAAACACGTCTAGCTTTTTATTTTACAAATAACAATCTGGAAAGATGCATTAGGGAATCTAAATGCAAAATAGAAATGAGTTTATCCAGGTAAGTAAGGTTTTATTAAACAATTTAATTCATTCCAGTTCCTTTGGAAGAAACTGTGGGTTATGGTTAATGTATTGAGCCAGACAGAAAGTGCATTCATGAAGGCACCTGCATTTAATATACAACTGTCAGAAAACTGCTCACCAGCCCTTTCCCGGAGAGGAACAAGCTGAAGCAGATTTTATTTTGGTAAATGCAACAACAGGAATGGCCAATGAATATTCAAGGCAAGGAAAATCTCAGACCAGGACGTTAGCAGCTGAGAACAAGAACAGGATTTTGGAGCGCCAAGACCTCTCACAATTCTAGTCACTTTCGAACGTGCTGTGCAGGAAAGAGATTTTTCAGATGTGATGGCAGTCGGTGTGGGGGGGGGGGCCGTTTGGGGGTGGAGAAGGAAAACAGAAGAAAACGCCAACGGGAATTAAAACACAGGTCCCTGCAGATACCGTTAAAAAAAATAAATCAACTTATGAAATAAGTCTGTAACAGCCATGTTCAAACCAGGAAATTCTCAGAACAAGTATAATCATTTTATGAGCATGTAAAAGAATCCTCTGTTCCTATAACGTTCTTTATTGGGAAAGCTAGACGGGACCGCGTGGGCGTTTTTGCTCTCTGCTTGGTATCCCTGGCATTTGCATTTCAGAATAGGTATTTCCAAAGTCCTTTGGCAAAAGGAAAACCACTGCTCTTTATATTAAGGGGTTTACCAGGCATCTGGTAAGACGTGGTGACATTATCTGTGATGACAAGTACATTCAGAGGCTCAGCTATGCAGCAACTTCGACACGTTTGACGCTGTGCTGGGCTCAGAGTTGTCCCCGCCACCGCCTCCTGAGGGCTCCTCCCATGTTTTCTGATGGTCCCTGAGCTGCTCCTCAACCTGGTCCTATCTTTAAATTCCACCTTCCATCATGGCTTTTAACCCAGGTTATGCCGGCCACAGATCCGTCTCTCCGTACACATGGGCTGGAAGGAGCTGCTCAAAGGTTACTCTGGAGAACGCAAAGCGGTGCAGCCACTGAGAAAACAGTCTGGCAGCTCCTCAAAAATTCAACATGGAGGGGGCCGGCCCCGTGGCTCAGCGGTCGGGGTTCTGCACACTCTGCTTCAGCAGCCCGGGTTCCCAGGTTTGGAGCCTGAGTGTGGACCTGCTCCACTCATCAATCATGCTGGGGAGGCATCCTGCATGCAAAGGGGAGGAAGACTGGCATGGATGTTGGCTCAGGGCTCATCTTCCTCAAGCAAAAAAGGGAGGAAAAATAGCTCGGCGAATTTTCCTCACAAAAAAATTTAAACACAGAATTACCATATGATCCAGCAATTCCATCTCTGGGTATATTCCCAAGAGGATGGAAAGCAGGGACTCGAACAGACTTTGTACATCCGCATTCACAGCAGCATTATTCACAACAGCCGAAAGGTGGAAACAACCCATGTGTCCAGCGAGATGAATGGATAAACAAAAGATGGTCTATACATACAATGGAATATTATTCAGCCTTAAAAAAGGAAGAAAATTCTGCAACATGCTACAACACGGATGAACCTTGAGGACATGCTGCTAAGTGAAATAAGCCAGTCGCAAAAAGACAAATACCGCATGATTCCACTTACGTGAGGTCCCTAGTGTGGTCACACTCCTGGAGACAGAAAGTAGAATGGGGGTTGTCAGGGGCTGGGGCAGGGGACTGGGGCGTTAGTGTTTGATGGAGACAGAGTTTCAGCTTTATAAGATGAGAAGAGCTCTAGAGACGAATGGGTGATGGTTGCACAGCAGTATAAGTGTGCTTAGGGCCACTGCACTGCACACTTCAGAATGGTTAAAGTGGCAAATTGTATGTGTTGTATATTTGACCCCACACACAGAGGAAGAGAATGAAAAATGAACCGTTTCTGAGAAAACGTCCTGTTTTTCAACAGTCTCCATGGAAGTCCTGGGGGGGCGAGTCGAGAGGGACGGCACGTCGAGTGGTCAGAACCCGGGGCTGTGTGAACAGACGAGGAGGACGGCAGTGAGACTGGAGCCGGGACCTCAGAGCCGGCTCCCGGGAGCCAGGCCGAGGCAGGCGCACAGGATGGGAGAGTCACTTCAGGAAGTGAAGCCAGGCCCTGGGGTGGAGACAGCAGCAGTTGACACTCATATGGCATTTGGTAGTACAAAAAGCAATTGTTTTGATTTCTTTATTGCCTGGGAACGATCCTGTAGGGTAATCGTAATTTACCCCCATTTTCCCAGGGAGAGAGCCAGTGAGGGCTTGTGTGCAGTGACCGAGCCCCAGGGAGGGAGAGAAGAATGGAAGGGTGCCGGGAGACCCTAATTAGGGGATGTTCCTCCTTGATGCCTCTGTCTCCAGGAGGAGAACCAAAGAACCCCCATCTCCTCCCAACCTCCTCCTCCTCCAGGAAGCCTTCTCAGAATGCATACTGCCCAAATGGCCTGCATCCCTCAGGAGGGTGGGGTGAGGTTGTCAGCAGTTCCCGGGACTTCCACGGCCACCATGGAGGGGCACAGCTTGTTGCCCAAGAGGATCTGCCAGGTCCTGCCTCCTCTAGCAGCTGCCAGCCCCCAAGAGCAGGGAGCAGGCGTTCCTTGGGTTGTCTGCTGCGTGGAGCACAGTGCTGGGAACACAAGGAGGGCCTGTAGGTGCTTGTAAATCGGGGACAACTGCTGGGGTGACTGGAGCAGATTGCAATGGCGACCCTCCAACCAAGTGTGCAGGCGGAAGCTGTGACCTGCTCCAGGGGGACTCGCTCGGAGGCAGCACTGCCGAGTGTAATGCAGCCACCAGCCTTCCACGGGCTCAGGGTACAGACGATGCTCGGATTGTTTCGAATAAAAGAGAGCCCTCCATGCTCGGCCCCGTCACAGGTACCCCGGTGTAGTCCTCATGGCCCTGCGCTGAAGGGCCTGTTTCCCATTGTCCAGAGGAGCACGTGGAGGTCAAGGTCAAGGCCAACCGAGGGCAGCTGGGGCTGGGGCCAGGCCTGCCTGCTTCAAGGCTCTTCCTGCCAGACGTCACTGCTGTGCGGCTAGAGCCAGCTCGGGGCACAGGGCCAGAGGTGACTGCAGAGTCCGGGGGCCACAGGAGGAGCCAGGAGGAGGCTGATGGGAACTCTTTCTGGAATCCCCTCCCAGGGCCAGATGGGGATGGCTGGCAGGTTCTGCAGGGGCCTCGAGTTACAACCAAAGGAAAACTGTTCACAGAGTCGGAGATGTGTCCCCAACAAGACGAGTGACTTTGCTTTAAGGTAACCAAGTCTGTCCCCCTCGTTTGTAAAGATGGGCTTAATAGCAACTATCTCCTTCCTCTGGGAGAATGGAAAAATAATGATACATGAAAACGCCACATGAGCTTTAAGATGCCACAGATGCCACAGGGCTTAACGCACAGTAGGTGCTCAGCAAACGTTTGCTGAATGACTATTAAACAGCCAGGCAACTGTACGGCAGTGGCTGTCGGGGGCCCAGATCTGTGGTCCGACCGCTTCACAAGATTGTTCCCTCATGTGTATGTGGACTTCATAAGCACTTCGCTGACTTACCTCCCAGGAGCCTGGGAGGTGTGAGGGAAGATGGCTTTTCCTTGCAAGGGAGGAAACTGAGGCCCTGCAGGTGGCCTGACTTGTGCAAGGTCTCAGGACTGGCGGGGGGAGCAGCTGCTTATGTGACTCTGGAGACAGTGCTCTGTGCACCCCTCCATGTTAGAGAGAGGAGAGCTCCCGCTGCCCCCGCTGCAGGGTCACGGGCCACAGAGGTCACATGGCGAGAATGAAAGAAGGGAGGAGTCACACTACCTCCCCCTCCAGCCACCACGGGCCCCGTGCCCTGAGCCGCCAATCCTCAGAAGACACCCACACGCTGGCCATCGGGAAGCCGGGAGCCTGAGGGGCGTGGTCGATATGAAAGCAATGTGCTGTCTTCCTGCTGAATCTGAGGGGTGACTCGGATCTCGAGGACTGGAGAGCTTGTTCTGCAGAAGCAAGAAAACACCTTCAGGGAGGCCGCGATCCCGGGATGGCCAGCCCCCTGCAGAGCGCCTTATCGGGAGGGACCCCTTTGTTTCTCTGAAGCTCCTGCCGAGCCCCTCAGCTCTCTAAAGCCCCTGCTGTCTGCTCTTGGGGAGATGGATTTGAGTGAACACAGGCTCCCGCCTGCTCATTTTGGCCAATTCGAATAAATCTTTCTCCATCTCCACGCACCACTGTCTCCATGATTGGCGTCCTGGGCATCAGCCACACAGACCTGAGATTAAGAGGTTCAGTATCAACCTCCCTACTCACCTGGGGCCCCGTGAGTCCTTGGGCTTTGTTGCTGTTCTGTCTGCATCCAGAAGGCCCAGCCCAGCACCTGGCATACAGGTATTCAAGACACGCTCAGCAAATGAATGAATGAATGAATGAATGAACCAATGACCATCTGAGCAGACAGTTCCACATTTGAGTTGTCTTTTATCTGGAGAGGGAGACATGGACACACACTCTCCACTCAGCATCCTGCTCCGTGCAGAGGGGCCTTGGGCTGGCTGGCAGGGGCCTCGGGAGGTCTGGCCAGGCCGGAGCAACAGCGGCAGTGCTGAGCTACAGAGGTGGAGGGGCTGATGGAGAAAGAAGGCCAACCCACTGAGGGACGAGAGGAGGTCTGAGGGGGCTGGATGGGGGACTGCCTTTGATGGTGAGAGCACAGCCAGCTTCAAGGGCGCTGACCTGGGCGGGCACACAGGGCTCCACACTCAGAAGGGCCCTGCACTTCGTTTAATGCTCTGCTGCGGCCATGTTGAAATTCTCGATGATCTTCAACAAGGCCCCTTGTTTTCCTTTTGCACCAAGTCCTGCAAAGTATGGAGCTGTTCCCAGATGAGAAGACAGGTAGGCGATGGGATCTTCCATCTTCTTCTTCAACACACTTCTGGAAGGTGCATGTGTCAAGCCTGTCTCCCAAAGTGGACACTCGCTCGCTCCTCTTTGGAGGGAGGTCATGTCCAAGTTTCTTGGAAGTCCCTTGGGGCAGGACCATGATTAAGACAAAGTAAGTCAGGCCCTCAACTCAGACAGCAAAAAATTCAGTAATCAACATAAACAATATTCTAACATGGTATTTTAAAATCAAAATTAATGCCAAAACTCTGTGATGAGCAAAACATCAACATTTTATATTTAATAAGATCAGTAACACGGCCATGCCCTGCCATACTGGAGCCAAGGCAAAAGGAAAAACGTGTGCCCCAAATACATGTTTTTACGTATTTTTCAGTGGTTAATTTTTTTCCCAGAATACTAAAAGTAGTTGAAAAAATTATTGAAAAATTGAAAAGTAGGTGTAATAAAACTCACAAGATTATTTTGTTTAAATATTTTATTAATATTCCAAGCAGAAATTGTTATAATTTTACTTTCCTGCCTTTAATAGAAGCAAGGTCATCAATAATATTTTCAAAAATCTAATTCTTTGCTGATCTCATTTTCAATAGAGAGAATTGCCATGCTTGGCAATTTCTCTTAACCGAGTGGCAACTTTAAAGAATTTTTAATTAACTTGGGTTTACTAATCCTGCTTTTATTTAAAATTTTGATATTTTGTTCATCATGAATTTTTTGCATTAATTTTGATTTTTAAAATATTATTTCTCGGGAGTTTATTGTTGAAGGGGTGCAGAACTATTGTTGGGGATGAGGAAAAAGTTCTGGAATGGGATAGTAGTGATGGTTGCACAACATTGTGAATGTACTTAATGTCAATTGTACACTTAAAAATGGTAAAAAATGGCAACGTTTATATCATGCATGTTTACCATAATAATATATATATATTATTTCTCTTGATTACTGGGCTTTTTGGATCTTCCGTAAATTTTGTGCCTGAGTTCAGGGCCTCACTTGCCTCGCCCCACTCCCAGCCCTAACCAAGATGCACAGGCCCCAGGAGCAAGGCTGAGACCCCACGAGGATGCACCACTTACTTTGTTAGAGGTAAAAACAAAGTTCTGAATTTGAGCGCAAGGTGTGTAACACTTTCAGACATGTCGAGAGGAGAAAGGCTGAATTTAATCAATGCCTAAGCTCCGAAGGAAAAAGAGAAAAAAGCAGAAGGTGGGTCCTTATTTCTACAGAGAGGAAACATACAGCTTATGAGGTGGCATGGTTTCCTTCTTCCAACAATCCTGTCCGTTTAATAATGTGTTTACTGAGCCCTTACTATGTGCCAGGAATTGTGCTAACGCTTCACTTGCAGTCTCTCGTTTAACTTTCCCAATGATGCGATGGAGTGAGAGGCTCATACAACCCTCACTTGCAGACAGGTAAACAGAGGCACAGGGAGGTCAAGGTCACAAAGCTATGGGTGGAAGAGTGGGAGTTGGGAGCCAGGTCCCTGCCACGCCTGCTCCTAACCCCTACCCTCCCACCATCTCCCACACCATTCCTGGCTACCACTTAGAAAGTGCCTACCCACTTCCTGATAGAAATATTGTTCTTTTCTTTTCTTTTTGGTGAGGATGATTGGCCCTGAGCCACCATTTGTGCCAATCTTCATCTATTTTCTTTTTTTTTTTTTTTTTTTTTTTTAGATTTTTTTTTATTTTTTCCTTTTTCTCCCCAAAGCCCCCTGGTACATAGTTGTATATTCTTCGTTGTGGGTCCTTCTAGTTGTGGCATGTGGGACGCCGCCTCAGCGTGGTCTGATGAGCAGTGCCATGTCCGCGCCCAGGATTCGAACCAACGAAGCACTGGGCCGCCTGCAGCGGAGCGCGCGAACTTAACCACTCGGCCACCGGGCCAGCCCCAATCTTCATCTATTTTCTACGTAGGTTGCTGCCACAGCATGAGTGGTGTTGGTCTGCACCTGGGATTCAAACCCGTGAAGCTGGGCTGCCAAAGCAGAGCACACCGAACTTAACTGTTTTGTCACCGGGCAGCCCCATGTTCTTTTCATTCTTTCAGTCATTTATGCACTCATTCACCCAATAAACCCACACTGGCTCAGAAGCCAATGTGAGGTGATTTACCCAGGATCTTGACCTCAGAGGACTCAGAGCCCAAAAGGAGGTAAAAGGCAAGAACGCATTTGGCCCTGCTGAAAGGACGGTACCTTAAAGTGGGTGTGGAGGAAGTGTGGTGCAAACCCAAATGAGGAGAAGTCATGTATCGCTGGGGCCATCAGGAAGGTCCTCCGGGAGGTGACGGCCTTGCTGCCGTCTGGAAGCTGGAGCAGGCTCACGATGTCCAAGCTCCATGAGGACATTTTGCCTGCAGGAGAAGAGGACGCTGTGGGATATCGGCAGGGGCAGCAGATTGGGAGTTCTGGACCCTGATTCAGGTCTCTTCTCTGCCTCTAACCTCCTGAGATCTTGGGCGATGCACCTACAGTGCTGTGGGGCCTCGGCTTTCTCATCTGAAAAAGAGAGCAGGCTGCCTCCCTGGTCCTGACTTTCGGTTCAGGACGAGAGAGGAGAAAATATACATCAAATGCCCGACAGAGGTGTCAGAGAGTAAAGTATTTTAATCTGGAGATGAAAAGAATAGCAATTAATTATAAAAAGGTATGCAACATCGCCTGGTGAGGGGGCATGAGTATGTTTGAGCTGTAAGGATGCAAGCTGGTGGCTATGCTCTATTCCCCCCACCCCCCCGGGTTCAGTGTAGCTTAAATATTTGTCCAATATTTATTTTGAATAAATTCCTTTAACATATTAGTGGATCCTCTTAATCATAAAAATAACAAACGGAGTGGCTGCATAATCCAGAGGTCCTTGAATATTCGGAGAGCCTCATCCTTCTCCCCTCCTGCTTTGACAAGCTGGAGAGGACAGCGTGTTCTTCATCACAAACCTTGAGCACTTTTCTCAGCAGCAGCAAATGGGCTGTGGCCGCGCCTCCCGCTCACTTGCCAGGCATGCCGACTTGGACAACGTGTCTGAGAAGAGTCTAGGAATTCTTGTTGCAGCAGACAGGGGCAATCTTGCCTAACAGGTGGGTTATGTAAGAGGAGGCAGGAATTGAGGGAGCAGGAAGTGGTTAGGGCTGCCCCACCGGCCTCAGGGAGAGCTGGACCAGTACTGCAGATAAGGCGGAACTCCGGGTCTCAAGCACATCTCTGGCCTTGCAGAATTGGATGTCTTGCTGTTCCTTCTCTACTCCACCACCTTAGGATGCCTCAGCTCCTGGACCTACTTACCTACAGAGCAGTCTGAAAAGTTCACACGCAAACCCTCTACCACTGGTGATGTGGTTGGCCAATCACCAGCCAGCAGCTTCCTAGGTGCCCGCCCCTGGTCCAGTCAGCTAGGGCCGGGATGGAAACATTGGACGATGCTCTGCCTATGAGGGTGAGGGGCCCGCCCCTGGTCCAGTCAGCTAGGGCTGGGATGGAAACATTGGACGATGCTCTGCCTATGAGGGTGAGGGGCCCGCCCCTGGTCCAGTCAGCTAAGACTGGGGTGGACACATTGAGGGTTGCCATGAAGAGGACTGGGAGTGGGCAGGCACCCCTCAACAACTGAACGAAGCAGTTTCCGGTAGTTTCTCTTCCTGGAGATTTAGAATTAGTGAGAGGAAAGTCAGGAAACACTGTGCTTTACTTTCTGTAAATAATAATAACGAGGACGGGGAGAGAAAGTTGCTATCACACTGACTGAACTCTCGATTAGTACCAGGTGATCCGTCGTCCATGCCTCATCTTGTTTGATTTACGAAACTGCCGACTCACCCATTTACTCCTCCAAATCCTCTGTTTATCCTTCCCCCTGCTGGGGAGGCTGACCTCCATGGGCCACACGGACCCGGGCCCCCTGGGTTCCTGCGGGGCTCAGCCCGTGGGAGGCAGTGGTGGGAGGCAGGAGGGCGGGAGGACAGAGACGGGGCTCCACCCTGAATAGCTGTCTTGGCCCTGGACCGGCTACTCCTCTCTCTAGGTAGCTGACTCCAGAGGGCTTTCTCCTTCTGGATTCCAGAACTGTCTCCCCGCTCCCCACTGCCCCTATTTCTTAGGGTTTGTGGTAGTTACATCTGGCTGCAGGCCCCCCCCCCCTTTATAAATAGGCCCTTTGTATATAAACACTTCTTGAATAAGCCTAGAATTATCTTATTTCAAAACTGCCACCTGTTCCCTGCTGGGACCTAATTGACCCTCCATCCCCATGAGGTGGATCCCGCTCTGTCCCGCTTTGCACAGATTAGGAAGTCAATGTTAGAAAGGCAAGGAATTTGCCCAGTGGCACATGGCATAAATGACAGTGAGATTCCAAACGCTGGTCTGTCTGATGCCAAAACCATGCTCTTTGTCACTAACTTTGGCTCTGCCAAATTGGGGCTCACACCCAGGCCTCTGTGGGCAGCCCAGGTGCAACCCGAAACAGGCGACACCCCCATGAGATGGCTGGAAATGTCTGAGCAAAGACTGAGAAGTACAAACCAAGTTCCAGAAGGAGCATTAGCCCTTCTGAGCCTCGGGAGGGAATCTCCATGGGATGAAGATCCTGGAAAGGAACTTCATATAAATAACAGACAGAGGAACAAAGGAAGAGGGCAGGGAGCAAGCCAAGAAAAGAAAGGAAAGGAAAAGGGAAGCAGGGAAAAAATACAGCTTTGGCTGCAGACACTAAAGAATGTACCAGGAGACCGATGAAGGCGGAGCCGAAATCCTGTTGAAGGATGGTCAGACAAGTTAAGACTGGACTTTGCTTGGATTATCTCGGAGAGGAAAGAAGAGGATAAGGGTCATGGGGGTGCTCTGGGATTACCTCTGAGATGCTGCTATTGACAGTGGGGGAAATGGAGGATTTGGGGCCCTGTGGAATTGTCCCGGAGGTGGGGGCAGCAAAGCGCTGCATGAAAGGATGGACCTAGAGCGCATGGCTGGGGGCTGCCTTGAGTGAACAGACTGAGGACGCGGGAGAAGCTGCTCTCAGTCCCAGTCGGCGGGAAAACGGCTGACAGGTGGGCTCTGACCACTGAGCTGTGGGGCCCAGGGAGCGCAGAGGGCAAGACGGATGGTCCTCCACGTGCAACCCAGGCAGCAGACGGCCCTGAACTGCTCCAGCTGTCTAGGGTGGCTGCAGGGGATCATGCGGGCAGCGAGGGTTGGGGGGGGAGGGGAATGATGCAAAGACTCAGAATTTGGGGGAAAAGAAGGAGAAATTCTAATTGCTTAGAGGCAGGAAAGAAAAGAAAGTAGGGAAAAGAAAAAAAATGACAATGAAAACAAGCCATTTTTCAACCCTTAGAGTTATTACGGGTTGAGTTGTGTCCTCATAAAAGATATGTTGGAGTCTTAACCCCTGGTACCTCAGAATGCGACCTTATTTGGAAATAGGGTTTTTAAAAAAATTGAGATATAATTGACATATAACATTGTATTAGTTTTAGGTATACAATATAATGATTTGATGTATGTGTATATTGTGAAATGATCACCACAATAAATCTAGTTAACGTTTATCACCACACATAGTTACGATGTTTTTTCTTGTGATGAGAACTTTTAATGTTTACTCTCCTAGCAACTTTCAAATATGTAATACAGTATTGTTAACTACAGTCACCGTATGGTTAACTGCATTATACCTCCAGGACTTACTTATCTTCTCACTGGAAGTTTGTACCTTTTGACCACTTTCACTCACTTCCCCCACCTCCCACCCTCATCTCTGCTAACCACAAATCTGTTCTCTTTATCTATGAATTTGCTTGTGTTTTTTAGGTTCCACATATAAATGAGATCACACAATATTTTTCTTTCTCTGTCTTATTTCACTTAGCATAATGTCCTCAAGGTCCATCCATGTTGTTGCAAACGGCAGGACTTCCTCCTTTTTTATGGCTGAATAATATTCCATCTGTGTATTGACCACATTTTCTTTATCCATTCATCCTTCAATGGACACTTGGTTGATTCCACGTCTTGGCTGTTGTGTGGAGATGGAGTCTTTACAGAGGATATCGAGTTTAGATGAGGTCATTAGCATGCACCATAATCCAGTATGACTATGTCCTTATAAAAAGGGGAACTTTGGATGCAGAGACGAACACAGAGGGAAGACGGTGTGAAGATACACAGGGAGGAGACCACGTGAAGAGGCAGGACTGGAGTGACATCTGCAAGCCAAGGACACTGCAGATCGCCAGCAGCACCAACAGCTAGGAGGAGGCAAGGTAGGATTCCCCTACAGGTTTCAGAGTCTCGGTGGCCCTGCCAGCACCTTCATCTCAGACTTCCGGCCTCCGGAACTGACAGAATAAATCTCTTTCATTTTAAGTTGCTCATTTTGTGGCACTTTGTTATGGCCACCCTAGAACACTAATATAGCAGTGATGGGAAGGCAGAGTAAATGCCCAGCGTGGCAGCCAGTGGGCCCTGGGAGGAAGGTGGCCATGAGGGGGTCTCGAGCTTTGGAAGAAAAGCACCAGGAAATATCCCAACAGCATCATTCTCTGTTTGCTGCAGTTCCCTAAGCTCCTCACACTGTTCCCTCTGCCAGAATGTGCTCCCCCCAACATTACCATGGGAGAAATCCTCCCCGTCCATTAAGACAGAGCCCCAAGCTTTCTCCTCTGTGGACGTTTCCTCCTTCCAGCCTCTCTGAGCCTTAATCAGAAGTTCTTGATCTGGCCCCTCACTGCTCAGCCCTGATGGATGCTACTTTTGCAAAGTGTCATCTCTGTCCGCCTCACCGGACAGCTGGATGCCCATTTGCCGGCCTTCCTCTCTGAGCCGACTTCATCTCCTGCTGTCTCCCAGCATCTGACACAGTGCCGGGCACACAGGAGGACCCTGATCGCCTTGGCTGGATGGAGTTTGGTTCTTCATCTGTCACTCCCGTAACATCAGGAGCAGAAAGCCCAGACAATGACGTTTTTATACTTCTCAAAACCGCTTTAAGCGTCTCGTTAAGTAATCACTTGCTTAATATTGCCGGGAAATGGTCTCTAAATGCCAGAGTGGGAGAAAGCATTTTTCAGAGTACAGGAAATGATACAGTTTTTGCTCAAGCCTCCAGCTCACTTCTAAATGGAGAAACAGAATATTCCCAAATCCACACACAAAAAAATTGATAGATAATACAGATGTTCCTTGCTTTACAAAATAGGTTGTCCCGGCAATATTGAGTGTAAATCAAATTTCTTAAAATCAAATTACATTGAAAATGCACCATGGGAATGTGCTTTTAAAAGGAATCCTGCAATGAATTCTTTTGTAAATCAAAGAGACACTCATTCATTTGGTCATTCAGTCATTTTTTTATTCCCGCAATTCTCAGCCCTGGCTGAACATTGGAATCATCTGGGGAGCTTTTAAAAAATATACCATACTGAGGCCCCACCCCTAGAGATTTCCTTTTAATTGGTCTGGGGTGGGGCTGAGGCCTCAGTATTTTTAAAAACTCCCTGAAGATTCTGATGTGCAGTGAGGTTCGAGAACCACTGGTGCATTCAATAAACATTTATTAAGAACTCTCTAAGTCAGACCTGGACTAAGTGACTACTAATAAGACACAGCTTGTTTCCTCCCAGGAGCTTAGAGACTAGAGGCCAATACAGATATATTAGCAGACAATTTCCCTTGTCATGTGAAGTCTGGGACGAACATACTGGCCTTTGTCCATTTTATACATTTGGGTTTTTCATACAACTGATTGGGCTTTTTGTTATCAACTGACACACAGTTAAAAAACGTGTTCACAACTGCTTATCTGATACACTGTGACACAAGGTTTCTTTTGGTTAGTATTTCTTCTCCCTGTGTATCTTTTTATCTTTACTTTCAGTATTTCGGTGGCATCATATTTTAGATATGTCTCTTAAATGTCATAGGATTAGGGTTTAAAAAATTCACTCTGAGGAGTCTCAGTCTTTTAATAGACAAGTTTGATCCCTTTATGTTTGCTGTGTGTGCTTGGGCTGACTTCTGCCATCCAGCTCTGTGTTTCTACTTATTACGGTTTTCCACGGCTTCTCTCTTGTCTCTTTTTCTGCTTCACCACGTGAAATCAAGTCTTCATTAGTTTCTTGGCCCCTTTTAATTATTTAGGAGTTATTCTTTTATAATTTTATAATTCTTTTATAATTTTAGTGTTTGACCTTGCGTGTTTCAACTTGATTGCTTAATTTCTATGTTAAAAAATGTTTATATCACCCTCCAGGACAATGCAATGATTTTAGAATGTTTTAACTCTGATCTTCTCCCTTCCACTTTTCATCTACTTTTTGTCAAGTATTTTAGTTTCTTCTTGTGTTTAAAATTACTCCAAACCATGATTTTTTCATTTTATACTAACAATGTTTGTGTAGATTTAGCAACATATTTACTAATTTCATTTCTTACCATTGCTTCTTGAATCCCACTCCTTTTTATTGGATTTAATATTTTTCTTTGTGAGGTAGCTTCTTTATTGACGTCCACAATCTCTTATGTGCATTCCTGATATTCAGAAAGCTTTGATAATCAAAAATTATTTAAAACTTTTTCTATAGAAATATTAATGTATTTGGCTGGAAGAGGCGGCTGCCCCAGACTGTACTGCATTGTGATATGTTTCCAAAATGTGAAAAATTCTAGGCTGCCTTCCATGCCAGCTCAGTCTGCTGTGCTGTGAAAGCGTAATTCCACACCTGTGTGAACATAAATGGGCCTCCTGCCCGTGTCCTGCAGCCTGAGAGGGTGACGCATCGAGGCCCAGCTTTCCTGATCCTTCTGTTCAGAGCCGGTCCCTCCATCTTCCATGCATTCTACATCTACCTTTGTAACAGAACTTTGCGTCAATCAAGCCCCGTGATTATAACAGTTCACCCAAGTCCCCCTGCCACGTGCTTGTCCCACCTCCCTGGCAGCCTCTGTGGACAGACGCACAGACTTTCTTAAACCGCCTTTACACTGCATTTCAAACAACGTCGGATTATGCATCCAAGACTGAGGTCTGGCTAGGTCTTGAGAAGACTTAGGGGTGGGAATCCTCTTCATCCATAGTTCCTTTGTGTATCATCAATTGAAAAACAAACAAAACGCTAGATGGTATGTATAGTCTACTTCCGGATGTGCGAGAAAGCAGATGTCCGTGCGTGTACATGTGTGTGAGTGTAAGGAGACACAAGAAACTGGTAATAGCATTCACTTCTGGGGTGGAAAGGAGACTTAATTCTGCTGATTGTTCTTGCATGGCTTACCTTTTTTCTAGCACGTGCATCCATTATTTTAGACTTGAAAAACCAACGGATGTGAAACAAACAGTGACATCCACAAAATCTCTCTTTGCTCTTTCTTGTACTCACCATTCCTTTCTGTCATTTAAAAAAAAGGCAATTCTCAGCCACGTCTTCTGTGAGGGAGGCTATGAATGATATGGTCTGGGTTTTCCCGATTCCTTTTAAAAGGAATTTGGTGTGAACCCAAAAGGTTTTAAACGCCCTTTGAAGAGATGATCTTTTTGGTGTTCCAGCCTTTAGGCTGTGAGCCCCACACCCCAGGAAGCTCTGGCTCTGCAAAACAATCTCCTGGGGAGATGACGCACTTGGGTCAATGATTCTGGCCCTGCCCGAAGGTGGCAGCCACTCTTTGGTGTTGTGCCAGCAGAGGGAGGGTGGCTGGCCTTCCAGGGACACAGAAGGCACTCAGTAACCCAGAGCATGAAACAATGGGTGGGGTTGAGGGCTGCCACAGGCTCCTGTAGTGCTGCACCTGAGGGCAGGGAGCGCCAGGTGACTCAGGAAAAGGTGAGGCACCAGGAAGAGCGTCACTGTGCATCCAGCACAGAGAGCACGCAGCCTGCATCTTGCAGGCAGGGCTGAGTTACCATCAGCTCTGCTCTGCAGAAAGAGCTGTTGGAGGCAGCAGCGTGCAGGAGGCAGTGCCGGGGGCCAAATCTCTGCAAGACCGCGGTTAACACTCAGCGGGGCTGCCCCGAAAATTCAATGAGAACACATGCGTCAAATATTGGTGCCCTTTCCGTTGTATCCTTTGATGGATTTCCTCTCTTCCTTATCTCTCACGCTCGGGTGGGCAGCCCCCTCCCTCTCCTCCATCTAATGGATTTCGCCACCCTCCCATCCTCTCCCAGTCCTTCCCTTCTCACAAAGTCTTTCATTTAAGACAGGTGATGGGGTGTGGGGTGAGGAGGCATCAGAGAAGCGTAGCAGCGGCTTTTATGTGTGTGATGGAAGCATAGATCACCTCAGAGCTGACGCTCCTTCTGCTTCTTTTCTTCTTTCTGTAAGTTTTACGGCTTTCTTAGTCCTCAAGAAACACAATGCATGAATAGATTTTCAGTGTCAAAAGTTAAAAATTGCAGATAAAGGCCTTCTAGACCCTTCCCATCCTAGTCTCCTCCTTGGAAGTGATCAAGGAAATGAGCTTGATGAGTCTAATCTTGCTGACCTTTTGCTATATATTAGACACTTCAATAAGAGCCCACAGAATTACATAGCATTCTTTTATATTTGTGTGTGTGTGAGTGTGTGTGTTTAGTATTTTGCTTGTGTTTCATAAAATGACTGTACTTTGTGAATTATTCTACAACTTGCCTTTTCACTGACCATTTTGTCTTGAGTGTATTTCCACACCAGCCTTAGAGATGGGCCTCATCTTTTCAGTTGTCACTGGGCACACGTAACCATTGGTAATGTAACAGGGTTCCACTGGCACACGCTGTTCTTGCCCATCCAATAAATACTTTGCTAAAAGAACCTGATTGTGTTGGTGTCTTAGTCAGGCTGCCATAAGAAAATGCCACAGACTGGGTGGCTTAAGCATCAGAAATGTGTTTTCTCCTCGTTCTGGGGGCTGGAAGTCCAAGTCAAGGTGCCAGCAAATTTGGTTTCTGGTGAGAGCTCCCATCCTGGTTTGTAGATGGCTGACTTCTCTCTCTGGTCCATACAACCACTTCTTTGTGTGCCCATGGTGGAGGGGAGCAAGGGGGAAAGAGTGTTGGGGAGGGGAGAGAGAGAGAGAGGGAACAAGGGAGGCAGACAGAGAGAGATCTCGCTTCCTCTTCCTTAAGGCCTCCATCCTGTTGGATTAGGACCCCATGCTATGGCCTCATCTAAGTGCAATTACCTCTTAAAACTTTTTTCCAAAGCCTTGGGGGTTAGGGTTTCAACATACGAATTTAGAGGGGACACAATTCAGTCCGTAGCTTTTGGGGTGGCGAGTGGATGCCCCTGGAAAGTATTCCTCTTTGCATCTCACACCCCTCCCTGTTCCACTGCCTGTTCTCCAACAAGTGCTCAGTAAATGGTTTGTGAGGTTTATTATTTATTTAGCAAAAGTTGCCACCAAATAACCACTAAACAAAAAAGTGGAACAGAGACACAAATAATAAATAAGGAGAAAACAAAGAAACATATCATAAAAAACTACATAATTCAATCGGTAGACCAAAACACACAAGACAAGAAACAAAGAAAATGCAGGAGAACTGGAAAATGAGTGATAAAATGACAGCATTAAGCCCTCATACATCAATAATCACCCTAAGCGTAAATGGATTGAATTCTCCAATAGAAAGACACAGAGTGGTGAGATGGATTAAAGAATAAGACCCAAAAATATGCTGCCTCCAGGAAACACATCTCAGCTCCAGTGATAAAAACAGGCTCAGAGTGAAGGGGTGGAAGACGATACTCCAAGCTAATGGCAAACAAAAGAAAGCAGGTGTTGCTATACTTATATCAGACAAAGTAGATTTCAAGAAAAGACAGGTAAAGAGAAACAAAGAGGGACAGTACGTAATGATCAAAGGGACACGCCACCAAGAAGACATAACACTTATAATATCTATGCGTCCAACACAGGAGCACCAAAGTTCATAAAACAACTATTAACAAACCCAAAAGAAGATATTAATAATAACACAATAATACTAAGGAACCTCAAAACTCCACTCACATCAATGGGTAGATCATCCAGACAGAAAATCAACAAGGAAACAGTGGAATTAAATGAAAAGTTAGACCAGTTGGACTTAGTAGACATATATAGAACACCCTATCCAAAAACAGTAGAATACACATTCTTCTTAAGTGTGCATGGAACATTCTCAAGGATAGACCATATGTTGGGAAACAAGGCAAATCTCAATAAATTTAAGAAAATTGAAATAGTAACAAGCATCTTTTCCAATTACAATGCTGTAAAGTTAGAAATTAATTACAAGAAAAAAGCTGAGAAAGGGACAAAGATGTGGAGACTCAACAACATGCTATTGAACAAGCAATGGATCACTGAAGAAATTAAAGGAGAAATCAAAAAATATCTAGAGACAAATGAAAGTGATAATATACCATATCAACTCATATGGGATGCAGCAGAAGCTGTATTACCAGGGAAATTCATTGCACTACAGGCACACCTTACCAAACAAGAAAAATCCCAATAAGGAATCTCAAACTACACCTAACTGAATTAGAAAAAGAACAAACAAAGCCCAAAGTCAGCAGAAGGAGAGAAATAATAAAAGTCAGAGGAGAAATAAATGCTATTGAAACAAAAAAAGCAATAGAAAGGATCAATGAAACAAAGAGCTGGTTCTTTGAGAAGATAAATAAAATTGACAAACCCCTAGCCAGACTTACAAAGAAAAAAAGAGAGAAAGCTCAGATAAACAAAATCAGAAATGAAAGAGGAGAAATAACAACAGACACCACAGAAATGCAATGGATTATAAGAGAATACTACGAAAAACTATATGCCAACAAAATGGATAATCTAGAGGAAATGGATAAATTCTTAGACTCTTACAACCTCCTAAAGCTGAATCAAGAGAAAACAGACAATCTGAACAGACTAATCATAAGGAAAGAGATTGAAACAGTAATCAAAAGCATCCCAAAGAACAAAACCCCAGACCCAGACGGCTTCCCTAGGGAATTCTACCAAACTTTCAGAGAGGATTTAATACCTATCCTTCTCATGCTATTCCAAAAAAATTAGGGAAGATGGAACACTTCCTAACATATTCTACAAGGCAAACCTCACTCTGATAGCAAAGCCTGACAAGGACAACACAAAAAAGGAGAACTACAGGCCAATATCGCTGATGAACATAGAGGCAAAAATCCTCAACAAAATATTAGCAACCTGAACTCAGCAATACATCAAAAGGATCATACATCATGATCAAGTGGGATTCATACCAGGGACACCGGGATGGTTCAACATCCACGAATCAATGAGTGTGATACACCACATCAACAAACTGAGGAATAAAAACCACATGATCATCTCGATAGATGCAAAGAAAGCATTTGACAAGATCCAAGAGCCATTTATGATAAAAACTCTTAACAACATGGGGATAGAAGGAAATTACCTCAACATAATAAAGGCCATATGTGACAAATCCACAGCCAACATCATACTCAATGGGCAAAAACTGAAAACCATCCCCCTGAGAACAGAAACAAGACAAGGATGCCCACTCTCACCACTCTTATTCAACATAGTACTGGAGGTTTTGGCCAGAGCAATTAGGCAAGAGAAAGGAATAAAAGGAATCCAAATAGGGAGCGAAGAAGTGAAACTCTCTCTGCTTGCAGACAACATGATCTTATATACAGAAAACCCCATGGAATCCATCGGAAAACTAATAGAAATAATTAACAACTATAGTAAAGTTGCAGGGTACAAAATCAACTTACAAAAATCAGTTGCTTTTCTGTACTCTAACAACGAACTTGCAGAAAGAGAACTCAAGAATACAATTCCATATACAATCGCAACTAAAAGAATAAAGTACCTAGGAATAAATTTAACCAAGGAGGTGAAGGACTTATACAATGAAAACTGTAAGACATCACTGAGAGAAATTGATAATGACACGAAGAGGTGGAAAGAGATTCCGTGCTCAGGGATTGGAAGAATAAACACAGTTAAAATGTCCATACTGCCCAAAGCAATCTACAGATTCAATGCAATCCCAATCAGAATCCCAATGACATTCTTCAGGGAAATAGAGCAAAGAATCCTAAAATTCATATGGGGCAACCTAAGACCCTGAATTGCTAAGGCAATCCTGAGAAAAAAGAACAAAGCTGGAGGTATCACAACCCCTGACTTCAAAATGTACTACAAAGCCATAGTGATCAAAACAGCATGGTGCTGGTACAAAAACAGGCACACAGATCAATGGAACAGAACTGAAAGCCCAGAAATAAAAGCACACATCTACGGATAGCTAATCTTCGACAAAGGTGACAAGAACATACAATGGAGAAAAGACAGTCTCTTCAATATATGGTGTTGGGAAAACTGGACAGCCTCATGCAAAAGAATGAAAGTAGACCATTATCTCAAGCCATACACAAGGATAAACTCAAAATGGATCAAAGACTTGAAGATAAGCCCCGAAACCATAAAACTCCTGGAAGATAATATAGGTAGTCCACTCTTTGACACTGAACTTAAAAGGATCTTTTCAAATACCATGTCTTCTCAGACAAGGGAAACAAAAGAAAGAAAAAGTAAACAAGTAGGAGTTCATCAGACTAAAGAGCTTCTGCAAGGCAAAAGAAACTAGGATCAAAACAAACAGACAATCCACCAACTGGGAGAAAATATTTGCAAATCATATATCCAACAAGGGGTTTATCTCCATAATATATAAGGAACTCACACAACTGTACAATAAAAAAACAAACAGCCCGATCGAAAAATGGGCAGAGGATATGGACAAACATTTTTCCAAAGAAGATACACAGATGGCCAATAAACACTTGAAAAGGTGTTCAACATCACTAATCATCAGGGAAATGCAAATCAAAACTACACTAAGGTACCACCTCATGCCTGTTCAAATGGCTATGATCACAAAGACTGAAAATAACAAATGCTGGAGAGGGTGTGGAGAAAAGGGAGCCCTCATACACTGCTGGTGGGAATGCAAACTGGTGCAGCCACTATGGAAAACAGTACAGAGATTCCTCAAAAAACTAAAACTAGAACTACCATATGACCCAGCCATCCCACTACTGGGTATCTACCCAAGCAACTTGAAATCAACAACCCAAAGTAACATATGCACCCATATGTTCTTTGCAGCACTATTCACAACAGCCAAGACGTGGAAGCAACCCAGGTGCCCATGACTGATGATTGGATAAAGAAGAAGTGGTATATATATATACAATGGAATACTACTCAGCCAGAAAGAAAGACAAAATTGTCCCATTTGCAACAACATGGAAGGACCTGGAGGGAATTATACTAGTCGAAACAAGCTAGAAACAAGCTGTGAAAGACAAACATCAGATGATTTCAGTCATATGTGGAATATGAACAAACACATGAACAAAGAAAACAGTTCAGTGGTTACCAGGGGAAGAAGAGTCGGGGGTGGGCACAGGGGGTGAAGGGGAGCACATATGTGGTGATGGCTAAGAAATAATGTGCAACTGAAATCTCACATTGGTGTAAACTATTTTGAACTAAAAAAAAAAGTTGCCACCAATGAGCAGGGTGACCTTGGGCAAGTGATCTGTCAAATGGAATCAATGCTTGCTTAAGTGCACTGAGCACTCACTACCTGTCAGGCACTGTTCTAGCACTTTCTGTGTGTCATCTCAGGTACCCCTCCCAGCCCTAGGAGGTAGGTACAACAATTAGCCGTTTTCAAGGTCAGGAAACCGATGTGTTGGAGAGGCGAGCCGTTGGCCCTGGGTCATGCAGCAGACCTAGAGAGCAGAGAGCCAGGATGCAGCTACGGGCACAGTGCTCCTGAGCCCCTGCTCCTGCCGGTGCTACCTGCTGAGTCGGGAGGCCCGGAGCACCGGACGAGGAAATGCATGAAAAGGCTCAGTGCATGTTGACTGCTAATAAGTTGTAGCTATTATTACTGCCTGGCCTTTCGCCTCCTCTGTCTCATCGTATCATCCTTATCCCGGCCCGGCTGAGAGTCCTCACTCGGCTCACACAGGCGGGTCTCACAGGCAGGCAGCCCCACCCTTTGGGTTTGAAGTTTCCATCTCTGCCATCTACTTGCTGTGTGACCTTAAACCTCTCTGTGCCATAGTTTCCTCTTCTTTCCGATAAAAATAACGATGCCTAATTCATAGGACGACAGGGAGGGTTAAATAAGATAAAATACATGTTGATTAAAGAATATTTTCCCTTTGCAAAGGACGTAGAAAAGTTTGGTCCAGGTGGCAAGAAACTGGAAGACTCTTGTCCTTCTGTGGTGAGATTTTCTCACCCAGCCCTATGGGGACCATCCGTGTGCCTGGCCCCATGCTGGCGACTTCGCACACACTGTTGGGAATCTTCACGACAGCCTCGCAGGTCCCGCTTTTACAAAAGCGAGGAAGCTGAAGCGTAGGAAGGCACAGGAACTGTGCCTCGAGTTTTGGGGCATCCAGCTCTGAACCTTCCGTGTTTTATCTTGAAAAGAGAAATTCAGTTTGGATCTGCTGTTTCTCCTCCACTTCCCACTCAAGGCCCCCAGGAGAAGCGGGACAGGGGTGATTCTTGCTCCTTCTCAGATCCGATAGAAAGGAACTTGTGAGTCCCAGCTGCTGCCCACATGACCGTCTTTGCAGAAGCCATATTGGGGTTTGCAGAAATGTGCACTGCCTTTGAGCTGTGGCGAGGGAGGGGGCTTATGAAATGTGGGGGTGTCTGAGAGCAAAGGGGGCGTGCAGGGAAGCAGAGACAAGCAGGATGAGCATCCCTCGCTCCGGAGGGGCTCTGAAAGTCCCCTTGGGCTCCCAGGGCCCCAGTTTTGAAGGCTGCAGAGGACAAGGCGCGGCAGGCCTGAGTGACAGGCTGCTCTGGGGAATACGTGGCAGTTTCCATGGACCATTAGGTTTTCTCTACGCCACGCAGGCCAAGGCCATGTTTCAGGTTGGAGGCCTGAGTTTGGCTGCCTCTGCGGCAGGCTGGGGTTGAACCCGGATGGCTCCACCGGACGGCAGAACCCCCTCAGCCCTCTGGGGAGCACAAAGCTTTCGATTGGCACATTTGGGGTTTATCCAGCTCTAACGCTTTCCACTTGTAGGCGGCCTCAAGCAAGTCGCTTCCTCTCTGTAGGCCTGCGTTTCTTGATCTGGCAAATGGGGCGGTTGCTTGGATTCAAGGCGATGGTGGAGGCAAGGTGTCTCGTGTCTGAGTCTGAGCCCAGCGTGGAGCTGGCGCACCCCGTGAATGGCAGCTCCCCTCCCTACTTTCATTTGCTCTGCAGCGTGGTTTTATATCCCTCCAATGCTCAGGACCTCCAGGGTCAAAGGCCCTGTGCCCAGGCCTCTTCCCCTGGCTGGGACTCTGGAGGGCCTCGGCGGACCCTGGCTTCAGAGCCGCAAACAGCCTTAGGAGATGCGGGTGCGAGGTGGTCACAGAGGAACCGGAGGTACCGACTCGGCTTGGTGTCTCCTGCACTCCCGGGGTCCCGGTTCCTCCAGAAGATGTTGGACCAGATTAAGTGGATTGGAGGGACCTTCACACTCTGAGGCTCTCAGACAACAGAAACTGGATGGCAAAGGAAACATGTCTCCAAACCAACATTCTAAACCAAGGTATTTGCTCTCCAGATTTTCCAAGAAAATCTGACATCAAGGAGAGTCTCCTATGCATTGGTTTTGTTCATTCATTCTTTCAAAATACATCCAGAATCCAATCCTTTATTTCCACCCCAACTGCTGCCACCTTGGCTGAGTTCCCACCATCTCTTATCTGGGTTGCTGTAATCGCTCCTAACTCGTCCCTCTGCAGACAGGAATCAGATCCGGTCAGGTCCTTCCTCTGCTCAAAAACTTTCAATGGCTCCCCATTTCCCGTTCCATACTGCAGAATGATCCGTCTGCCAGCATTCCCAGCCTCCTTTACCCGGTCCCAATTGCTCTTTGTTTCATGGGTCTTATGCCTCTGACGTGCTACAATGCACTCATTTGCCATGTTTAGTCTTTGTCTCTGTGAGTAAATGTGCTCTCCGGGAGGGCCGTCTTGCAGGGAGGCTGAAGCTAAAAACACAATGACAGTGCAGGATGTTAAGAGCTGGGAGAGATGGGTACCGAGTGGTGGGAGCTCAGAGGAGGGGGAAAGCCCTGCCTTGGAATGAAAGGGGCGAGGCTTTACATAGAGCAAACCTTGATGCTCCCACATTTTATAATCACAGGTGAAAAGCATAATGCGTTTAGGTTCAATATAGTTATCACAATTTTTAAAAAATCAGTACTCAATATTCACAATGTTCAGACGGTGTAAATGTTTTCTGCTCTGCCATATGGTACACTGTGATTGAACTTCTTTCCCTTCATTAATTCCTGTATATCAAGTAGCTAAATATTGCCTTTTTAAAAACATATCTTTTTCTCTTTATCCCAGATCTTTGGCTGGAGTTGTGAGCGTTCTCTTGATACATTCAAATACGTTGGGTAATTGGTCGGTTTCCTCATTAACTCCTGGACATTCCCGTCCTCTGCCCTGGCTCTGGTTGTTCTCTAGAACTCTTGCTCAGCTGTCAGCCTGGAAATTTCCTTAGTCCTGTGATAAGTGACCTATTTCATGGGTTCCATGTTGCTATGCACTGATTTGCACCCCCGACCCCACCCCCTGCCAATTCGTAGGTTGAAGCTCTAGCCCCCGTGTGCCTGTATTTGGAGATGGAGTTTTAGGATGCAATTAAGGTTAAATGAAGTCAGAAAGGTGAGGTTCTAATCTGATAATATTGAAGAAGAGGAAGAGCTCTTTCTTCTTCCATGTGCACGCATCGAGGGAAGGCCATGCGAGGACACAGCAAGGAGGCAGCCATCTGCAGGCCAGGTTGAGAGCTCTCATCAGAACCCAAATTTGCCAGCACCCTTATTTTAGACTTCCAGCCTCCAGAACTGTGAGAAAATAAACTTCTGTTGTTTGAACCCGCCAGTCTGCACTATCTTGTTATGGCAGTCCAAGCAGATTAAGACACGTTTTCCTCTTTCATGGCTTACTCCCTTATTTTGGTGGAGCACATCCTATGGTAGCTTCTTCAGACATAGTTAATGGAAGTAAATTTTTATACCTTCTGGATCTAAAATCGTTCCTAGTTTCTTCTCACATTCAATTGATACTTTGTCTGAGTATATAATTTTTGACTGGAAATCATTTCCCTTGGAACGTTGAAGGCATTGTTCCATACCTTTTACCCTCCAATGAGTGAGAAATTCGCTGCTACTGTGATTTATGATTCTTTGTATATGACTGCCGCCCTTCCCCACAGCCCAGAAGGGTTTCAGATCCCTCTATTTCTGGATTTCTACAATTTCTTGATGACGTTCCTTGGCAAGGACTTTTTATTTCTACCTCGGTCTAAGTCTTCAGTGGGCCATTTCAATCTGGAAACTCATTTGACTGCATTCTGCAAAACCTAACTGCATTATTTGATAATTTTTCTTTTTCTCTTTTCTCAATTCTCTCATTTTCTGGAAATCCTAATCTTTTGACATTAAACCTCCCGCATTGATCCTCCCATTTCTCTGTCTTTTCTTTTTTCCAGCTCTTTGTCTTTCTGTTACATTTCCTGAACGATTACTTCAATGATATCTTACAACCTTTTACTGAATTTTGATTTGAAGTGGGTTTTAGTTTCTAAGAGCTCTATAAACGACATCCTGTTCTTGGATGCAATACATTCTCTTATCTCTCCAAGGATGTTAATTAGTGTTTTTGAAGTCTCTGTCTCCTACGTGTTTCTCTGTTCTGTTCCCTGGTTTTAGAGCTTTCTGCAAACGTCTGGTGATTCTTGGCTGTCTACTCATATTGAAGAACAAAGCACTACAAAGTCGACTGGAAACTTGGGATGCAGAGGTGGGGATTGTTGACTGGTGGGCCTCCTTAGAATCCCCGCCAGGCTCACGCTTGTGGAAGGTGCTGCCCGCACGCTGGGAGCCTAGAGGGGAAAGGTCAGGGGTCCCATGCCAACTCTCACTCAATCCCTTGTTTTCAATATGGCGCCCTCCCTACCCTTAGCTGTGCATCTCTGGGTTCTGACCCTCCCTGGCTCAGTTTCTTCAGAGATTAACCTTTGCCTTCTGCCAGCATGTGAGGCAAATACCACATAGCAGAGCATGTGGGGAAGAGAAGCTGGGCTTCTAACTGCTCTTTACACGGTTTCTGGACCAATCTTCTTGTTTCAAGACACACCTTGCTCCCAACCCTTTGAAGTACCTGTAGCCTCCAATTCCTGAGTCTTTGGGGGTCTGGTTCCTGAATCAGCTTGATTTTGGACGCCACCCCCACCCCACCCACAGATACTGCTCTGCTGAGTCAGTCACTATCGTCCATGTAATAATTTTTGGTCAATTCTTGTCTTCTGGGCCTACCCCTCCCCCATCAATTCTCTTGTTTATTGGTGGGTCCACACCTTCATTATTCCTTTGCTGTCACTTCAGAAGGTGTTAGAGGGAGAGAGAGGAAATAAACATGTACATTAATCCTCCAGGTTGATTAAAAGTCAGTTCATAGGTGTCCTTTTTTCTTTAGCTCATGAGTGTTCTTTTCTCTGGACTGCCCACAACCAAACACACTTACACACAAACATCCACAATTCAGTTAAAGGAAGCTTCAAACTTGGCCAACAGAGACGACACACCCATGCGAATTAGTGAAAATTGGGATCAGCCCCCATGAGCAACACCTGGTGTCTGCATCGTGCGTTAAAGCGTTTGTAACGCATGCATTTAGGAAGCAAGCTTTAATTAATAATAATAATTGCAAGTAACGATAACTACTATTTACATAATAACTACCACGACAACATAACCACACTTGACCCTTAATGAAGCTCTTTTCTGATTTGATGTCTTAGAATTAGTTGGCCCATCATTTGTCTGAGGAATGGAAGGAACACTGTGCTTGGAACCAGCAGGCTTGGGACCCTCTGATCTTGGCTACCTGGGAGCCCACCATCTTGACCAATTGCTTCAACCCCGCAGAGCTGCACTCTCTTTCGGGAGGTGGGGGTCCCCTGGCCTGCGCTGGTTTGATGTTCTAGGTCCCTGCTCCAGCTCCCTGGGGAGAACTGACCAGAACTCAGAATACAGTCATATGTGCTGGGAACCCCGGTTCTTCCCTAGGTCCTGAAGCCTCTGTCCCTGGGGCTGGACACTACTTCCCACGTCCCTATTCTCCCTCTGGACCCCCAGCTTCCTGACCTGGATACAACCTGGACGCAAAGATCCAGCTACTTCTCAGAAGCATGACTCCAAAAGCCTGTGTGAGGAAAGGGGCCTGTGGGCTGCTGTCTTATGAGACTGCAGGAAAGGAAGATTCGGGCGGGGACCTGTCTGACTCCATGCACAGACCTTGGAAAAAATGACTGGGAGTTGTCAGCTTTAGGGAAGAGAAATGGAAGTGACATTTACAAAGCACCTACTCCGTGCTAAGCACACAGTAGGTACTTTAAGCCTCCCCCCAACACAAAGGGGTAGATACTCTACTATGTCCATTTTACAGACCAGCCTCACAGAGGTGGGAGACTCACCTGGGTCTCCATGTGGGGGGAGCCTGGATTCAAACCTAGGAGAGGAAAACAGGGCAAGCTCCTGGCACGTGGAAGCTGCTGCAAAAGGAAGGAAGGAAGGAAGGAAGGAAGGAAGGAGAGGAGTGTCCTGAGAAGGGAGCCCAACTGCGCGCCTAGGGAAAACTGGGGAGGTTCCTGGCAGAGCTCGGGCCCCGGCGCATAGTGGAGGCTGTCTTCCCCACCAAGGAGTAACCACAGCGCCTCCTGCTTGGCCTTGGAGAAAACCCTGAAGAGTCAGGCTTGGAGCGAGGGGCTCTGCCTGGTGATGAGCCAGACCTCAGTGCCCAGGGAGACCCACTGGAGAAGGATGAAGCATGCTCGGCGCCCGGGACAGGCCAGCCTTGCCCAGGAACGAAGAAGCAGGGTACCACATGCAGAACGCAAAAGGCCACGCGGGAGAGCCGGACTCCCTCACATCTGGGCTGCTTTGCGGCTTAAGGATGGTGAACGGTCGAGGCTGAATCCCGGTCAAGGCTGACTTGACTCCCCCTCAGAATATTCGATAGGGTTCGCATATCACTCTTGCTCTCCCTTGAATCGTGACAAAAGGAAAGTATTTATTACCAGGCGGACAGAGCCCTCGGGCGAGAGCCCGTCATCTCTGATTTGCCTTTGAGCCGAGGCTGTGGAATTAAATGCAGTTTTGTTTTTATCTATTTGCATGGAAGCTTTCCAGAGAAAACAACAATTTTAGTGACCTGCGCACTTTGTATCATGTTAATTAGGTTTGAAAACTCATATATTGTTTTCATAAGGGCTATTACATTTTCTCTAATTAAATTAAGGGAAAAATAAGGATGCACGGCAATAATATTTATTATTAATACCAGACTCCAGAGGCGCCCAGTGAGTTAAATCGGAGGTAAAAACCTTGAAGGCAGCCTGGACTTCAAAACAACGTGGTATATTCCAGGTTTTCAGCAAGTCATTATTCTGAACGTTTTGGAAAAGTAGAAAGTGAAAAATAGACCCATTTGGGGGAAAACAGGCTTCTGGGCCCGGTTCACATTGAGTTTCTGGAACATTTACTACTGTTTCATTACAGTGGTTTCCCCCAAAATTGCAGCAACTTTGCTCCAAGAAGAATGTTTGACTTGAGTTTCATGTGGATTCAAAGGTTGTAACCAGCTGTGATTTTAGTCTAGCCAAAAATGGGTTTCCAGGCCAAGGGGGTCTTGGTTTGAGGAAGTCAAGTCAGGTCGGCTGAGCAGAGGAAGTGTCTGCTGGGAGAAAAAGTGTCACGTTGGAGAGGGAAGGTGGTGGCATAGGAAGAAAACTGGCCAGGGGCTTATTCGACGTGAACACATGTGACACAAACATGCTGCACCCCTGGGTACCATCTTCTGGAAACTGGGCTGAGTTCAGGCCAGATTCTGAGGAGGAGAAGGCAGAGAAAGGAGAGGTGGGTCCATGGAAGGTGGTTCTAGACCCAGTGGCAGAACAGCCTTCCCTGAGCTCATGGCTGGAGTGGACAGTTATAGTTTGGGGCCACCTACCCTTGCATCATTTCCCCTTCCTAATGGTACCTTGATTTCCTTTTGGGGCCCCCCTTGGAATGCAGTCTTGTGGGTATACTGGGCCCTGGTGCTGCAGAAGCGAATGACTTCCAGAGGCCCCTCCATCCCATCCTTTCTCTCCCTGCCCATCCCTACCGAGGACTGAGCTTGGCCAAGTGGGCTCCCTCTCCTGGGCCCCGGATTCTTGGGTAGGCTCAAGGGTGGGAAAACTATTTGGAATACACTCATCCTCATGGCAGCAACTCGGTGCCATTGCTGTGCAGTCTCTGCTGTCAGCAGCATCCTCAGGGACCGCCTGACCCGTGTGACCCGTGTGTTCCAAGCTGGCTCCCCGGCTTTCCGTGTGGTCCTGGGAGCCCCCACTTGCTTCCCATACACTCCCCCTCCTCTTGGTTAGCCAGGCTCTCTCTTGTTGTTTGTTACCAGAGAGCTCCAACTGTTGCAATGGCTTTTGCCCTGAACCCAGGACAAACATGTATGCTACAGAGTGGCCGGCAGACACCTGGGCACCTCCCAAGGGGAGCCCAGGCCTCCATTTTTCTGGTTCGAGGAAGAGCACTGGATTAAGAGTCAGGGGTGTTGCTTTGTCCCCTGGCTTTCCCACTGTGCCCACTGGGAGACTGATAGTGGCTTTCTGTCTGGGCTTCATCTGTAAGGTGAGGCGTTTGGACTATAATAACCATAGCACCTATAATGATCGCCTGCTTTGCAGGGGCCACACTCTGCCAAGTGCCCATGTGCATTAGCTCACTGAATCCTCACAACCACCTTGGAACAAGACTCAGCTAGTCTCCCTGTTTTAGAGATAAGGAAAAAGGCGTTTAGAGGGCAAGGCACCTAGCCTGAGGTCACCTTACCAAGACGTGGATGTGCTAGGACCTGAACCTGGGTCTGTCTTGGTCCTTAATGGTCTCCAAAGACTCAGGTGACCACCCCTGTTTGCCCAGGACTGAGGAGGTCCCCAGGACACAGGACGCTCAGTACCAGGTCAGTCCAGGCAAACTGGGATGGTTGGTCACCCCGCTCCAGATCCATCCAGCCTGAATGCTCTGTGGTTCTGGAACAGTGTGGAATTCGGGAAGTTGTCCTGGGAGAGCACTGGAAACCAATGAGCGTGTGCTTATGGTTTTCAAACCTCAGAGCAAAAGCAAAACCCAAATAGGGTTTCAGATGCCACCTTCAATTGCCGCCGAACCCCGTTCCCGCTAGGCTACCTCCCCCAGCGGGCAAGAAATCCAGAGCTCCTCCAACAAACTGCTGATCGAGTCAGCTAAGCCCTCAGTCATTTCTGGAGCCATCCTTCATCCTACTTTCCTGTCCCCAGGCCACACTGTAACCAATCGTCACCATTGTCCCTCCACCTAATGCCAGTATTTCCAATTGTAGAGAGCTCAGCGCCTGACAATGTTGCATGTAATTTGAATTTTTAAGAAATTGAATTCTATTTTCCAGCTGGCTCATGCTGTAATAGTCTCCTCGGAGACCCAACTGGCAGAGGTCTTAGATGCTGGTTCCTTCATCTGCCCTCGTCTTCTCCTTCATGTATTGATTTGTTGAATCAGCAGACATCTGTTGAACACCTACTGTGTGCACTCACTGAGCTAAGGACCAGGAGACCAGAGGGAAATGTGCTGACCACTGTCCTTGAGATGCCTCTGCTCAACCAATTCTCACAAAAAACAGCAGTGGTCAGGTCGGTGCAACAGGAACCCGGGGCCTGTAGGATGAAGAGCAGGAGGCCGATCGGGGAATGAAGTATTCCAAAGCAGAAGGCGATGAACCATTCTGTTGTCTGCTCTCCACATGGCCTTGCTCCTATGATAGCCGATTTCACACCATATCGTCATCATTGCACCCTTTCTATCTCCGCATCCAGGACTCAACACACAGTTGGCGCCAAGTCCATCCTCCAGCTGCAGGAGAGCAGGCCTGCCAGACCAGGAGAAGAGCTTTGCTGAAGCAGAGGATCTTTTATATGTGAGGAGCCATCCTTTCTCCATGCTCGAGGATTCCTTTTTCTAAATCCCGATTTCTTCATTTCTTTACCTCGAGTTTTCTAAAATTGGGCCTATCTCTTAAATTGGGTATTGCTGCCAGGCCAATATGATAGGACCAGAAGAATTCAGCCCCTTTTTGGAGCTAGGAAATAAGGCCAGAGTAAGAATATGTCAGAAATGTTAGCAAACATTAGAAAAATATCAGCCGTTCCAAAGATCATTGGTCATTTTCCTTAAAAACAACTAAGAGGAGGCCATGGGGGGAATGCGGAAGACTCCTTGAATAGACGTTAGGAGACAGGGGTCCTGAGGAAAAGTAAAAAGAACTGGAATTAGGGACTGGATTTTCACAGCAAAGCAAATAGGAAGATTAAGCCTGCTGGGGGTTCGTATCCTCATGGAAACTGGATGTGCTAAAAGTCCACGTGTTGGGTTCAAAGACAGTCTTCTGAAGGAGGCTCATATCCACCACCACCCGTCAATCAGCCAGAACTAATTTCACAGTCACACAGACTGGAAAGCCCTGGGTTCCTCAAAGATCCTCTTAACTTTAATTAAAAACCTTTGACGGATTCTCCGATACTAACAAAGCCCGCTCACCCAACGTGCTTTGGGGTTGTCTTTGGGGGTCCCCTGGGCTGGTCAGCTCCTGGCTTTTTAAAGCGATGCTGGTGCAGGTAAGGACAGGGGTGCCCCCAGACTTCGGGCTCCTTCTCGGGCAGGATACAGTCAGGGAGGCCCCCAATAGCTGTTACAAAGTGGGCACTGTCTGCTCGGGACAGAGTGAAAGTTTCTAAGACAGCGGGGCTCCCCTAGATTAGTTGCGTTGGAGAAGGAGTGTTAAGACTCTGGGGAACATTCTGGCATTCAAAGCTAATGCCAGCCTCCAGCGTAAACCAGGGCTGGCAACCTGTCCGTTCACATCAGTACATCTATGCCGGTTGTGTATGGCTGACGTCCATTCTGGTTGGTCTGTCAGAGCCCATGCCATTCTGGCTGGTAAGCATTTTGAACTTGACTCCTGCTGTGAACCACTCTGGCCACATCGCCCTCTCTGCCCCTGAGCGTGCTGTCTGCTCCTGGGACTGGCTGGGCCAGAGGGGATGGAGAGGAATGGTCCTCGCTGATCTCCCTGTCCCCAGGGCCAGTCACACCCTCCTGCCCCAGCTCCGCAACTTCAGGAGCTCCCCCGGACTCAACAGAATGAGGTCCTAACTCCTTCGCCAACCGCTCTTGACCTCTTCTTCCAGCTTTCTTCCTCTGCTTCACTCCGTCAGCCCTCTCTTTCCATGACAAACACGGTCTCCCAGCCCTTCCTCTGTGTCCTGAGACCCTGTTCTTGCGCTGCCCTGGGTCCTGGCAGCCTGCTGAGGTCCTGTCTGCCCATCCCTCAGTGACCTGCCAAAGCCAGCCCCGAGCATCCCAGGCAGGATGCCTCCTTCCTTGCTCTTCTTTTCTTCCTTCTTGCAAAACCCCTTGGTGATCTCCAGAGCCCTCACGAGCTTGCTGCCTCCAAGTGCCTCATGAGCTGCTTCAGGGCCTGGTCTGGGACTGACGGCATCTGTGGCCCCTGCGGTGTGGGGAGGAATGCCCAGCACGTGGTAGATCTAATAAATGGTGGATTGGTTTATTTAGATGCTGAGGGATCTTCTAACTCCAATATCCTAGAATTTAGTGTTTGCTGAGCCCCCAGATCTCAATCCAGAGTATGTGACGAGGGCAGAAGGCAAGGCCCGACTGACTTCCCTCTGGGGTGACTCCACCTGCACACGGGAGATTTCGAGGGCAGCATGAGGAACAGCGGTGCACCCCGGAGTCAAACAGGCATGGGCGGCAACCATGGCTCCATCGCCTTGTGGGCTGTGTGGCCGTGGGTAAGTCACTCAACCTTTCTGGGCCCCAGCTTCCTTAGCAGTGACATGGAAGTGGTTATACCACACCTTGTTGCTCTGAGGATTTAATGGGATCATATCTGCAAAGTGTCTACTCAGGGGACGGCCTGGAAGATGAGCAATAAATGTTGGCCCCAGAGAGCTGGAGCTCTGGGCCCAATGTGACCCTTTGCGTCTTGATAAATATGGCTGTCAGACATTAACAGTGTATCAGAGTCACCTGGAAGGCTTGTGCGACCACAGATGGCTGGGCCCCCCACTGAGTTTCCCGATTTGGTAGATCTGGGGTGGGGCCTGAGAAATTGCATTTCTAACGAGTTTCCAGTTACTGCTAATGCTGCTGGTCCAAGGGCCACACTTTGAGAACCAGCATCTCAGGGATTCACCAAGAGCATCATTCTGTGTTCAGAACATAAACAAACAGGTGATTCCCTGAGGGTTTCTACAGGAGGCACATTTTAACCAACTAGGACATTGTGTAATGATGCAGAAACTCAGAGTTCTCAGCCCCATTCCAACACGTCATTTCTAATTAGCAATGGCTAATTGTCTCACCCATCGTGGCCCATGATTGCTGACATCAGTGCTCTGTGTTTGTCCAAAGATGTGTTAAATCTGGAGGTTTGGTGGTGTTAGCATAACATGCAGGCAGACTAAGTGGACGTGTACCATCTGTCCTTGGAAAAGAATGACTGAGACCTTACTAGCTGTGTGTCACTTAATGTTACATTTAATCCCTCTGAAATATTCTCACAGAGCTGGAGAAGGGATTTGCAGTACATATAATTGACACAGGATTGGTAGCCATCATATATAAAGAACACTTACAAATCAATAGGAAAATGACAGACAATCAGATAGGAAAATAGGCAAGAGATTTGAACAGGTATTTCATGAAGGAGGCACTCAAATGGCCAATAAACATGTGAAAAGAGGTTTTACTTAATTAGTTATCAGGGAAATGCAAAATAAAGCCACAATGTGATCCTACTTCACCCCCACAAGAATGGCCAAAATTTAAGAATGACAATACCAAGTGTTGGTCAGGACGTAGAGCTCAAGAACTCTCATCTACTGCTGGTAGGGGCAGAAATTGGTACCATTTGCTTTGCAAAACTGTGAGGCTGTATCTACTGAAGTTCAATACACGCAGGATTTATGTCCCAACATTCCTCTCCTAGTGTTCACTCAACAGAAATGTGTACGTGTGTCCACCAAAGACGCACATAAAAATGTTCGTAGCAGCAGGCTTCGTAGTGGCCCCAGTTTGGAAACAATTCAGATGTCCATCAACTGGTGAGTGGATAACGGAATGTGGTTTATCCCCCTCACTTTGGATGCCCGGATTTCTTAGGCCACATTGGTTGCCGAGTGCATTCGAGTGAAACTGTGTGTTTCACGTGCCTGGGGTGACTGTGAGTACAGAGGGGGCAACTACAATCCATAGTTCCCAGGCTCCCAGACAAGGGCCTGAGAGGGGCCTTCACATCTAACAGTTCCACAAATAGCTGTATGAGGTTAGTGGTGTTCTCCCCATTTCACACATGAGAAAACTGAGGCTTATAGAGAAGCAATGACCTCCTCAGTCCCCTGGCTATTTACGGGTCTGCATTGCCAACCAGAGCGTGAGCTGCTCTGAGATCAGGTGTCTCTAGGGCCTCTGAAGCCCTGGCATGGTGCCGGGCACTTTGCAGGCCGTTGGTAAATATGAGGAGAATGAAAGTGGCAAGAAATCCTTTCTGTCTTGCTAGAGAGCACCCTGATCGCATTGGTAAGGTCATTGAAAACACATCGTTACTATTGATCACGGCATCAAGACCACTGGCAGCCTTTTCCCGTCCTTTCTATTTCAAGAATCCAGCTGCTCCCGACAGCTCTGAGCAGTGTGTGCTGCGGGGTGGGGAGGGGATGGCAGTCTCTTAAACCCTCAGGCACCGATGGCCATCCTCTTGAGGGAGCACGCACCCAAATGACTACCATCTGCACCACAGTTTGCAAAGCACGTCCGTGTGGGCTGACTCACTTGGTCCTCCCAGACACTCCGGCAGCGGCCGTGCTTTATAGAGGACAGCACAAAGGCTCTGTGCATCTGAAGGATTTGCCCCAGCTCCCCCAGCTCCTGCAGGGCAGAGGTGAGTCACGAACACAGGCAGAAGCCAGGGCACCCCTGCACTGCGTGGGGCTTGCAGACTCCAGCTTCCGGCCCCCCACACGCGCCAGTCCTCTTGTCAGTTACACCCATAGCCTCCCTCCCTCCACCCCATCATATCCACCGTCCCACACAGGCTGTGCTCTTCTCTGGACTCTATCGGCCTGGACTCGCTGCCTGATACGATGGAGAGGCTTCCTACACTGTGGAGCCTTGTTTCTGTGCCTGCCTGTGCCGCCTGCCCGCTCGCCCTTGTCTCCTCTGCAAGGCCCAATGCAGTGTCGGCTTAGGGCAGCCATTCAACAGATAGCTGGTGTCTTGGTTGGGTCCCCTGAGACTGACCCTGAGACAAGGGTGTGGGGGTCGCAGCTACAGGGGAGGTGATCCCAGGAAGCACAGCGAAGGCAGCGGGGAAGCGAGAGAGGAGGGGAGGGAAGGAAGCCAACAGCAGATGCATCATGGAGTAGGAACCTTTGGAGAGTGAAGACCGTGGCTCAGAGTTGCCCCATCTGAGAGGCAAGGAGCTGGGGCCTCTTTCTTCCACCTCCCATCCATCACCGGCTGAGGGCTCTCCAGGGAGCACTGCTTCCCCAGCACTTCCACCTGCTCCACCGTTCGGGCTATGAGAAAGTCCCCAGGTGGGGAGTCCCGGGTGCTTGCAGTAGGATGCAGCTGGAATAGCCTGGAACCGAGAGTGCTGAAGAGATGTGGGTGGGCCATCAGTGTCTGCCACACTTGGTAAATAAACGGTTTTAGAAAGTCATCCCTGAATATATTAGATTTTTCTTTTTAGATTTTTTCTTGTGATAAAATATACATAACACACAATTTACTATTTTAAGCGTTCTTAAGTGTACAGTTCAGTGGCATGGGGTGCATTCACATTGCTGTGTAGTCATCACCACCATCCTTCGCCCCAAACAGAAGCTCGGTCCCCATTAAACACTCCCGCCCCACTTCCCGCTCCTCTCCGCATGGTAACTTCCACTCTACTTTCTGTCTCAAAAAACTTGACTCTTCTATGTATCTCATATAAATGGATTCATACAATATTTGCCCTTCTGTGCCTGGCTTGGATGTATTAAATTTGAAAATGCACATGTCATTTGACTGAGAAATCACAATTCAGGGAATCTGCTTTGCAAGAAAACCAAAAGCAGCAGTGCTAAGTGACATATGGCAAGGGCTTTTCATATCAGTGATGTGTGTCAAGGTGAGAAACTGGAAATCACCTCCATCAAAGAGAACACAGGTTGAATAAATCACTTCACATCCATATTCTGGGATATTATACAGCTAGTCAACAGAAGGGCAATGCATATGCATCTGTCTGGGGCACTGGCCAAGATACACAAAGTTTAAGCAAAAAAAAAAAAGAGACAAGTCACAAGTAGTGTTATAGAATGGTCTTATTTTTGTCTAAAAAGGAAAAAATAAAAAGAAAGAAAAGCAGAACACTATACACACGCGTGGTGCTCGTGTCCTGGCACATTGCAGGAATGAGTGGAAAGTGTGCTAGAATAGACCCGGGGGGGCGGGTCAAGAGGAGGAGTTTAACTTTTTCTTTATTTAACTTTTTATAATAATGCCTATCACTGCTGAAATAAAAGTAATAGCAACAGTCAAGAAAAGTATCCTCTACATTGTGACCCAATAATTCTCCTCTTGGCTGTATACGTAAGTGAAGTAAGTGTTTATAGCCCTCGAAAGACAGGTACAGAAATGCTCAAAGGAGTGTTATACACATAACCTAAAAATGTAAAAAAACAAATGTCCATTACCAGCGGAATGGAGAAATAATTAGTGGTATAGTCATCCAGTGGAATATTATGCAACAAGGAAAAAGAACAAATCTCTGATGTATGCAACAGTGAAACTCAAGAACCAGTGAAAGAAATCTCTGGTGCTAAAGTCGAGCCAGTCCTTCCCTAGCTTGTCAGGGGAGGGGAGGAGGAGGAAGGCACTGAGTGGTGGTTCTGTGGATGTATGGGTAGACACAAAGTCAGCGCTGGCTGACAGATGTGTGTCTGTTAATGATATATATCAGATCTCAACGAATAAGAAAAATGCATTAACGAAGAAAGAAAAAAAATGCAGAGAGGAAGAAGGAAGGAAGGAAACAAGAAAGGAAACATATCAAATGGGAAAAAGTGACTGAGCAGTCTCTGTTCGTGCCCATTTCTAGAAGAGGAATAGCAGATATGGAAGAGTGAAGGAAACTGGAACATTAACGCGGGTTGATTTAGGGGAAGATGTCCCTCCACCCCAGTTCCTCTGCTTTTTCACAGGGAACCTAGTCCAGTGGGGAGCTCCATGCTGGGAGGCGGGGTGCACCAGGCTCTGGGGTTATGCTGAATCCCGGCCCTGCAGTTCCCTGGCTGGTGCTCCCCAGCAAGGAGCACGGTCTCTCTGAGCTCATGAGCCTCTGGGCAGCCCCCTGCCCTCACAGACCCTCTGCAGGGCCGGCAAGAGATGCCAGATGTCTGCGTCTGTGCCCAGCTCCCGGGAGACATCTGACACGGACTCCCTTCCTCGCTCTTTGCCGAGCGAAGAGTAGAGTGATCTGTTAAGTTTCTGGACAGAGGGCTTTTGACAGGTGAAAGCGTTTGAGAAAGAAAATCCTTCTTGGAATAGAATGCATGGTAGAGAATTTCTTTAAAAAAAAAAAAAATCAAGCTTCCAACTCAAGCAAGCCTTGGGTGAAATTTAAGCATTTCTCTGATTATGTATCTAATATTGACCAGAAAGGGGAGGGGATGGGAGTAGATAAAAGACACTTCTTACTCAAAACTAGCTCTATCCTTTTTCCATATGCTGTGTTTATGATTATGGGTTTTAGAGCATTTTTCTTCTTGTATTTCATAAAATACCGCATCTATTCACATAATTCACTCCACCCCCCGTTTCCCTGATATTTCGCTACAGAGGAGGGAGGCAGGGAGCATGTGAGCCTCTGGGGGCTGCTTCACCACCGTCTGGCGAGCCTCTTCATGCTGAGATCTTTCTGAAGCCCAGTGACTCACCAGGAGTTACGCAGAAATCAGGCACCAATGTTAGCCAGTTATTCCAGAATTCCCCTTTTTCTGTGAAATCTCACTCTGTTGTGTGAAGGAAAACTGCTGAAAGAGGAGGCATATGCTCCTCCGTGTTGGGGGTCAGGGGAACAGAAAAGCCAGAAAGCAGCAGGAGAGGGGAGATCTGCAGGGGATCACGAGGTGGTGCCTTCTTTAGGGGTGCCTTCCTTTGGGGTCTGTAGGTTGTGGGTTCTGTTTGGGGGTCTCACCAAGGATTCGCTGAAGGCACTATGATTGGGAGGGGGACAGCCTTAAGAAGGATGAGTGTTGTTTGGGCATCTTTGGGGTATTACCGCGTGTCCTGTAGTGCGGGGTCATGGCTAGGAGCTCTCGGGAGGAAGAACCCTGTGGGAAGCTGGGGTGCTCTGCATCAGAGTGGCGGGGGTGGTGTGGGGAAGGTGCTCCCACTTGTGCAGAGCGTTAACTTAGACAAAGGCCCCAAAACACGGCACTCAGAGAGAATTCTTCTTGGGCCCTCCTCTCCCTTGAGCAGGTAGAGAGGTTCCTTGGGATCGTGGCATCCATTTCCTATAGAAAGGGAAGCTTGGGTGGTCCTCAGGCTTCCGTGGCCTCTTGTATGTGTCTCCATCGTCACCTGCACCCTGGGATAATTGCTTTCATGTCTCTCCTGTAGATAGCGAGCATTTGACAGCAAGGAGGGAAGATCTCCATCTCTCTGCCCCTAGGATCTGGCACTAGACAGAGTACGTACCAGGTGCTCAGTAATCGCCACTCAGTGAATGGAAGAGAGAATGAGCGAAGTGATAGGCCAGCACAGGTCCCCCCCGCTGCACCCAAGACCAAACAGCTCTCCTGAGGATGTCAGGCCGGCCAGAGCGAGCAGCCGCAGGTTAGAGGAGGAGGTTTAAGGATGGAGCCCGTTCTTCCACTCTGCGGGTACGCCTCACTGTGCACTGTCTGCCAGCTATCCTCCCGACAGCCCAAGGAGTAGGTGCCATTACCCCCAGCACACAGATGAGAAAACTGAGGCTCAGAGAGGCCAGGAGCCAGGCCCAAGGCCACACACAGCAAGCAGGGATGCAGCCGGGATCTAACCTGGGCCGTCAGTCTGCAAGTCCTGCCTTTCTCACTGTTCCACGCTGCCTCCCTGCAGACAAGGGGCCGAGCCCTTCCTGAGAAATGACTGGTCCCTTCACGCAGGGGGATGGGGGGCTGGCCTGACAATCGTGTTGTATTGTGACATGACCTGCTCCACATGGCTCCTGGAGCTCATCTCACCAGGCCATGGCTGGAATTTCTAGAGAAATTGCCTATGAGTATGTTTGTGCCACACATTCTAAACAGAAAGCCCAGGACTGAAGCCTGAGAGAGAACTATCTGACAGAGAGCCCCACTGGAGACCTACGAGTCATTCAATGGACTGGACAATGCTGGTCCAAGGAGGACCACCCCAGGGTCCCCAGGACACAGTGTGGGCCCCTGCAAGACAGATTCTTAGAAGTCAACGGCCCTGTCCCATATTCTTATTAGGGGATGAGAACATGGAAGCCTAGAGAGGGTGACATGGCTGAGGAGGTCAAAGGGCGGCTCAGTGGCAGGGCCAGGTCTGTCACTCAGGATGTCTGACACTTGCTCCCCTTACTGGTGCAGCATCCCACTGCTCATCAAACCCCAGGAGCTCCTCTCTCCTCTGGACCGACCTCCCCGTTACATTCTGCTGCTGTGGATGATGGCTGCCCTCGTGGTTCGCTCTGTGTGTGTGATCTCCACCGGGCCCGCTGGAAGTGGGTGGCATTCGCCAGGGATTTGCAGAGGTCAGAGCTTCCCAGAGGTCACAGGGCAGCGGCTTCCAGGCAGGCCCCCAGACTCACCTTTAGCTCCAGGAAGATTTCCTGTTAAAACGTTTAAGGTCTCCCTCGCTAGGAGCCAGAATGCACTGGTAATATTGGCCCTGTTATTTTTCACAAGGTCAGAAAGCTGTTTGGAAGGTGGACTATGTCTCCATTGGTGCCAGAACATTGCCATCCCTGCACCTTTGTGGTCAAAGCCTTTCCAGAACATTCACTGACCTCAGCTCACAGGAGAAGAGAGGAAACTCATCCACTGACTTTCACCCATGTGCTGCGAAGGTGCCAGGCTCTGGACATGCTCAGCCCTACGAGGTTCTCTGGTCCCCCGGGAGCAGATTATTCCTGGCCTCACAGATGAGGGGACAGTGAGTGGAGACAGTAAGTGACCCCACTGCCTCACCCAGCAGGGCCTGGGCAGAGACAGAGGCTTTGGGCCCCAGCGCTGACCTCCAGCTTTCTCAGCTCGTGGTGTTGACGTCTATCAGACCAGTTCCTCAGTATCGTGGATCCCCTGACCCAAGTAGTCTGGAGACATTCTGTTTTGTTATTAGAGAGAAAAGAGCAGTAGAATCGTCTGCAGATGGTCCCCTCTGAGTGTAGCAGTGCAGCCAGGAAGGGGAGGCCTTGGCATTCTTGGGACAGACCAGATGGGCAGCCTGAGGACCCAGCGACGCCCATCTGCTGCTCCGGGCCATGAGGAATCCCCATCACGGAGATGCGTGGGCAGGCGGGTGCTGTCAGGAAGTAGCTTCACCTGCAAATACCACACCTATACACACACGCATTTCCCTGACCTCGCTTTGAGTGGCTCCCCCCATGGGGGGCCATGCTGAGGAGATCTCAGGGCACCCAGGCAGAAAGGGGGTGATTGGGCCAGAGGTGCAGAGATGTGGGAGGGGGTCGTTACGTGGAATTCAATTAAAAAGCACTTACACGCTGCCCAGCCCAGGGCTCGGCCCATGGGGGATGACCCACAGGTATGAATTGCTCCCCCTTGGTCCCCAGTGGGAAATGGACCCAGGCATCTGGTCATGTTGAGGGAGATCTGAGAAGCTGGGACTCTGAGTGTGGTGCTGCCCACCGCGAGCCAGCGGTGCCCAGCTGTTTGGGGCACCCTGTCCTATTCCGTGCTAAATCCTCGCGCTGTAAAGAGGCATTGTGTGGAGAGAAGCCCCCAGCTGGAGTTGTTAATGAGCAGGGCCGGGGAGGCAGCCACTCAGGGGATGGAGGCCCTTCTGATAAAGCAAGGAGCACGTTAAGAGCCCCTCAGTCTGTTGGTGGTCCCGGCCAGCTCCCACCCCCGGCCTGCAGAGAACACAGCGGGCACCTTCTCTAATTATCTACCTTCCAGGGGATTCTCCTCTCCATCTGGGGATTTGCGGTGGGGAGGGGAGCAGCCTGTGCTGCTAATTGGTGTCTTCCCAAGAACCCTCCGATTAAGTCTGGGGATTGCACGAAGGAGGTGAGGATGTAACACCCAAAATAAACACGAGCGCCCTTCCTAAGTGCGTTCTTGCCAGTGAGTTAAATAATCCAGCCCCTGGAGCCTGCTCCTAGAAGATTTAAATACTAATTCAGGGGAGGGGGGTGGGTGGGAAGCGTAGTAGATTTCTAGCGATTCTGACTTCTTCTGACATCTTTTAAAGGCTTCGTTTCTGCATTGTTTGATTCCCTTTGACGATTGTCAAGTTAAGTTTACTGAAAACTGGAGAAGACTTTGTTCCGGGGTGGGGGGAAGAAGGGGGCCCTGGATTAGAAACATGAGCTGGTCCCCAGCCTGTCCATCCACCCCGGCATCGTTTTATTTCTGCCTTTCTGAAAGGCTCCGAGTAATCAATTCCAGAGGCCGGGCTGGGGGAACCTTGGCAATGGGGCCTCCTTCTTGGCTATCGCTTCGAATATTTTATGCAGCTAATAGATTTGTGATGGGGCCCAACATGCGGACACTGAAACCTACAGGGTCCCGTTTGAATCTAGGTCCTGAGGTTTGTCACCCTCCCCCTGAGAGCAGTTCTTTGAGGCCCTCGAGAAGAGCATCAAGGTTCAGGTTTCTAAGACAGGAGTTTTGCATGAATTTTTGTGCCTCAAAGGAAGAAAAGGTCTTGAGAACAGGCTGAGGGTCATAGTCTGCATTTATTGAGCATATACTGTGTGCCTCGCGCTGGGTGAGCCGCTTGCACTCACTCTCATTCAAATCTGATGACAGATAGCCCGGCGAGGAAGGACCTATTGTCATCCCCATTTCCCAGATGACACAGCCAAAGCTCATGGAAGTCAAGGGCTTGCCCACAGGCAGTAAGGGGCAGGGCGGCACTGCCCTGCGCTCCATCCCTGGGGATGGCTGGTGAGAGGAATTCTCTCCCCATCGGTGCGCCTCCTGAATGTGCTTCGTGCTCACGGTGTCGGCATCCTCAGGGTCACTGAGCCGTGCTCCAGACACGTGGTCACGATGTTTCCTAAGACACAGAGTTCCAGAATGACAGAGGCATGAGCTGCATCCCCATCACAGCCTCCCCGCCAAGAGGTCAATTTTTCTCCACCTGTTCTCCCCTCGTGATGGGCATCTCATGTCTCCCTGGGGCCGGTGACCGCCTGAGGGTGGCTCTGGCTGAGGGAACCTCTTTCGGAGCTGGGGCCTGAGTCTGTTAGGGTCTCCCAGCCCCTCGGAGGAAGTGGGGCTCTCCCTCCCAGCTCCATGGGCCCGCGGAGACTCATGTCTGTCTCAGTCCTGCAGGAATAAAAAGATAGCTCCCTGGGCCGGCCCCGTGGCCGAGTGGTTAAGTTGGCGCGCTCCACTTTGGTGGCCCAGGGTTTTGCTGGTTCGGATCCCAGGCATGGACATGGCACCGCTAGTCAGGCCACGTTGAGACGGCGTCCCACATGCCACAACCAGAGGGACCTAAAATATACAACTATGTACTGGGGGGATTTGGGGAGAAAAAACAGGAAAAGAAGAAAAAAGATGGCTCCCCAGCCTCCCCAACCACCTCTTCTTATTTTGTAATTTTCCTTCAATCCAATAGTAGCAGAAAGCTGAGAAGAAAACAGGCTTTTCTGTGTAACTCACTTGAAAACCATTTTTGAAGTCATCCTAAGTGCATTCTCCCTCCTTGCTGCAGTGGCCGCAGGATGCAGAGAGGGCTGGGGCCCCCTGTGGATGCTCTACGTTGAGGAGATTTGCTCTGGACCTAGCGGCCCGAAGCCCAGGCCCTTAGCTCCAGCCCTGCGACTCGCTCTCCGCGACCCTGCACTGGTTCCCTCCCATCTCTGGAACTCTGTAAAATGGCACTAGGATCCCCTCTCGTGGGGCTGTGGCGATGCTCAAATGAAAGAAGTCGTGAAGGGCCCAGGGTTGCACGGAAGTTGTAAGAGTTGTTGCCATCAGCACGTGTACGTGGATGCTTGGGGTTCCCAAGACCATCAGGGTACCCGGCGCGTGGTGATGCTGAGCTTGCCCACGTCTGTGCAATGAATGAATAAGGTGATGCACATGCTTGCTTGCTGGAAAGCCAGGAAACAACTGCAGGTTAGATAAACGAGCTTGGACAGCAGCTCTGGGACCCCAGCGAATTCACTTTGCCTTCCCAAGACTTCAGTGTCCTCCTCACAATGGGTAAGAATTGTGACCTTGAAACGTTATGAGAAGAACAAATGGAACAGCTGGTGCCTGGCACAAAAGAGGATTGTCGCCGGCTGTCCTCTGTCCCCTCCCTTTTCTCACCCCTGTTTGAAGATAAAAGTTTTGCAGCTCCTATGGCATAAAACTTGGCAGATTTTTTTATTAGTATTTAGCAAAGAGGTGAGACGTGGCCTTGCAGAAATACCGCAATCAGAACATTGTGGCTCTTGTAAATTTGAGGCAAGATACGTGTCATTCTGCTCTTTGTGGAAATAATTGTTTTCCAAGTGGCTCATTCCTCAGGTAACCCGATGTTGACTGCAATAATGCAATTTTCATATCGAAATGTTCTAGAGGGAGGGTGTCCATTTCACTCAGGCTTGTTGAAACCCAATCTACAGGAAAGGACGTTATAACAGAATTGGAGGTTAAATTTCATTTGCTGATTTAATAAAAACTAACAGGATGGATTTGGGGATATTTCATTAATCTTTCTTTCCTTTCAGTGCAAAGGAAATTAAGTTCACTCTAGTTCAAACTTCGTTTCACTCTCCTGCAATAGGCTGCCAATGTCCACTCTCTCTCTCTGGCAAGTTAAAACCTAATTAGTCACAGAAAATTCTTCCCTGACCCTGTCACCGTGAGCAGGAAAGCACCGAGCAGCAGGCGTGGAGCCGCACGCGTGCATGCATGCACACACACACATACACACACACACAGCCCTGTTCACCCTTTGCTGAGCCTTATTTTTACTGTCAGTGGCTTTTAAAACCTGAGTGTGATGACATTCCTAAAAACGTATTGAGTGGATGTGAGTTCTGCAGATGCTCCGTGCCAGGCCTTCCTCATGTGACTGTTAGAACTTCCCTGGATGTGTCTTGCTTCACTTGTGGAATGGGCTGGGACCCTTTCAAATGGAAAAAGAATAGTTTTTCAGTTACAGGCACCCTCTTCAGCATCAGGCTTTTAAATGTCAATTCTGTATTTTCACTCTGCTGAGGAATTTTCGGGGGAAAAGATGTAAGGCAGTGAGGGTGTTAAAGGAAACGGCCCTAGGCGTGGGGTCCAGGGCACCCATGTTTGAGTCCTGGCTCTGTTGATCATTTGCTGTGTGACTTTGGGGAAGTGACTTAACATCTCTGAGCCTGAGGTTTCTCTTCTGGAAAATGAGAATAAATAATCCCTGGTCTGTTTGCCTCAGAGAGAGATGCGAGGATCCACGATGGCCCTTTAGGGTTCAGTCTGGTGGCCTGCCTCAGAATGGTCTACTGGTCAACCCAGCATCCTTTCTCTCTTAATCACAGCACTCTCTTTGGCTTCTTCACACAGTTCTGATTATATACTGTTGGCTGCCGTCTGTTGACTGCCTCTCCGTTATCCTCACTTATGAGCTCCAGGAAGGTGAGAACTCCATCTGTGCCCTGCTGTGTACCCAGCACCTGGTCCTGTGGCTGGGACATTCATCATCTGATGAATGAGCAAACGTGTGCACAGGAACGCCCGTTTTAAACTATGACCTGCGGAAGTCATGTCGTAGTCACCCACCCGGTGAGACACAATCATAGAGACATGAAGCATTTATGGCAAATTCGTGTCCAGTACTTCCGGACCATCTGGAACGGGCACCCTTGGAGCTTCACAGATGCTCAGAGCTTTCAAGCCTCCGTTGTAAAGGCAGGTGGCGTGCCTCGTCCTTACAAAGATTCCTGGATGGAAAGGTTACGGGTGGAGGAGGTGTGCTTCTTGTGTGTGAACGTGCTTTGTAATGCAGAAAGCGCCTCATACAGGATGGTTCCAGATCCCATTCTAAACAGAGTAGAGCGGTGGACACGGGAGAGCCTTCTCGAGGGTGCACAGTGAAGAGAAAAGTGGAGAAAGAGACAAGGGCAGGCTTAAGCCTGTTTGCCGTTATGGGCTGTGTGGCCTGGACAGGCTGTTTCGTCCTCCCGAGCCTGGTTTCCTCATCTGTAAATTGGGACTGATAATCATGCGGGCCTCAGGGTGGGGCGAGAACCGCTGTGAGGAGCACCACCCCCTGGTCATGGAAGGTCGTCGGAAATCCCTCCCTGCGGCAGGAACCTGCTCAGCCCGGGGGCCCCGGCGGGAGCTCTGGGCCAAACAGTCTGGTCTGTCCACTGGACTGGGTTCCCGCCAGCCTCCTCCTGGCCTCTCACACCCAGAGCCCACCCAAGCTGCCACCCCGCCTGATGATTTGTCATCATGGGACCCAGCTCTGGAGAGGGGAACTGGACTACGACTGTAGCGGCCCCAGGACCTTTTGCATCCTCACTGCCTTGCTTTGACGGGTTTCCATTCTGCCTCGTGCGCTAAGAGGAACAGATCCCGCAGCTGGAGCATTGGGGGTGAGCAGAAGACCCAGGGCCTCAGGGAACAGTCATGGGTTTTTCTCCTCATTTGAAAGTGGGCCTAGGAGGCCGGCCCCATGTCCGAGTGGTTAAGTTCACGCACTCTGCTTCCGCAGCCTGGGGTTTCACCGGTTCGGATCCTGGGCGCAGACATGGCACCGCTCATCAGGCCATGTTGAGGTGGCGTCCCACACACCGCAACGAGAAGGACCCACAACTAAAATATACAACTATGTACTGGGGGGCTTTGGGAGAATAAGAAGGAAAAAAAAAGAAAAAAGAAAAGAAAAGTGGGCCTAAATGTGCTGGCTGCCCTGCCTGCCACAGGGTCAGCTCCGAGGAATAAAATGGACCGACGCAGGTGAAAGTACTTTGAAACTCTGTTGCGCGAGGCACATGGAGAGCTCAGTTCCTTAGCGGTCCTCCTGTGGCCCGCAGTGCTGAGCTAGCCGTGGGGACCAGGACAGGGAGCTGTAAGTGAATACTCGATAAATAACACAATGTGGTGACCTTGAACGTTACTACTAAGTGTTTATTATAGGCCGGGCGCTGGGCTGTGTCCTTCACTGCAGCGAACGCTCATGTGAGGGAGGAACCAGTATTACTCTCCCCATTTTACAGATGAGGAAGTTGAGGCTCAGAGGTCACATGGGTTTGGAGGCAGCAAAGCCAGGGCTTGAACTCTGATGTCTGTGCCTGGGCTGGGCAGCGTCAACTCCTGGTGAACAACTGCAGGGCTCCGATGCCAAGAGCGGAGGCAGGAAGAGGCCTGAGTTCAGGGGCTCTGAATCTGGTCTCGAAAGGAGGAGGGAGTCGACTGCATAGGGAGATGGGGAAGGCTATTTCAGGTGCAAGGCGATGGGGAGGTTCCTGGAAAGACACACGGCTGGAGCGGTTGGGAAGTCTGCCTGGAAGAGGTGAGGCTTGCACTGGACTTAGAAAGGTGGGCCGGCTTTGGCCAAAGAGGAGAAGGATTCTGGGTGGAAGGCAGAGAAGGTCCTCCAGGAGCCAAGGATGGGCCTGACCTCAGCAGGGGAAGGACGGGAGAGGGGGCTGCAGAAGGGGATCAAGGCAGAGGAAGCTGGGGTCCATTGGAAGATTCTGACAGCACAATGGCATGCCTGGGAGGTCTCCAAGGAGCTTCTCGGGGGTCTCCAGGTCCCACTAGAGTGAGAGCAGGGACGGGCCTCGCCCTCCCCGCAGGGTCCCCACGGGAGCCCTCACTTCCACTCGCCCCACCACCATGATGGTTACCTCCTCTTATTGATGGGGAGGCTGAGGCTCTGAGATGCCAAATACGGGCCCCAGACTGCAGCCAGTGGGTGGCAGCTCTGCGTGTGGATCCAAGGTGGCCGAGCCTGGGTCACCCCCCTCCATAGAGCTGAACTGCCCCTTACACCCCTGGCCATCTCCCCTCCCCCATTGACTAGAGGGGCCTCAGGGGTCAGGGAGGATGGGCCCAGACCCCAAGCCCCAACCGGAGAAGGTCAACTTCTTTCTTACTACTGGGGTCTTTTCTGTGAAAAATTGTCTGCCCTCACTGATCAGTGAGAGAAATGGCCCCAGGGAGCGGCAGTGACTTACTCACAGACCCCCAGTGAGGCAGGGCCAGCCGAGACTCCCAGACCAGTGCTCCTTAGGGTGGACTTGCTCTGTGCCCCTCGGGGACGTGAGAGGGAGACGCCAGGTGGGGGCTCCCTGTCCCCTCCCCTCCGCTCCACGGCTGTCACCTTTGTCCAGATATCATCCTGCACCCATTGTGGCCGAGGACAACAATGAACGGATGCGGTCGAGAGAGCAAAGGGAGGCTGGGAGCTTGGCAGGTGGAGACCACGGTCAGAGCCAAGACAAGGAGAGGGGAGGGGTTTCTCCAGCAGGAAGCTCCCAGCGGAGCCAGGCACTGCGGGTAGATTAGACAGGATGGCAGAACAGAGCACACCCCCTGCTCCTCCTGAGCGGTGGCCCCAGTGAGCCCCACAAGGCCTCAGAATCCTTCTTAACCCAGGGCACCAACAACAGGCACAACACAGCAGCGCTGAGTCACTTGGCACACGCCGGAGCTCGTTCTAAGCGATTGCAGCAGTATATACCCACATCCACGCCCCTGAGAGACGGGTACCACGGTCACCCCACTTCATGGACGAGGAGTGAGGACAAGGCACAAGGACGTGGGGTGACTTGCACGTGACGGGGCTGGGACGTGGACACAGACTGACGGGCTCAGGACCTTGGCTCCTAACCGCTTCACCAGTGGCCTCCTCAGAGTCAGCAAGCGGTGGAAATGTATTGGTCATTCTCGGATTCAATTCATGACGTTCTTTCCCTCGTCTCTTTGGACCCCTGTCCACTATTGACCGTTTCACCCTGCTTCATTGCCTTTGGAACACTGAAAACTGAAACACTTACTAGGTTTTGCGTTTCTCTGTCCCCATCTGCCTCCTCCCTCTACAGGGTACACCCCTGGGGGTCGATGTGTCCTGTAGGCTGTGCGTGGACCCCCAACAATCTGCCTCCTTCAGGCTGAGCCCCCGGGCCTGGGACACTGCTGGCCCGTGCTTGGGGAGGTCTCCAGAGCCTCCTGGGTGTGAAGCACAAGCTGGCCTGAACTCCCCCATCAGCACCCTGCGGAGAGCACAGCCACTTGCAGATGTGCACCTCTTCCAGTCGGGTGGCAATCTGCCTCCCGCCCCACGAGGCTGCAGCCCTCTGCCCCTCACCTCCGCCTCCTCCCCACACCCTCGTTTCTCACAAGGAGGAGCCACTTTCCTCGTTACAAGAGCTGGAAGCAGAGACCATGAGATTCCCCTCCTCCCTTCCACCCTGCACCAAAGGTGTGACTTCCGATTCCTATTTGTCCCAGGCATCTGGTCCCAAGTCAAACCCTTCTCCTGGAGTCCCGAAGGTCCTTGAGTAGAATCTCTTGCTGCAATACCCAACACTCACCGCTCTGTCCCTGATCTCTCAGATATGTAGCTTCTTCCAGGAAGTCCTCCAGAGTACTCCCCCAGGTCCCCATTCTGTGCTCATTGTGGTGTCTGTAACACATATGCTGTGATGTATGAGTTACCGTCAGCTGGAGAGCCGCTTCCCCGGCCTGCAAACCCCTGGAGGGCACGAGCCTCCTCTCGTTCTTGGCCGTTCCCTGTGGTGACAATCCACCTTTGGTTAGAGAATGAATAAATGCACAAATTCTGTTGGGGCACTAACAGATCACGTTTCAAGTATGCGTCGTGCTCACCTGTGTACCCTCCTAGTGGGGCTGGGGCAGGGGCCACAATCCATCACCATCACCTTCTCATTGGCCATCAGACACAGAGCCTCGTGGTAGGATAGGAGGGTCTCTGCTGGAACACAAGACGACCTCACTTGGCCGGTTGGCCCACTGACAACGTGCATTTGGGGAGCCGCCTCTCTGAAACAAACAAGGCTGTCATGGATTGCAGCCACCAAGGCCACTCTGATGACCTGGGGGTGGCAGTCGCTGGCCTGTGTCCGCAGAAGGACACACTGCCGGGAAGGTATCAGCATTCCAGCCACTCTCCAGATTTGATTATAGCTGATAACAATCACAGGCGGCTGCTCTGCCAACGATAGCAACGCCAGAAGCGGCCTAATTCAATAGTCTGAGGCTTAGGCACAGTTTACACACCTCAGGTACTGCCGAGGGCCCACGCAGGAACGGGGGGCGCGCCGCCTTACAGGACAGACGCTGCTGGTATTAAAGAGCCGGGCAAAAGGGCCGTGGCACTGCTGGGACAGGCTCATACCTGTCAGCACTTTGCTGACAGGCTGCGTGGGAAGGCAAGCTTCTCCCCCCACCCCCAGGACAGCCATTTTCTCGTTGTCTCTTGCTTTCACTTTCGAAGGGTCGCAGTCCCGCTGGCTCTCTGAAGGCCCCGCCCCGTCCACGGCCTCCCACCAAGACCTGCCAACCCACTCACGCAAGTGGGATCCAGAGTCCAAATGGGAGGAGACTTGGCCAAGGTCGTATTGCTGGTCTACGGTGAGTCAGGTCCAAGGAGCCCAGAGGATGGACCCAGGGGCTGCACAACCAGCACCAAGCACACAGCCAATTCCCTAGCTGGTGGGCACTCCCTTGCCTTCAAGTTCCATTGGCAAATGTGGCTCCTCTGCAGAGCCTTCCCTGCGCCTCAGGCTGTGCCCGCTCTCCGCTTCAGCTCTGCCATCCCAGCCCCAAGTCACAAATGTCTCAACGGGAGGCCCTGTCTGCTTCTCTTGGATGGGATACTACTCGGGCTGCCCATCTCCACGGGCCATGTTCCTGTGTGGCCGGTCTCAGTGGCCACATACCAGGAAGCCAGGAGTGGCCCAGGCTGGCCCCCATCTGGACCGGAGCCAGGCGAGCACTTTGGGTCTTGCTGTGGGGGCAGGCTGGGACCGCTCCCGCCCTGCAACACACACACACTCGCCTGTGCAAGAGGCTTCTGCTCTGCGGACCTCAACACAGACCTTCCCGGCCAGAGGGCCCATCTTTCCAGGTGAGGATGGGATGTTGGAGTGAGGGGCATGGGGGGGTGAAGGCCAGAGCCATCCCACTCCACGTGTAGGGCTGCTGCTCAGTGACTCCAGCGGACTCGCCAAGGGGGCCTGGAATATCATCAGCCTGTGTCAAGCAGCTGCCAGATACTCTTCACCCTGCGCTCGGGCCATGGGGGGACACACCCCATAAGACAGACAAAGACAGAGATGCGAGAAAGTGGAAATGGGCTGGTTTTGAAGATTTCTGCCTAATTCAAAGGTCTGACACACAAGCCTCGAAACATTTTGTAAGAGAATGTTGAAAATATCGAGGTCAAAATGTGACAAATATAGTAATTTAGCCTCTTTTAATGGCATCTCAACAGGTTTCTAGAAAAGAAAACTAGGGAGAAAAATGTCTTTTTCTGGTATGTTCATCTGCCGATGGTAAACATAGGCTGATAAACCAGAAGTTGTATAAACATATGATGAAAATATAAGCACACGTGTTGGTGTATGTTTTCAACAGATGGGCTTACACATAAAACGAACCATGAAACACGCCACAGGCAGGTTTGTCCATATAATGGACACAGACATAGATAGGGCTCCAAGGATGAAATTTACAGAGTTCTTCCAAGACCTGTGTTCCCAGGTACAGAGATTTCTAGCACTCTTGAAACACATGAAGCTGATATCGTAGGGTGAATTATAATGAAAGCACAAGTTAATAAGAAAGAATATCCTAAAAATCCAGTTGGCTTAGGAAGCCTCAACTCCATCGCAGGGCCTCATTGGATAACTGTGGGGTTGGGGCCCATTGCCTGCCATGCACACACTGGTGCCACCACAATCCAGGGTCTTGGTCCCAAGAGGTGGGTGGCAAGCACCTGCTGAGTGGCTGGGAGCTGCAGAGGGACAGGGCGCGGGTGACAGAGCAGGCTTCACGGAGGCGGGGAGGCCTGGGAGGGCCTCTGTACTAGTCTGCTCAGGCTGCCATAACTACGTACCACGGACCAGGCAGCTTGAACAACAGCAATTTGTTTTCTCACGGTCCTGGAGGCTGGAAGTCTGGGATCCAGGTGTTTGCAGGGTTGGTTTCTCCTGAGGCCTCCCTCCTTGGCTTGCAGACGGCTGCCTTCTCCCTGTGTCCTCACATGATCTTCCCTCTGTGTGGGTCTGTGTCCTAATTCCCTCTTCTTAAAAGGACACGAGTCGGATTTGATGCAGGCCCACCCTAATGGCCTCATTTTAACTCACTCGCCTCTTTAAAGAAGTTATCTCCAAATAACGGTCACATCTTGATGTACCAGGGATCACGACTTCAACTGATGAATTTGAGGGGTGCGCTGTTCAGCCCGTCTCAGCCTGGAGGGCTCAGAAGGTGCCTGGACTTGGAGTCAGAAGGCCTGAGTCCCAGACCCAGCTGTGGCCCCTGGAAGCCCTGTCATTGGAGTGAGCCATTTCACATCTCTGAGCATCCATTTTCCCATCTGTGAAACGGCTGTAACAACCCTGCCGCGCTGCCTCTCTCATGGAACTGTGGGAGAATCCAAAGAGGTGAAGGATGCAGAAGTGCTTTACAAACTGTAAGGTGCTATGGGCAATGCGGTGGCAGAGGCACCCTCTACATAGGGGTGCACTGAAGGGGGCCCAGTGGGATTGACATCCAGCCTCCTCTCTGCTTGCCATGCGATGTCAAGCACAGGGCTGCACTGACCTGGAGAAAGGGACTCCTTTTTCTAATGCGTATGAAGCTTCTGGAAGGTTCTGAAGGGCTAGCAGAGGCCTCAGTGCGGGATGGACGGACTGGGAGGTGATTCCATCTAGGAGAAGCAGAGCGCAGCCTCCCAATCCTACCATGTCCTTCGGGTCCACCCCATCTAGGCCTTTCCCTCAAGCCGGCACAGTTCCACCTCTCCGGCTGCATCAGGAATTACCTCTCCTTTGGGCCAAAGGCAAAAAAGAATGTGGACTTGTTTCCAGGATTATTAAATTACACACAGCGTATTCTTCCCGAGCGCGTCCCGTCTTAGCGGGGTTTAGAGCGGCGTTCGGGCCAGCCGAGCTCCGGTTACCTCTAATGAGGATAATGATCAGGAGGCTTAACGATAATTCTTCATTGATTCTCTTGTGCCTGCAGAACCCGTGTTGGCCAACTCCACGGACGATGACGGGGAGATAACAGAAGGCCCCCTCCGCCCGCTGCTCACGGGGCGCTCACCCTGCTCCGCTTGGGGCCAAGGCCTCCCGCCTGTCCTGCCGAAGAGCCGCCCAGTGCTCGCAGAGGGGATTAAACACCGGCTCACACCCCGTGGGGGCGAATGAAAGCTGGAGCAAGAAACAAAACCCCAAACAGAAAAAGGGCGGCTAATTCCATCCTGTCAGCGGTGGATATTAAAGGCTCTTCGCTGGCAGGGCTGCAGCGCAGAAGCCACAATGGTCCTACTGTTAAGTTTTAATTTAATTTTCGGGGAGGTAAGTGAGGCCCCGAGGGCCGGCGGGAAGCTCTCCCTCCCTGCAGGCGGTCCAGAATCTTCCTGAGGCCTCGCTGAGTGGGATCCCTGCCTCCGTGAGGGGGGATGTCCAGACCACAGCAGCCCGCCAGGAACCACCGTTTATGGAACATCTGCGCCACGCCTGTCACATGGCTCAGAGGTAGAGGCAGTGACCTCCGTTTCACAAAAGAGGAAAGTGAGGCTCAGAGAGGCTGCGTGGTTTTGGCGAGGCTGCCCAGCGACTATGTGCCAGAGCCGGGACTCAAGCCCCTATCTTTCCAACGCCACCAACCTTTCCAGTCCTCTGGCCTCTGTTCTGTCCATCCTCTGTCGCCCTCTGAGCGTTGGGACCTGTGGACGGAGAGGTCACCTCTGTGACTGCCTCCTGTGGCAGCTCTCTGTAACAGCTGGCACCGTTCTCAGAAGCTGAATGAGGGACCACTCACCCACCCATTGGCACAGGATCCCACCTATACTTTTCACTCCCCAGAGGGCGCGGCCCCCCGCCCATCCCTTTGTATTGCTCGGCACTTATCAGGCGCGCCCTCTCACCCGGCGAGGGGCTCGGTGTTTGCCCGAGGGTGCCTGCGGTCACTATCATTTCATGCCTGTTTTACAGCTTGGAAGTGGCAAGGCCAGGAGTCGAACCCAGCGGGAAATGAGCTCCTGCTCACGGGAATAAGAAAGGGGAGAGAGAGGAGAGGCCAGACAAAGGCACCTACACCCCAGCGAGCTGCGGAGAACGCACGTCAGCGTTTTACGTTGACAGGCTCGCCTGTGGCTAATGGCTTCTAGATCGCTGTCCTGCAAGGCCTGCTGGAAGTGTCCACTAGTCTCCCCCTGGGGTGGGGAGGTCCAAAGGGTAGAGGAGGTGAGTGGCTTGGGAAAAATGTTCCGTAACCTTGACCCTGGGTATTTCCGGAGCCTTGAGGCATGAGGCCGGAACCACGAGGATTTCAGTCAGGCTCAGATTCAAATCCTAGCTCGGCCATAAACTTGCTGGGTGACCTGCACAGTTTTCTTACTCTTTTTGGGTCCTGGTTTCTTCTTTGGCCACACACACACGCGCGTGCACACATGCACACACATTCACCAACCTGCCTCGCACTGACATACGGTGTTGGGAGCTATGTTGGTGATTGTCACATTGAACTCTCTTGACATGGACATGGGCTTCTGCAAACATGGCTCACACACCTTTAGCTTTACAGTTTACAAAGAACTTTCTCGTTCATTATAGGAAAAGCAGATGCCCCATTTTTCAGAGGAGGAAGCTCAGGCCCCCAGAGAAGTGACTTCCCACAAGCCCCCTGGCTAGAGGGAGCTTTGTAAAGCACAAATCCGATGGTGACACTCCTGTTCCAAGGACCTGCCACAGCCCTCGGGGTAAAGACAAAGTGGATGTGCACATGTGTGCGATTGTGCATGCGTGTGCACACGTGTATGTTCATGCGTGCACGCACGTGTTCATGCATGTCATTGTGCATATGTGCATGTGCTGCACATACACAGTCGTGTGTACATGCATGCTTGATTGTGCGTGTGTGCATTGAGTGTGCGTGTGCATGTGTGTAAAGTCTGGTCCCCACTCACTCCCACCTCCCCACTCTTACCCCTCCCACGGCAGCCTACCTGAACAACAGGTGCGTCCCCAACTACTCCATGCTCTTTGTTGTCTTCACGGGCAGCATCACTGATAGTCGCAATGACTCTGGAGCCAGACGGTGTTAGTTCAAATCCTGCCACTTATCCTTCCGAGGCCTCCGTTTACCCTGTACGACAATTTACATCTGTCAAGTGGGTTTAATAGCACCTGGGCTATGAGGTTTAAATGCATTATTTTAAGGTGTTTGGAACAGCGCACGACACATTGCCCGTGATACATGAATGTTTGTTAAATAAATAATTGGGTGGGTGCCTCTTCTGTGCTCCCCCTGTGGTGGAGCAAATCCCCTGTCTCTGAAGTGTGTGTCCCTGTAGACTGTGGCGTCTCCCGTTTTTTGCATCCCCTGGTCCCCCACTGTGGGGCCCAGGACATCAGAGCTCTCAGGAGACTCCCTCACGGGCCCAGCCAGGGTCAGCTCTGAGCGTCTCTGTGAGGCTTCATGCCCTCTGCCAGTCTCTCTGGAGGGCAATAAAAAGAACAGCCTTGTTCGTTAAGCCTGTGAACAGAGACACTTTAGCCCATGGCTCTCCAATTAAATGATTCCTCCTCAATGTAAAATGGTTTATGATTTTTTTGGTAAACTTCTCGGGGCCTGCCATCAAAAATCATGATTGCTCTTACCCGAACAGCTGTACCCTGGAGGAAGAAAGGGTTTGCAGAAGCTGCCTGTGTGGGGCTGCCAGGTCTTGTACCCAAACCAGGCACCTGATGGCTCCGAGCTCTGGCCAAGAGTGATAGAGGAGAGGGCCCCGCCTGCCCTGGGGAGGGACAAGAGAGGGAAGAGTGGGACCCAGCCCGCCTGGCTACACGGTGGGCCTTTTGAGTTTGGAGCTACCCAGAGCATGTCTGGCTCTGCCTGGAAAACATTAGGTGGCCTTACAGGAGAGGCCCGGGGACCACAGGCTCTCTGTGGAGGCCCAGTGACAGGGATGTGCTGGAGCTAGCACACGCTGGCCTCTCAGAGCCAACTGTTAAAACCTTAGGAATTTTACGACCAAGACATTAAATAGAGCCATCATTAAAAATTTAATTATGTAAACCTACAATTAAATAACATATTAAAAACAAGGATGAGGGCCAGCCTGGTGGTATAGTGGTTAATTTCATGTGCTCCGCTTCAGTGGCCCGGGGTTCACAGGTTCGGATCCCAGGCACAGACCTAGCACCATTCATCAAGCCACACTGTGGCAGCGTCCCACATGAAACAGAGGAAGACCGGCACAGATGTCAGCTCAACGACAATCTTCCTCAAGCAAAAAGAGGAAGATGGACCACACATGTTAGCACAGGACAAATCTTCCTCACAAAATAAAAAAAACAAAGCTGAAACTACTGTGTATGAGACTATAATGGCGAACGCACGTCATCACACATCTGTCCAGACCCACGAATACACAGCACCAAGAGTGAACCCCAGTGCGAACTCTGGACTTTGGGTGATAACGGTGCGTCAATGCAGGTTCGTCAATTGTAATAAATTTCCCACTCTGGTGGGGGATGTTGACAGTGGGGGAGGCTGTGTGTGGGGGGCGGGTAAGAGGTATATGGGAACGCTCTGTTCTTGTGAACCTAAAACTGCTCTAAAAAATAAAGTTTATTAGTGTTAAAAAAAAGTAATAAACACTCAAAACGCATCGCTTCCTGATTGTTTCACTAGGTTTTTTCCTATTACCTAAGCTCTTGAGGTTATTTATGTGTATCGTATCTGTATGGCGGAAACACCAGCTAATGACGTGGTACTTCCCATCTCTTCCCATCTCTTCGTTCCAGTGACATCACAGCGATATCTCAAAATCCGCTGTGGTGGGAATATTTGCCCCATGGAAATGGGCAGCTGCCACATATCAGGGCTTATTTTATATTGATGTGGGATCGTTTAGACTTAAGAAAGTATGCAGAATAAGCTTAAAATGTGTCATGTCTGTAGCCATTACGTTATAAATAGCCCCCCAAATTAAGGACCTATTCTCACAGCCTTTGAAAATTATTATCTGAGTCGGGCAAGGAATTGCTCGTTTTGTTAAAGAACCAGCTACGTCTTCATCATTTCACTTTGGTCCTGGTTCTTAACATAAATGACAATGTCAACGACATTCTTGTTGGGAGTGGATTCCTTCTTCAGCTGAGCCACAGGTTGGCTGTGGATGTGGCAGCCCAACGACAGTCAATGCCAGATTCTTTGAGAACCATCCGGCTGTGCCAACTTCAAGGTAAAGCATGTTGTATATTTTATTATTTGTTAACTGTGTCTACACATGTTCCATACGAGTCAAATTTATGATAAACGCTTACCTGCAAAGCTGCCTGGCTTGCCACTTTGTCCCTTAAGATAAAAGGTGAAGGGAGCATAGTATATGCTTCAAAACCAAACAGACGAATAATAGTAAAAGCTGCTGTTTGTGGAGGGCCACCTAGACCCCAGCGCTGTGACAGACACTCCGCCATTCGACTCTCGCAACCGCCTCTGAGGGAGGTGTCCTAGTTGGGTTCTCTTGGAAGCAGACCCTGAATCAAGGGGTGGAGTGTGTGGTTGATCTGGACGATGATCCCAGGAAACCCCAGCAGGGACGTGGGGAAGGGAGGGCAGCCTATGAGGGTGGGAGTTAGCAAGCTGGTTACCGTGGGGCCACTGGGACGCTGGGAGTCAGGGCAGAGCCTGCATTCTGGACTCTTCCACCAGAGGGGCGGGAGGGGAGGGGACGGATGGGTCAACTCCTGAGTGTCACTGGTTGAGTGCTATTCTGGGACTGCTCCATTCATTAGATTTGGTTTCCATTTTACAACATGGGGCCTCCGTTTTCTTCTGTGAGAACAAATATAACCTCACATGTCCTTGAGAAGGGACCAGAAAACCAGCCCAAACTGTCTTCAGTGAAAACTTAGAAGTCAAGGGGCCACTGATGGGTTCCCACACTCTTTCTAGGACTGGGGGTCTCTCTCCCTGTCTCCAGGCTCTTTCTTCTGCTCTTCCCGTGTTCTCACAAGCTCTCCTCTAGTGGTGGTGAGATGGCTGCCCCAAATCCAGCCTGGCATCCTCCTGGCAAAGTCCAGGGGGAAAGAGAGAAAGCCCCTTCCCAGGCACCCAGACAGACGGGGAAGCCTTCTGCTTGGGGCTGACTGGCGTGGCCGGAATCCCGTGCGCCTCTCTTGCACTGGTCCGTAAAGACATTTAAAAGGGTGGTGAGGAGATGGCTTTGTAACAACATGCAAAATGCATCCGATGTATACTAAGTGGAAATGGAAGCGTACAACCCCGGACCTACATTGAATTATCTTGCTTGTTTGTTTCTTTACCTTCATGTCTGTCTTCCTTTATCAAGCCGCTGGGTTTGTGAGGATGGGGAGGCAGGGATTCTGTTTTGTTCATTCCTGTAAGTCTAGCACCTTGAACAATGCCTGGCACGTGGTAGATGATCCATAAATATTGGGCGGATTATTAACTAATAAAGAATATTGTGGACATTAATTAAAGAAACCTTAACTAAACTGGAGTCGGCAAGGCCTGTAGGGGGAACTCTCAGGCCCTATCCCACACGGTCAATTACTACAAACAGGAAGAGAGAGAGACTTGCATCTTCCACCAGAAGTAAAACTCTGTTACCGCAAAGGAAGATTTCTCTCCCCACCTAGCAACAGCCCAGCCAATGAGAAGCCGCTGCCGCCCTGAACTGTTACTTTCGCCCAATGGGCTTTCCTTCAGAGCAGCCCCTCCCACTCCCGCTTTTTCTCTATAAAGGCGGCTCCCCTCCTCTGTTTTCTGGGTTTACCCATGGTTTGCCATCCCTGATTGCCCTTCTTTTGGCTGTTCTGGAATAAACTCACGTTGAGATAAAATAGCAGGCAAATTGGCTTTTTCCTTTGACAGTCTGGGCACGTATGGAGGAGAAGAGCTGGTTTGTAAGGGGCAGGGGTGATGTGCCGCCCTCTGCATCCTCCCCCCAATTTTTCTGCATGTATATTTTATCATTGTCCTATCTGGGCAGCAAAGAAGGAGAGGCGATGAATACCAAAAACCAACCTAAACAAACCCAGAACATAGCCTGTTACCTCTGTGAGCAGGAAGGTTTAGGAAATGCTCCGGGCGGGCTGGAAGTACTATCTCAGTGCTCAGACAGCAATGACTATAGGCTGGCTCTCCCTCTAGCATCTCATTTAATCGTCCCCGCAGCTCTCGTGAGGCAGGAGCTGTTGTCATCAGGCTCCCCAGAGGCGCAGAGTTTAAACACCAGGCCCAGAGTTGCACAGGTGGAATTGCTACCAGACCAGCGCTTCTCAAACTTGAATGTCTGTGCCGGGAGTAAGGCAGACACGCTCCCAACCCTCACAGAACCTACAGTCTGGTGCAGAGCTTCTCAGACTTTGAATGAGCACCTGGGACCTCATTAAAATGACAATTCTGATTCAGCAGGTCTGGGGGGGGCCCTGAGACTCTGCATTACTTACACGCTCCCAGAGGCACTCCGCCTACGTTTCCTCCCATAAGGGTGGTACGCTGCGTCCTGAGAAGAGGGCCTCTTGGAGAGCCAGACCCAGGGTGCCTGGGCCAGAAAGGGGCCGGGGAGGTGAGCAGAGGAGTCGGGTTGGAGCAGAAGCTGTTGTAGACAGGAGGCAACTGGCTGATTGCAACACGTTGCTCTTTAATGGCTCCCAAGTGTAGCTCCCTCTCGGCCCAGCCCGGCCACCTCCTCACACCACCCCTGTGTCAGCCCAGAGCCTCTGAGCCAGAAGACTCTGGTCCCTCTGCTGGTCCCTGCAGCCTCGTGTTACAGGCCTCTCCGCGCTAATGGCCCTCACCCCTCGCTGTGGGAACCCCCCATTCCGTACCTGCTCTGGCTCCTCAGCACTGGGTCAGATGCTCCAGCTCAGCAAGGAGGCCCACCAGCCCCACCCCTGTCCAGCCCTGGCCACAGCCTCCGTGCAGAAGCTCTGCTGTGGGTGTGGTGTAAAGCCAGCTCGGTGCCCCTGCCCTCGTGTGACTGTGGGGCCTGCAGATGCCTCAGTCTCCACCTTTGTGAAATGGGAGGGCAGCCCTTCCAGCTCTCACCTCAGCGCCTGGCTGGCGGACACACGGAGAAGCAGTCTCTGACTGCAGGCACTCTCTGTGCCAACAGACACCGACCAGACTTGCCCTGCTGTCCCAGGGCCCAGCAGTGCCCTCGATGCGGCTGGAGGGCCAGGAAGGATGCTGGGTGTCACGCTGCTGGGGCTGAATGGGGGGTGTCCTGCTGGGAGACCCTGGGGTAGGGGTGTGACTCTGGGTTCTGGTCAGAGAGAATGAGGATTTCACCAAGGGCTGGGGCCTGGCTCCCTCCTCGTTCTCCTATACTGCTGCTCACACATGCAGGGTGGGGGGCACGAAGGGCATGGGGAGGGCAAAGGGGAGTGGAGGAAGCATCTGGCACACACACAGTAGAGGTTAAATATATGTTTATAAAATGGATGGATTAATGAATGGATTCAGGTTTGTTCAATTTTCTGGAGGCAAAATTCATGAATCCTTGCAGAGGACGACACCCTGGGGAACAGGCTATGATGGGCTATGTCCTCTGCTACAGCCCCAAGTTCCAGTACACAGTAGTTACTTAATAAATATTTGTTGCCTTTATGAATGAAGAGAACTAAACAGTTGTGGGGCAAGAATATCTCCAAACTGAAATGAAGGAGCCAGTCATTTCAACTACTTGGAGACAGAAAGGATTTTGGCCAGCAGTGAATTTAGGGTGAGGCCCACTGTGAAGCATTGGCTTGTGAAATTAATGCTCGCTCACGTTGTATTAATAGATGTATAACATTTAAATTGAAGGAGGTGATTTTCTCTCACTCAACTGTGTTTTACCACCCTTGGAGAATTGTCGTGTATTCTGAGCCCTGCTATTTAAGAGAAGCTCTGGTAGACTGGAAAAGTCCAGAGAAGAGGAGGCTGGGGACCTGAGAGAGAGCCACACGAGGGCAGGTGAAGGAACTTGTGAGGACGATTCATTTTGAGAAGAGAAAACTTAGAGCCCCTAAAAATAATACCTCGAAATAGTCAAAGAGAAGTCCTGGGAAGGTTGAACTAAGCATTCTTTGTGTAGCCAAAAGGTGGTAGAAATGTTACAAGAGAGTCATTTTTAGAGTCAATCTAAGGAAGAAATTTCTTGCCACAAAGTTATCCAAAGATGGGAGAAGCTCTCTCCTAAGACAGTGGGTTCAGGGTCAGAAGGACAGAAGTCAAATGTCCCCTGAAGAAGCTACCTCAGAGGAGATTCAGCGAAACAGAGAGGGCGTGAACTTAAGGCTCAGAAGAGCTGGGTTAGAGCTGGCTCTGGTCAGAGAACAACAAAGATAATGACTGAGAATCAGTGAAACGGAGAGAGAAACTAAAGCAACAGAAAGAGGGTCGGCCCCGTGGCTGAGTGGTTAAGTTCGTGTGCTCTGCTTCCGTGGCCCAGGGTTTCACTGGTTCGGGTCCTGGGTGTGGACCTAGCAGGGTTCATCAGGCCACGCTGAGGCGGCGTCCCACATGCCACAACTAGAAGGACCCACAACTAGAATATACAACTGTGTACTGGGGGCTTTGGGGAGAAGAAAAAAAAAAAAAGCATCAGAAAGAAAAGGTTAACGAAACCAAAAGTGGTTTCTTCAAAAAGATCAATTAAGATAGACAAGAAAATGCAAATAATAAAATACAAAATGAAACTGAGAAAAATAACTACTGCTACAAGAGAAATTAAAACATTTTAAAAATACTATGAGAAACTAAAAGCTAATACATTTTAAAATCAAGAAAAAAATGGAAAAATTTTTAGAAGACTAAAAACGAGCAAAAATTTACTTAAGAAGAAATTGATCTTGAATAGACCAATACGCATTAAAAAATAATTGAAATGGTAATCTGGTTCCCCTCATAACAAAAAGCCGCAGGCCCAGATGGTTTTACCGGTGAGTTCTACCAAATTTTCAAGATACGGAAAATTCTTATCTTATACAAGTTATTTCAAAAGAAGATAAAGAACAAAAGAAACCATTTAATTTTCAGATTGTCAGTATAATCTTGATTCCTAAATCAGATAAAAACAGTTCAAGAAAAGAACATTATAGACCCATAAAAAAAATACCTAACAGAACCAACAAATTGTTGGAACTAATAAGAAAGTTCAACAGGGTTACTGAATATAAAACCACTTAAAAAATATCAATAGATTTTTCTCCATGAACAATAAACAGAAAATTTAATTTAAAAAATAAACACAGCATACACAAGAGCAACAAAACCGTAAAGTATCTAGGAAGTAACCTTAAAAGAAAGCACACGACCTCTATGACAAATGTTCTTTTGCTGTATTAAAAGAAGACCCTCCCCAAAATAAATAGCTATTTATGTCATGTTCTGGGATGGGGTGACAATATTAAAAAGACGTCAAATTTTTCCTAATTAACCTATAAATCAAACTCAATCTCAGTTTAAATTCCAGATGGGTTTTTTGAAGGACTCAATGAATTTCTTTTGAAGAAGAAAGGTCTGTGAATAGCAAAGTCAACAGAATAAAAGAGAAACGAAGATGGGTTTCTCACTCTATGAGGTATTGACATCCTACAAAGCCATTGTCCCATGAACAAAACAGGGCTGATACACCAGCGAGGCACAGAGGGAGCTCAGAGAGAGATGCATGTGTGTATGGAACTTAACATACAATAAAGGGGACCCACGTTTCAAGGGGGAAAAGAAGAGCTGTTTAGGTGTTGGGAAAACTGGTTCACCACAGGGAGAAAAATAAAATTATATCCCTACCCAGTGGTATAAACAAAGTTAGACTGTAGGTGGATTAAAGGCCCAGATGCGAAAGACGAACACAATAAAGGAAATTGTAGGAGATTATCTTTGTGACTTGTGGTTAAAAAAGGACTTCCTGTACAAGACCCCTAGAATGCAAACTATGGTTTGAATGAAGGATGGGAAAAGAATGGATGGATTTTGAGTACATCGACATTAGGGATTTCTGCTGAGTGAAAGGCAACCTGTAACAAAGCTAACAGATAAATGACATGAAATTATGTGCAAGATCTAAAATTAATTAGGAACAAATATCCTAGAATATGTGCAAACTGCTATAAATCTATCAAAACAAAAAATAATACAAGAATCCCAATAGAAAAATGGTCAAGGAACATGAACCAGTAATTCACAACCAAAGGAGCCCCAAATTCTAACAAGCATATGAAGAAAGTATATGAAGTTACTAAAGAATTGTAAATTAAATCAGCAATATGATATCACTTTATGTCTTTGAATTAGACAGCAGGATGTTGGGGGGGGCAGGTGGATGTCACCTTTGGAGGGTCATCCAACAGGACTCAATCAAACGAATCATGTGCATCTCCTATGACCCTGCAATTCGACTCCTGAGTGTTTGGTCTAGAGAAATGCTCTCACATATCCCGATGGGATATTTATGAGGATGTTCATCACATCGTTGGTTAGGTCTAGGGGCTTTGGAGGCAACTTATATGCCCATCACTGGGAAAATGGATAATTTAAACATACTGGATGCATACACTGTGGAATACTGATACCGACCCTGATATCGGTTCCCCCACATTAAAGCCAGCATATGTGGAATTAAAACCAAAACACTGGTTCCCTGCTTGCTCCCTGCCTTCCTGGCTCCAGAATCCACTAACCTCCATGGAGGCAGACACCACCAAGGACAACAACCTGGATTCATTATCTCCTCCCTGCAAAGAGATACAGGCTGGTGGGAAAGTGCTGACCAGCAAGGTCATGGGCTCCCTTCTCTCTGCAAGTAGTCTCAAGGCCAAAGACAGGCTGGTGGGAAATCTCCGACCAGCAAGGCCATGTACTCCCCCTCCCCTACCTAAAATCCCAAGTAAAAACCTTTCCTTTTAGCTTTTCGGGGAGTTTGGGATTTCAGTGCTAGCTGCCCTCTCTCCTTGCTCAGCGCTGTGCAAAAATAAAATTTCTACTTTCTTCCACTATACCCAGTGTCAGAGATTGGCTTGCTGTGCAACGGGTGAGCGAACTCACTTCAGGTTCGATGTCAATGCCACGAGCAGTTAGAAAGAAGAACCAGCACATCTATAGCACTGCCATATTTACATGTGCTAAAATTGCATGCACTTAAAGCAATAAAACATGTTTTACAATAAATGGCAAGGTTGGGAGTGGGGAATGGGAAGAAGGGGTTACATGGATTCCTCCACCAATCAGTCAAGATGGGAAGCCAGCAGGGGCCAACAGTGACTTTAGCCGTGGACAGAGGAGTGTGATGAACTCGGCCCTCTGCACCTGAGGTCCCATGACAATTCAAAGCTGGGCCTGCAAATCTCAAAGCATGTGTCCTCAGGCAAGGTGGCTAATCTCTCTGGGGGTGGCAGGACTGCACGGCAGGGCTGTCACAAGACTCAAAGTTAAGGTATGTGAAGGCCTTAGTCCATAGCCTGGCACACACAGTAGGTGCCTCTTCAATGGATACAAGAGGCGGGGTATCACGGAGGGGGTGACCAAGCATGTGGATTCTGGGACTGAACAGAGCCTTAGCTACTGTGTGAACTTGGCAGGTTACTTGACCCTTCTGTGCCTCAGTGTCATCATCAGTTACTCAGGAATGACAAGAGGCCTGCCTCGTGGGGCCATGTGAGGATGAACTGAGTTGATATACATAGTACTTAGAACAGTGTCTGCCACAGACTAAATCCCCAATCCGTGTTTGCTTTTATTTTTATTATTATTCAACCCATTGTTAAAAGAAGGGTCCTCCTTGGGTTTCTTCCAAAATCAAGAGTCTATGCTTTCAAGAGCCTATGAAATGCTTGTAACATGCTCAACAGATGGAATATTAAAAGTGTGACTCAGCAGGAGAGAGTGAATTCCCAAGCAGGGCAAATTTTCTCCCATCTGTCATTCCAGAAACCCGAGCGAGATGGTCAGTGCTTCTGAAAGAGGCCCCGGCTGCGTGGCTGGAGGCAGGGAGATGCGGCGACAGAGGGTGGGGTGGGAGGTGCTGCCCTGACTCGGCAGGTGTGTGCACCTGACGTGGGGCCAGCCCCACCCCACCCTCCCTAGACCGGGCAGAACCTCCGGGCTCTACCCCTGCAGGCCCTGGAGAGAGGCCTCGCCCCCATCGCCGGGGGCGTCCAGAGTGTCTCTCCGTCATATGGGAATGATTTAAGACTCTGGGTTGCAGGGTTCTTGGGGCAGGAGCAGGCTAAGATTTCCATAAACACGAGCACCGAGCCATTTATGGGTTTTACTAGAAATTTTATTGGCATTTGGTCGTGTTGGCATTGTGTGTGCCTTCAAATGTAAATTAGATTACTGGCAGTAGATTCAATTTAGTGGTAAAAACGTAAAGGGAGTCGAATCAGGCTGACGATGAAACAATGCAATGACTGTTCTTGGGTCGATGAGCGGTGAAATCACCAGGCGAGCAGCCGCACCGGAGGGGAGAGATGCGAGGACCGGAAAGACCACGTGCTCTCATCCCCGGAAGTGAGACGTACTCTGGCTAAACGGCCACCTGAGTTCCCTGTTCCCCTGGGAGTTTCAAGGCTCGGTGTAAATGCCATCATTTTGTCCCCATAAACGTGAAAAACAAACTGCACAGAATCTTGAGGAAATACGGTAATTGCGAATTTGGAAAGGGGCCTGCACATCCAGGGCTCAGAGGTCTGGTTCATGAACTGTGCCTCTGAGAGCTGGTGTGTGTCGAGGACTTCGCATGTGCCATACACGGTGCCGAGGGATCCTCACACAAGCTTTGAGAGAGGGGCTGCTGATGGCTCCATTTCACAGATGAAGAAACCGAGACAGGGTGGCAGTGATTTGTCCAAGAGTACCCAGTTAGTGACAAAGCAGGACTCGAACCCGGAGCCTGTGCATCTAACCGTTACATTTCAACTCTCACAGAGATTCAGTGTACTCTGTCCTCTTTACAAGGGCTTGCATTTGTGTGTGCAAGTGTGTGTGTACTTGTGTGTGTGTGTGCTGGTGAGTAGGTGTGTGTGCACATATGCTCAGGTAAGTGTGTATGTGTGCAGGCATGTGGGTGTGTGTGTGTGTGTGCACGTGCACGGTGCTAATGGTACTAGATTGGGGTGTTTGGGTGGGGGTGGAGCTGTGGGGTCTTTGCTGCAGGCAGCTGGCCCTTGATGCCACGCCCACATGAAGGTGGGTGGCATCGTGGTAGAGTCATGGTATCTGACCTTGAGCTTGGGGCTGTTGGTTCTGGCCCAGCCGCATGCTTGTGTTGTGACCTCAGCTAGGCCAGCTCGGCAGTCCAGGCCTCAGCTAGAAAACTGGGGGGAGATGCCATTTCTGGAGCCAAGATGCAGGGACTCTGTAAGAGAACCGGGGCCTGGAAAAGCGGAGAGCGCGTCTCTGCCCGGCCCCCTCCCTTCCGCGCTTCCTCCCTCCGGGGGCCCCTCTCCTCCCCATCGGCAGGGACGCCCTGCGGTCTGTGCTTTAGTTCCTCTGGATTAATTCCAAGATGATGACTAGTGCGTTGAATAAACACATCGGTGCTTGTGGAGCAAGGCTGGAGGGGGCACCCGGGCTCCACTCCGCCCCTGTTTTCCTGGGGTTTGGGGGAACGCTCCAGGCTTGATGGCCCAACATGTGGTCTTTCTGGGGTGAGGGCATCGCTGTTGCCAGCAACCCAGGCCAGACCAGGAAGTTGCCTCCACCCCTCCCTGTCTCATCTCCCATAGTCTAAGTTCTGTCCACCCACCTTCATCCCTGTGTCCATCCCAAAAGCTCCTCCATGCCCAGGAATTTGCCCTCCTCCTGGCCCAGCTGGATTCCTGGGAACACAGGGCATGTCCCAGGAGTGAGGCTGAAGGGGCCAGCTAAGACCATGTCATTGTTAACTGCCTGGATGTCAGGTTGAGGGACTTGGGTTTCCTTCTAGGGGCCTGTTCAAGGCATGATGAATACAGAAGGGGTAGAATTTTATATCCACTTCACTTTTTTTTTTTTCTTTGCTGAGGAAGATTTGCCTTCAGCTAACATGTGTTGCCAATCCTCCTCCACTTTATATGTGGGTCACTGCCACAGCATGGCTGCTGACAAAGTGGTGTAGGTCCACACCCATGAACCAAACCTGGGCCACTGAAGCAGAGTGCACTGAACTTAACCACTAGGCCATGGAGCTGGGCCTTGGCTTCATTTTTAACTCAATTCAGAGAATGTTTGTTGAGCACCTACCACCTGCCAGGCTTTGGGAGCAGAGCTGTCATCCTCACTGAGTGTGAAATTTAGATTGAGCAGTCAGGGGAGTCTTCCCTGAGGTGGTGCCAGCGAAAGTGTGCCCTGAACGATAAGAAAGTACAGGTCCATCTTTGCCTACCTGTGTGTGCGTATACTCGATTTTATCCATCAGGCACTGTCCTAGCCACTTATCTTCACAAGGACCCTGCAAGGTGGGTGTTATCCCTGCCTCACTGAAGAAGACACTGAGGCTCAGAGTGGTGCAGCGATGCATCCAAATTCACACAGGCCTGCAAAGCCTCAGCCCGGGAAGCCTGAGGACTTCTAAGGAGCTGCCTGCCGGGGAGAGCATGGCTTCCCAAAGGCAGGGCCTGCGTCTGTCTTGTTCACCACCATTTTCCCACGGCTGAACCAAGGGGAGCTATGGCCGTTGGGGTTGCAGCTCACCCTAAGCCAAGAGAGAGCTAATAAATGGCTGCTTATAAATCTATGGCAGTTTCCAAAGATGTGGCCTGAGGATACGGTGCCTTGAGCCCCCGTTCTCTCTAACGGTAGACCTCAGGCATCATGCAGGCCCACGGGAGCCGTGTCTGCAGGCAGAAACCTTTGCCAGAACCTTCAAACCCCCTCCGTTGTGTGGCCTTCCGTCCCGAGCCCCCTCTTTATGAAACGGGTGTGTCCAAAGGAGGTCTGACGTCAAGTTGCCGGTCTGCAGCACACCAGGAAGTCCGGGTTTGGGTCCCTGCTCTAGCGCAAATGACCACATGACCTTGGTTGGGTCGTCTTCCCACTGGGGGCCTGGACCAGCTTCCCGGTACCACGGAGGCTTACATGTAGACTCTCTGAGTGTTACCTGGAACCAACAGAGAAGTAGACGTGTCCAAACCCTGAGGACAGGACCAGCTACATCATTCACGGGGCCCAGGGAGAGTGAAAACGCAGGACCCCTTGTGCAGAGATTCTTGAGAATTTCAAGATGGCGGCAGCTGAGCCTTAAGCCGAGAGCCGGGTCTTTCTGTGCATCACCCGGGAGTCCAGCCCTGCAAGGACATGGTTCGGAAGAGGTCGCTGGCGGCCCCGTTGCCGTGGCAGGCAGAGACTCGAGTTTTAGCTGGTCAGCATTCTCTTTTGCCTCTTCTCTCTTCCGGGGTAGGCTGAGCCATTCCGAAAACCAAAGTTCAAAAGACAAGAGGCAGTTTTAGCCCTCAGTCTTTGGGAGAACAAAACTGCTTGCTGGCTAAAGAAAAAGTAATGTAGAGATGCAACCTCCATAGGCATTCTCTTCAAGGCCCGCCTGCGGCCGAGGCAGAACCCTGCCCCGGCATCTGGATGAGCTACTGCCCTGCTGGCCAGCGTCCGGGGTTCAAGTCCCACCTCAGGCACTTCCTCGCCTACAGTCTTGGCCAAAATACTTCCCTCCTCCAGGCTCGGTTGTCTCATGTGCAGAATTGGTGGTGCTGGGAGGGTCACTGTGGGTGGACTAGATCCTGACCTTTTGTTCCAAAGTGTCTCTCCTCCTCTAAGTGTGTCCTAGACTGATTCAGTTATCAATACACCAATTCGCGTAAAATTCCCCCTAAATTCATTAAAGCTTTTTATTATTCTGTTGTGGGTTTTTTTTTTTTTTCCCAGCTTGTGCCCCAGGTGGGAGTTCATGACATTTTCAAGATTAAAAATGCATCAGTCATCCTGCATACGAGTGTGGGAACCTAGAGAAGCCATCACTCTGGGAGCAGCCAAATGAATTCAGGTTTCCCCACAACGCACGGCTATGGGGCGGCAGTAACTGATAGAGGAGAACAATTAATGGCATAGAAAGATGCTGAGGAGACGTGGACGAGTACAAAATAGGTTTAAAATGGTGTGCGTGACATAATTCTGTTTGGGGAACAAAACATTTACCTAACATTTATAAATTTCCACTATATATCACCATAAAGAATAAGCCCCAAATATTAAACATGGTTATTTCTGGGTGGGGGGACTTTGTGCTTGTAATTTTTTCCCTCCTTTTGTTATCTATATATTTTCTTAATTTTTCACCGTAAACATGTATTACCCTTGTAATGAGCAAAAACCATCAGCGTTTGCTTATTTTCTTTGCGAAGTCGGGCGCTGTGGGTCTTCATCTCAGCCTCCACATTGTGCCGTTCTGTCTGCGGACTCGTTTTCAGAGCAGACCGGGGTTGCAGAGGGGGGAACGCTCCACGGTCTGTTAAATAGCTTGATCTCTTTTATGGGGTTCCTGCACACACCCTGGCTTGGCTCGACGGGCCCCTTGGCACTCGTAGGGCACCTGCTGCCACAGACGTCCCGGCCAGCCTTGCAAGCCTCACGGCTGGACATGCTCCAGCCACTGGCCCCAGGCCCCCGGCTCTGAGACAGCTCCGGGTCACGGAGGCAGCCCGGCCTCCCCACCGGGCCTCCACCTGAAAGAGATTAGCTGGGACCACCAGAAGCCTGCCACCCTAATCACAGGGATTTTGTTTCTTGTTTCCTTCGACCAGTTCCTCCAGGTGTTTCAAGTGATTAGGTGGGGGCCGGACTGCCGGTCACTGTGCCACCATTGTGTCCCCAGCCCTGTTCCCTTGCCACGTGGCCTTTGGGAACGACCCCAAATAAAAATGGCAAAAGCAGACTGCCAAGCGGCTGGACCATTTATAGGTGGGACGTGTGAGGACAGGGGAGACACCCAGAGGGCTTTATGGCTCCATCTCATGCCCCCACGGTGGGGACGCGCCGGCTCCCAGGGGCCTCGCCGTTCTCCTTTATGGGGCGGCGACACCTCGGTGACGCAGGCCTGGCTTTTGGACGCTTTTCTTCTTTGGGCGGCTTGGTTTTCGCTCTCCTGCTGGGATGGCCTCAGTAAATCCCCGCTGATTGCCACCGAGCGATGAATGAGATGGTCTGTTGCACAGGCAGCTGGCCCCCAATCCACAGATAAAGACGGACGCCTTCTCAACATCTTGGGTTTCTCGTGCTGCCTCTTCTGTTGGTATGGATTACGCTGTTTTCTCGTAAACATGCTCTCCCCCGGCCCAGCCAAAGAAGGCTTCTTCTGAGTGGTGGAAAAGACAGAGAAAACCTCAAGCAGAAATGGGGGTGGGTGTGTGGGGGGCGGTCCAGCCTAGGTCACCCTCTGCCCTGAAATGGGGACTTTTTCTAACCTCACGGTTGCAACAGGGCTTCCAGAAGCAGGACATAAAGAAAGGGAGGAAGAGACAAGACAAAGGCAGCGAGGAGGCACTGGGAGCCAGCCCTGGCTCCCACCACACCCGCCACTTCTTGCCAGAGCTGGTTGGCAGCTCGGGAGACCACAGACCCTGGAGCCTCAAACTGAGGCTCACGGGCGGGCTTTGGGCCTGACGAAGGCTCAGCCCACGTGAAGAAGCTTTCTGGACAGTGTGCATGGCTTCCCTCGCATTCTCAAAGGCTCCCAACTCCTTAGGGTTCAGAATCACGGACCCAGTTCAACCTCATCTTATATATGAGGAAACTGAGGCAGAGAGAAGGGGGGTGACCGTCCCCAAAGTCACATAGCGGAAAAGTGACAGAGCCAGGGTGCCCAGGACCATACAACCCAAAGTCAGGTTAGGACTTCCTTGGGGGGTTGGCCCCCAGTTGGAGGCCATGCCTTACTTAATAACAATAAAGATCAGAGCATCTGCTGTGCATCAGACACTGCTGGAAGCATTTTTCATGGACTAATCTGTTAATTGTTGAAACAGCCCTAGGAAGTAGTTTAATATTTTTATCCCCATTTTATGGATGAGAAAACTGAGGCATAGAGGGACTAAGAACTTATCCAAAGTCACAGAGCTAACGGGATATGGAGCTGGGACCCTGGGCCGGGCAGTCCGGCTACAAACACCATGCTTTCAAGAACCACATCGGGGTGCCCACGTGAGGGAGCCTGAGCCAATGAAGGGAAGAGCGCGGGTGTGCTTGGGAGATCCAAAATCTGGTTCCGGTACTTACTTTGGGACATTCCTCCCCGTCTCCGAGCCTCAGCTTCCTCATCTGGAAAGAGTACCATCATCTCTACCTCTCGAGCTTGTTGGAAGCATGGAAGGAAATAGAGACTGCCCCTCGCTGGGTGCTGGGAGCATGGGAGGTCCTCAGAAATGGACCCTTGAGTTGAAGGAAAGTGAAAGCACAGCGCTGCCAGCATTTCCCAAACTGGAGATGTGCCCCCGACAACATAGGGCGGGCACCCAGGAGGACAGAGAGAGGAGACTGGGGGGTTGGAAGGTAGAGTTGGCCTCTTATCCGACCCCTAGGGTCTCCTGGAGGGTTTTGGGCAAAGAGGCAATAGGATTTGATCACGTTCCACAAGGGCATCTCATGAGGATCCGTGCTTGGTGTAGTCCCACCCACAGGCTGACACTGCTGTATAGACCCTCCGTGGAGCTGTCAGTCAAGTGGAAATCTTTGTTCTGGCATCTCAGCGGCACTTTCCTGCAACCTGAGTGAGTGCAGGGCTTGGCTGTCCTGGTGCAGGAGCCCCTTCTTGTTGGCGGTGGTCTTCCTTCCCCTTGGCCAGCCTCCCTCTTGCCAACCCAGAGATACTGGCCTGTGGGTGACCCTCGTCCCTCGAAGAAGTCTGGAAACAGATCAGTAGCAAGCTGGTTAAGATCCGAGCAGAGGGCCCAGCACAGTGACACTATTCTGTAGGCACAGGGTTGGAAAGAGCTGTCTTCAGATCTAAGGGGAAGGGCAGCTTGAAAGTCTGCAGGCAGGTTTTAACAATCAGCTGCTTGGTTCTGCTTCAAGCAGTGAAGGTGGGACCAGCCCGGCCCTCCTGGAACTCCCCAGCAGCCAGGGAATGTCCAAACCCCTGGCCTTCAAGCTCTTTGAGGCCTCACCCCAGCCGACATCCTGCCCTACGTGCCCATCACATCGATGGAGCTGCTCTCACCTGTCCCTGTTCAGAGCCCAGACTTTTCCATCTCCAAAGGCTGTCCTTCCTTAGCATCCCGGAAGGTCCAAACCCAAACCATCCTTCAAGGCCCTCACAAACGCCTCCTTGCTCAAAGCCGTCCTTGACCCCTCCTTTCCAATGTGACATCATCTCTTATGAGCAGTTCTCGTGGCATTGACCGTTTCTCACCCGTGTTAGAATTACTCGTCAATGTCCCCTAGCTAGAATTACTTATCAACTCCTGGAGGGCCAGGCCGTGGATTGTAAACTCTCAGAGGTTCAGGGGCCTCTGGATTCACTTGTTCAGTGCACGGACTCTGTCCATGCCACCCAGGCACACATTTCCCCTGTCCCTCTGTCCGCACATTTCCAGGAGCAGAATGTTCCCTGCTTAAGGAGGGCCATCTCACGCTAGACACTCCCACTAGACCATACTAGGAACGTCCTTCACAGGTGAGGACACTGAGGCACAGAGAGCTTCTGAGCTTTCCTGAAGTCACACAGCTAGTAAATGCGGGAATGGAACTTGAGCCCGGGTGGCCTGGCTCTTAACCAATATACTGTATCCTCTCCGCTAAGGGAGGCACCCGGATCAGAAAGTTCTTCTGAGGATTCAGTGCAAACCTACTTTCCATTCATCTGGTCTCTTTTATCCAAGATCCTCGAAGGATAAACTTGATCCTGAGTCAATCTTTGTATCTCCTACCACTAAACCTAGCACACAGTAGGAGAGCAATCATGTTTATTGAGTAAATTATTCATTTCATGCCAAAACTCAACTTTTTTTTTTATTGAGTTATTGATAGGTTACAATCTTGTGAAATTTCAATTGTACATTAATGTTTGTCAGTCATGTTGTAGGTGCACCACTTCACCCTTTGTGCCCACCCCCACCCCACCTTTCCCCTGGTATCCACTAAACTGTTCTTGGTCCATAGTTTTAAATTCCTCATATGAGTGAAGTCATACACAGATTATCTTTCTCTCGCTGGCTTATTTCACTTAACATAATTCTCTCAAGGTCCATCCATGTTATTGCAAATGGAATGATTTTGTTCTGTTTTGCAGCTGAGTAGTATTCCATTGTATATATGTACCACATCTTCTTTATCCATTCGTCTGTTGATGGGCACTTAGGTTGCTTCCACGTCTTGGCTATTGTAAACAGTGCTGCAATAAACATTGGGGTGCACAGGACTTTTGGGATTGCTGACTTCAGGCTCTTTGGATAAATACCCAGTAGTGGGATGGCTGGATCGTATGGTAGTTCTATTTTTAGTTTTTTGAGGAATCTCCATACTGTTTTCCATACAAAACTCAACTTTTTAATAGCACCTTAAAGTCGGTGGAGTGCTCTTACATACCTCAAGCACCCAGTGGCCTGAGAAGGAGCCAGGGTGGGGGTGGTGGACCCATCCGGTACTTGAGGAGACCCAGGCTCTCAGACGTAAATGACTTGTTCAGAAGGCGGCGCTAGTGAGCGAGGGAGCTGGACCGGGCAGCGTCTTCACAGTCACCACTCGGCTCATCCACTCGATTTTAGACATGACCATGGGGATGCTTTTTTATTGGCCACCGTATTAGTTTCCAAGGACTGATGTCACAAAGTGCCACCAACTAGTATTGTTTCACAGCTCTGGCGGCTAGAGGTCTGACATTGAGCGTCAGAGGGCCGTGCTCCCTCTGAGCGGTCCGGAGGAGAATCTCAGCTTCTGGGGTTCACCGACAATCTGTGGCCTCCTTGGCTTGTGGCTGCATCCCTCCAGCCTCCGCCTCTGTCATCACGTGGGCTTCTTCTCTGTGCCTGTCTCTGTGTCTCTTCTTCTCTCTCATAAAGACACCAGTCATATTGGATCAGGGACCCACTCTGTATGACCTCATCTTAACGGCCCTATTTCCAAATAAGTTCTCATTCTGAGATGCTGGGGTTAGAACTTCAATACGTCTTTTTGGGGGGACACAATTCAACCCATAACAGACACATTATTCGAAACAAGTATTTGGTCATATTCTTATTCAAATATAGATGCAACACAATCAAGAAGAAATAACCAACAAAAGACATGGACAGACAAGTCACACACAAGGGAACCAAACAAATATATCCAGAGGTATGTTTACTATTATTAAAAGTAATGCAAATTCCCAATAGAGTGGCAAACATTCTTAAAATGGTTATATCCATTGCTGGTGTGGTTGGAACAAAGACAGCAAGTGCATTTATTTGCTGGTAGCTTTCTAAATCACTCTAAAGTTTTTGCAAATCCATAAGTCACTATGTAGCAAAGAGAGCCTAGAACTGAAAAGAGACATGCACAAAGATACCATCACAGCGTTCTCTGTGATAGAGAAATCTTGGAAACTACTTAAGCACCCAAAATTAGAGAGTTCCTTTAATAAATGATGGTGCACCAAGAAGATGGCCATAAAAGTAACTGTGAAAACTAGGAAACTATGAAAATTAGGAACGGAACACTCTTTTATTTTGTTGTTGGTTTTTTTAAAGATTACACCTGAGCTAACATCTGTTGCCAATCTTTTTTTGCTTTCTTTCTCCCCAAAGCCCCCCAGTACACAGTTGTATATTCTAGTTGTAGGTCCTTCTGGTTGTGCTGTGTGGGACGCTCCCTCAGCGTGGCCTGATGAGCCGTGCCATGTCCTTGCCCAGGATCCGAACCAGCGAAACCCTGGGCCGCCAAAGCGGAGAGCGTGAACTCAACCAACTCAGCCACAGGCCAGCCCCAGGAACATTCTTGATATAAAGCATGTGCAAGTGGCGGTAACAAAATGCATGTCTCTTGTTACAGCAGGTGGCTAATTACACCTGCGGCAGAAGGTAATAAACAAGAAATAAAGAGAAAAGGGAAAGTTGTGCTTGCCGTAGCACCGTGAAATTACGGAGATTTTTAAATATTGTTTTCACTCCAAATTTCTTGAATTTAGTGTGTTTTAATTTGAGCTCCCCTCAAATCAATCTGGGGCACGCACTTGGGTGCAGGTGACTTATTTGGGAGGTGACCCCAGGAAGCAGGGCTGGGGAGGAAGGGAGTGTGAGACAGGGTGGGGGAGGAGCCAACATAAGGACGCCCCACCCAGGTTGCTGCTTAGACTAGGGGCCCAGTTCCACTGCGACGTCCTGCGAAGTGTGAAGAAGGCCTTCCAGAATCACCCACGTGGAACACGGGAGGTGGGGGTGTTTATCCACTCGTCCCCGTCCCCATGGGTGGAGGGCTGGACCAGGGCAATCACTCCTGGCGGGCAGCTCCCCCTGCACCTCTGTGAGGCCGGAGGGGCGATGCACAGTGACCCTAGAGGGCCGCCTGGAAGGGAAGGGAGTCTGAGTCATGGCGGGGATGAAGATCAGAGGTGGGTAGAGGGGATGTGAGGTGTGCACCAGACGCATCAGCGACAAAAGGAAAAAGAAGAAACCACCACAGTGGAAACACCAGTGCCACGAGATATTCACAGTAATAATCAACTCCATGACAACAATAGCCAAGGCTTGCTGGTGTTCACTTTCTACCCCTTCTGGGCTAGGCGCTTGGCATCATTGACTGATTTCATCCTCACCATGGCTCTGCGAGGTGGGGACAATTATTATCTCCATTTCACAGTTAAGGAAACTCAAGCACAGCGAGGTTAATGTCCTCGCCTCCATTCCTCCAGCCAGAAGGGACACGACTGGGATGTGGACCCGGGAATTAGATCCTTTACCCTACGGCGTCCTCTGGACAAGTGCTGTCACTGTTTCCATCTTCCCCTGGGGAGTGAGGCTCAGCCAGGGGGCCATGAGCTCGAGATCCCAGCAGAGAACTAGAAGAGCCGTTCGTTCTGTGCTCTGTGCATGGTAAATGATGTGGCTTCGGTAAGGCACGAGAGCTCTCAGCACGACCATCCCCCGCCGCACTGTCCCAGGAAGCCAAGGGGCCAGCAGGCTAACAGGGGTGGATGCTGGGCTTCCCAGAGGAAGGGCAGTGTTTTAGCTCCTCAAAAGGGCGGGGCGTGCCTCGCAGAGGGAAGAGTGGAAGCAAAGGCAGGGAAGAGAAAGCCAGCCTGGGCGTTCACAGGAGGGCCTTCCAGTTTGGAGGGGTATTGGGGGGCATGGGGTCGGGGGTGGGGCTGACTCTGGAGGAGCCATATGTGTAAGGCATCCAGCTCAGCATTTGACCCTTCGCTGTGACCACTGGGCAGCCCAGGGTGTCCAGGCCACCCTCACCAGCATCTCCGAGCTCCTCTCCAGGCCTTTCAGGTGAAGCCCCTCTGTGGACAGGATTATGCTATTAGGTGTGGGAGGAGCAAAGATGACTCTGTTGTGCCAGCCAATTGTGAGCCTATGTCAGGCTGGGTTTAATTTGGGGAGATGTGTAGCTGGCTAATTCTTCTCTAGTAGCTGCCACATGTACTTGACAACTCCCTGATGCACAAACTCTCTGTGCCCTGCCCGAGCCTGGCACTGAATCGGCCTGTGCCTCAAAGGATGGGGGTGCTGCAGCCTCTTGAGGTCCTCCTGCTGGCTGGGTGTGGTCATACCCCTGGGCACTGGGGCCAGCCTGCCTGGGTTCAAATCCCACCTCTGCCTCTTGCAAGCTGTGGCCCTTGGGAAAGCTGGCTTAATCTTTCAGAGTTTTATCCCCTCATCTGCAAAATGATGATAATGATGATATGCCCATCATAGAGTCATTAAGATTAAATGAGCTGCTATGTGCAAAATGCTTAGCACAGTCTCGAGCATTCTATGTGTTTGTTTACTATTATTTTTATTGTCGTTTTAAGCCAGCGGAAGTAAGGATGAAATGGAAGAGACACATCTGAGAAAGAGACACATTTTGAGAGGCCTCGGGGTCTGCCTGGATCTCAGGATTACAAATACGGCCCGTGGAGGAGAGGAAAGTTTGGGGGTGGGGGGTGAGGCTGGCTCCGTTTTGCCCATGTTGGGTATGAGATGCCTGACACGGTCCATCAGAATGGAGACCCAGGGGGCAGGTGGTCATGGGCTGTGTGTCCGGAGCCGAGAGCTGGAGATGGGAACCACTGGCATCTTGGGGAAGCCAATGGCCCACAAGCTGCCTCTTCTGTTTATGGCTCATTTGGCTTATGACTCCATGTGTGTTTTGTTTTACTGCCTAACATGACTGTGTTTGATTTCATACAAAAATATCACGCCCCTCACCCCCACCAGCCTGGCCCAATGGGAAGGGGAGCAGATGTAGTAGGAAGCTGTGCTCCCTGCCTCCCGGAGCGCGCACCTGTCCCCAGGGCCTTCCTTCCCTTTGAGGAGCTCCAGTAGTCCCAATCCTCCCCGTCCTTGAGAGGCCTGTGTCTTTGTCCCCATTTAGAGGTGAGGGGATGGAAGCTCTGAGAGGACCGTCAATCACTTAGAGTCACAGCTGGCGAGCGGTGGGGCAGGGGGCACGGCTGGTTCTTTCTGCCACAGAACCTTTGCCCCTTCCGCCGTAGTGTCCACCTCAGACCACCTAGAGAGGGACCTGCTTATTCTGTTCGGTTTGCTCTGCCTGAAGAGGCAGGGAAGCGCTGTTCCTCTTCTGGATATGCGCGCAAGAGAAGACCCCGCTGGTGGGTGACAGGGGCCGAGCAGGCGATCGTTGAGAGCGGCACTGATGGTCTGTGTCCCTGAGTCCATGTGCTGAAACTCTAACCCCCAGTGTGATGGCGTCCGCAGGTGAGGGCTCTGGGAGGGGTTTGGTCATGCGGGTGGAAACCTCAGGAATGGGATTAGCAATCTTACAAAAGGGACCCCCGAGAGCTCCCTCGCGCCTTCCGCCATGTGAAGACACAGTGAGACGACGCTGTCTAGGAAACGGGAGCGGGCCCTCACCAGACACCAAATCTGCTGGAGCCTTGATCTTGGCCTTCCAGCCTCCAGAAATAAATGCCTGTGGTGTATAAGCCGCCCAGTCTGTGGTGTTCTGTGATAGCCCAAGTGGACTTAGACAAGTGACTTCAGCAGAGCGGACGCTGACAGCTGCCCAAAGCCGAGCACAGAAGCTCGGGTGAACAAACGGCAGGACGCGCTCACTGTGGAATATGATGCAGCCAGGAAAATGAGCAAATGCAAAACATGAACGGGTCTGAACAACAGAATAAGAAGTTTAAAAAGGTGCCAGAAATAATGTTAAGTAAAAAAAAAAAACATAGTCCCAAAGATTGCATACAGTGTGATACCTTTGAATACAAATAAATGCAAATCAAATAAAGACATTTTTTAAGAAATCGTATACACACAAGAAAACTGTATAAAACGGAAGGCAAGGTAACGGTGAATATAAGCCTGGGGCTGATTGTTTGGAAGGACCAAATTGTTAAACGGTGGTTATTGTTAAGATCTTAGCTGTGTTTAGGGTAGTGATCAATGGGTGCTTATTATGCTATTAAAAATAACTAGTTGAATCAATTAAATAAAAGTGTGCTGTGCCTGGACTAATGATGACAGGTGTATGGTTATTTTTTGATGGACAATAGAAGAAACAGAGAAGTGGGGGAAAATGGACCTTGCGCCTGAACTGGGGCTCTGTAGGCAGGGGGAGGGCTGGCTCTGACCAAGGCCGGGTAGTGCGGCCCCGGGGGGAGGGGGTGGGAAGAGACGGGGCCAGTGGGGGCTCCCCCTCACGGATGAAGGTGGAAGGGGTGTGGCGGTTCTGGCCTGCAAGGACACTGACCCCGGGACTGGGCCCGCCCCGACAGTCTTGATAGCAGGCGAGGTTCTGGGAAGCAGTCGTGTAAACGAAGCTGGGTGCGCAGGCCTGTCATTGGCGTGCAGCACGTGGGGCTGAGCAGAGCACAGAGGGACGGCAAGTTCCTCTCTGCAGTGTCAAGGAGCCCTCCATGGTCTGGGCCCCCTTCGTGGTGACACCTCTGGGATCGCTCAGCCTGCACCAGTCTCCTCGCCCTGCTGGGGTGACTGTGTTGGGGAGGTGGAGGTCGCATCCGTCCAGCCACGAGTCTCGGCCTCTGGCTTCAGGGACAGCACCATGGCACGTTCTGGAGAACCAGTTCTCCACCCATCAGACTCAAATCTGCCTGCCAACAATCAGTTTAACCTCGCCTTTTTCCTGAAATAAAAATTCCTAGATCCCATACCGCGACTACACATATAATTCTACAAATCAATATAATGCCCTAAATGTTAGATGAAGAAGAAATGGGAAGATAGTGATTTATGATAGAAGGAGCATGCACTCCAATAGGTAAATGCGTGGACTTGACTGCACTGGAAGACAGGATGAGGTGGGGGGTGCTGGCATCTCCTGGGCTGTTGATGTGAGAGCCGCCCTCAGCAGAAGGACACATGGACACATGGCTTTGGGTTGGCAACTCACAGAGCAATAGCTTTGGTCCCCAGGTAGGTGATTTTCTGAAAGGAGAACAATTCTTAATCAAGTTCCATTGATTTAGGTGATAGTTTCATTCCAGAAAAATTTAGGACATATTACAACCTTGCAGAAAAGACTGAGTTTGTTCATGAAACAGAGTAAGGCTTCAGATCAGGATTTGTCAGCACTGTTGACATTTGGGGTACAACCCTTCTATGTCATGGGGCTGTCCTGTGCATTGTACGATGTTCAGCTGGATTCCACCCATTAGATGCCAGGAGTACCCCCACACCCAGTGTGACAACCAGAAATGTCCCCTGACACATCTAATGTCCTCTAATGAGCAAAATCGCCCTTGGTTGAGAACCACGCCTCTGAGCTCGGATAACTGCATAAAGATTTTTACTTTTATTCATTTACATGAATGTCTGCTGGGGAAATGCTTTGCTGTGTGAGACTGGCCTGTGCCTTGGCAGGGGCTCCATCCACCCAAGAATGCCAGTCATGCCCCCTCCTCAACTGTTGTAACAACCAACCCCACTGCACAGAAATCCAAAGGGGTCCTTTAGAGGGATGGGCGCCACCTCCTGGATGAACCACTGACTAGAGCGACCGCAAGCTGGGGGCGGTGTGGAAGTCTCTGGTCCCAGAGGTTCTGGTCCAGATTTGCATCTGTGGCTTGGCAAGGGCGGCCGGGATTGGCTCTTGGTACATGAAGGAGTTCGCCTGAAGATTCTTGGGCATATTAGGGGAAGGGGCTCCGGGAGATGTCTCTGTTCTCTATTGCTGAATAACAAGCCACACCACACTCACTGGTTTCAACGGCAGTTTAGTGACTGCTCAGCCCAGTGGCTCTTCTGCTCTGCTGGGGCTGGAAGTCCAAGATGGCGCCACCACTCTTGGAGCCTCAGCTGGGCGCTGGAACCACAGGTGGCCGGCTGAGCATCTCTCGCCACATGGCCGGCTTGGGCCTCCTCACAGCATCGTGGTTTCGAAGTAGCGTTACATGGCAGCTTCCTTCCAAGGGGGAAGACACTGCCAGTCCTCTTAAAGGCTGGTCCTGGAACTGGCACACAGGATCACTTTCTCTGTCCCCTATTGATCAAAGTGAGTGGCAAGGCTATACCCAACTCAACTCAGCAGATGTGAGGAGCAGCGTGTATGTACAGGGAGGGAGAACCCATGGTGGTCGCGTGTCGAGAACCGATGGAAGTGACCACAGGGACCTGGAATTTCTCACTGCTGTGGGTTGGCAGAGGCCTAGGTTCTGCCATTGGATGGACGGGTACATGTGTGTGATATATGCGAGAAACACTTCCATTAAAAGGCATGTTTCCAAAGAAGGGCTGCTTAATAGCAACTTTTATTACACGTGTAGCACGTGCTGGACCCTGTTGGTATCATCCCATGTCACTGTCCCACAATCCGAGGACATGGGCAGTGCTATTATCCCATTTCATAGCTGACGAAACTGAGATGCAGAAAGAAACTTGTCCACTAATCCCACCTCTGGGCACTTATTCTAAGGGAAATGATTCTGACTTAGTTATCAGTGTTCATTGCAACATAGTTTATAATAGGAGATTGGCTCAATAAACCACGAGATATCCATATAATGGAGTACTGTGCGGCAGGAGGAAAATATTGACGTGCAATGATCTTCTCGATGTAGTAGTGAAAATATGGGTTCTAAAACATTGTGTGTAATATGTTCCCATTTTGGACAAAAATATATGCAAAGTCTTAAAAGAGTTCATGTCCAGAGAGGGATTATGAATAGGAGAATTTCGTCTTTTTGTTATCTTGTGGCTTCTTCTCTTTCTACAATGAACACATATTGCCTTTGAAGGAAGAGTCAAACAGTTCAAGTTGTCACCTTTAAGCCTTGAAAAAGAAAAGAATTAGGTTGTCTGCTTAAACGAGAGAACTTCAGGTAACTGGAAAAGTCAATGAAGCAGAAAATCACCCTTGGCAGATGGACTCCCCTTGACCTTGCTGAGCAAATTCAAGTTCTCACAACTGAGCAAATGTGGCTAAACAAAGTCCAGCCACCGCTGGGGTGGGGATTCTCCCCAACACCGGCTTCTATGCCTCTTCGTCAGCTGTGTCCACTTGGCCAGTTTCGTGTGCCGGGTGCTGGACTTCGGCTGTGGCTCCCGGAAGCCTGCATGGTGTGCAGGACCCATCAGTGCCTCCATGGCAGGGATCCGTGGATGCAGGAGGGTCAGTAACAACCCTCCCCCTCGCCGCTTTCAACGACAATCGAATTTATGGACCTTCTGCTCCATCCTCCATGACAGCCATTTGGCGGCCTTTCAATCTCTCTCTCTCTCTGGTGGCGGAATTCTAAGTGTCCCCTCCCCACCTAAATTCCTGACCCCTGGTGTACACATGCCTTATCCCAGTTATTCAGTCAAACACGAGCCCTGGTGTTGCTGTGAAGGGCTTTGGCAAATGTAATGAGGGTCCCAAGTCAGCTGACCTTTGGCTAGGGAGAGACCTCGGTGGGTGTGCTCTAATCACAGGGGCCCTTAAACCTGGGTTGAGAGGTCTGAGACAGGAAAGCTGGAGCCTGGAAGCACAGGGGAACGTTCTCCGTTGCTGGCTTGAAGGTGGAGGGGCCACGTGGCAAGGAACGTGGTGGCCTCCGGGAGCTGAGAATGGCTCCCCATCAACAGCCAGCACAGAATCAAGGATGCAAGGCACCGAATCCTGCCAACAAGCAGAATGAGCGTGGAAGAGCTCCAGATGAGACCACAGCCCGGGCCAGCACCTTGATTTCTGCCTCGTGAGGCCTTTTGCTGACCCATGCCCAGACTCCGGACCCCAGAAACTGCGAGATAATAAATTACGTTGTTTTAAGTTGCTAAATTCGTGGTAATTTGTTACGCAACAATAGAAAACGAATCCACTTTTCTCATACCCTCCCTCCCTCTCGTCCTTCCTTCTTCACTTTCTTTTTAAACATATCATGGAGCTCTTCCCCTGTTATTAAGGATTATGCATAAACAAGTCCCAGAATAGATTTTTGTCTGTGTTCTCTGTAAAACGAGCGTTGGTGGAATTTCACTCAGAGGGGACTGTTAGCCTGGCCTTGGAGCATGTCCAACATGGAAGGCGCACGCTCAGCCCAGAACTTGGTTCTTTCAGATAGCCATAAGACAACTTTTCCCCCACCAGGGCATTTTTGCCACATTCGTGTCCTTCGATGGTGAAGCCAGCTTACTACCTACAATCAAAGAGAAAAGCTCCCAAGAAAAGAAACGATCAGAGATGTGATATACCCGGAAGGGCCCACCCTGTTCCCAGGAGCGTCTGTTGCCTTAACTTACAGCCTTGTTCTGGTGCATTGCGTATGCCTTTCCTGTTATGCGTGTGTGTGTCTTATCTCCCTGCTGGTTTTTAGCTCCGTGAGGGCAGGGAGCACATCTTGAGATCTCTCTGCCGTCGGGCACCAGGCACATGGTGAGCTCATGGATGTGTTGGCTGAATTAAAGAAACTCGATCCGCCACGATAACGGGGTGTGTAAGCCAAGTCCCAAATTCCATCAATCTGTACTCCGGTCCTGTTTTCATCTGGGTGCCCAGGTAGCAAAGAGGAAAAATATTGCAGACAAACAAGTTTGATTTGATTCCCAGCCTTCCGGCTAAACATTCAAATTTCGTGACCTCAGCCTCAGAAGGCCCCTCTGTAAAATGGTTCACCGGAAAGTGAACAGTTGTCAAATCTCCGGGTACACAGTAGGTCTTCAGTGTCTGTTAAAGCTTTCCTTTTTTTTTCTGTCCTTTGATCTCATTTTACTTTTTCCCCCCTCTTTAAAAAAACCAAACAGGTTTTTGGCCTCCTGTCTAAGACTCTTCTAGAAAGAATTCATGTTAGAACCGCAATAATGAGGTTTGGCGTTAGCCTTGGCGGCTGTGTTTGGATGTTTTCAGGCCGTGGAAATTCACTCTGACAGTCATTTACGACCAGTTTCTGGCCTGGGCAGAGACCAGGCTGGGATAAGGGGGGAATCTGATGAGAGCGGGTGGGAGAAACAACCCTTAGGAAGAAGGGTGAGGGTGGCCCGGGGGCGGGAATGTCACATTTCCTAGCATTTGTCACAAACTCCAGGCACCTGTCCGAGTGACAGTGCTTCTGGGGCACACCAGCTGGTTAAGTCAAGGTGAGTCCCTAACCTCCATCATAGCCCAGACATTGGAACGAAAGCCCCCCGGAGGCGTCAACCCCGTGCAAAGGATCCATCAGGCGAGGTCTGAGCGGAGGGGTGAAATGCCCTGGAAGTCAGGAGGATGCTCAGCAAAATGGGGAAGTCAGAGAAGCTTATTCTTACAGACTGACGGGAACCTTGGAGACTTGCTGGATTTTCAGCTTCTTAGGGCGCAAGGTGTATCTCACCCATCTCACTCCCCAGCACGTGGCGGGCACAGTGGGCACCCAGAGTTGTTGAATGAAAGAGTAAAGGGTGGGGAAGAGGAGACAAACCCTTCCACTTTACAGAAACAGGCCAATTCGGAGAGCGTAACTTGCCTAAGTTTTAGTCTCAGAAACTCTGTCCCATGCAGGAGTCAGGAACTGAGAACAGGTTGAAAGGAGACCTCTCTTGGGTTGATTTTTCCTTCAAAACTTACACGTGCCTTTGGGGAGGGAGTCCGCTTCTAGGAATGGATGTTGAGGCCTTCCCAGGCGACGGAGGGTCTCAGGTCTGTCTAGCGCTCTGTTAGCACTTTATGTAGGTGACCGCTGACTAGGCCTGTGTTAAAAGCTGACAGCACCCATGGCTCCTTGGTCAGCCTGATGTGGCCCCAGAGTTACCTGATGTCCAATAGGGTGGCTTGGACAAGATGCCATGAACATCCCTCCTGGCTTCATTTTACACCCTTATCCTGGTGTCACTCATCATCCTCTCTCCTGGACTACTGCAAGAGTCCAATCATGCTGCTCCGCTGCCTCGCTGTCTTGAATCCATTTACAAATGAGAATGGGCTCCTGGGCTCCTGGGACCCTGTGCCCTCTATTTGCCTCGACTTGTAACTCTTCAGTGGCTTTGATTTAGAACAAAAGGAAAACAGCTCACTGTTTCCTGCTCCAAGCCCAGCTCCTGCCGCTGTCGCCCTCTACTTCAGCCTTCTGGTATTTTTTCAGTCCCTTCTAAACAAAAAGAACTCGCCCATCTCAAGGACATGCTGTTCCCTTTGCCAAGAATACTTTTCCCTCAATCATCCCACTCTCATTCTCATTCTTCAAGTCTCAAATTAAACACCACCTCCTCCGAGAGGCATCCTTGCCCACTTCTCTGAAGTAGGTCCACGGGTGGTTTCTAGCACAGGGTTCTATTTGTGTCCCTGATGGGGCATATAAAACTTTGGTAATTACATATTATTTTGTTTGTCTATAGCCTATTATGTAGCTCCACCACCAGCCAATAAGCTCCATGAGGAGAGGGACCATGTATGTCTCGGCCACCTCTGTGCTTCCCACTGTGCCTGGCATATAGTAGGTAGTCATTATATACACATTGAATGAAAAATGAATGAATGAAGAGATGAATGAAATACTCAAGTCCCTGGTGGCAGACTTTATGCAGAGAATATTCAAGGAGAACACCCTGCTTGGTAATACACTTAATAGGGCCTGAGTTTAAAGGGATCTCAGGCGGAAACTGTGAGCAAAGATGCTAACCAAAGAAAGTATCTGTGCCAGGCAGCCCAGTGTGGAAGGAGAATGCAGACTTTGAAAGGTGAACCATCCAGATGGGGCCAGCCCCACAGTCAGCCCCTCAGTCAGCTCTGGCTGAGAGCAATGGCTGGTTCCCTGGGAAAGAGGGAACTAGCATAAATGTGGCAGCCCCAGCGGTCCCTGTGTGGTATGGATCACTCGAGAGTGCGCCCGGAAGTGTCCATCCCCACTCTGCAGTGTGGGGACCTGCCATCCTCAGCCAATCACGTTGTTGTCTTCATTAAAGGAGGTTAACCAGCTCTTTGGGAGACATCAGGGAAGGGGTCTGGTCTGGCGGGTTCCACGTCCCCACTACCCAGGTCGTGATTCTAAGACCTACTCTCACATGTTGCTGGTGGAGATGCACCATGTCGCAACTTTCCTGGAAGGAAGCTGGGCAACATGTATTAAGAGCTTTAAATATAGTCACACCCTTTGACCCAATAACTCAACTTTGAAGAATCTACCCAAAACTTAGGGTCAGAAACATGCACTAAGACCTAATAGTAAGTTTCTCATATAAGCATATTTTTATTTTATTTTATTTTTGAGGAAGTTTAGCCATGAGTTAACATCTGCTGCTAATCCTCCTCTTTTTCGCTGAGGAGGACTGGCCCTGAGCTAACATCCGTGCCCATCTTCTTCTACTTTATGTGTGGGACACCTGCCACAGCATGGCGTGCCAAGCGGTGCCATGTCCGCACTCAGGATCCCAACCAGTGAACCCCGGGCTGCTGAAATGGAATGTGTGAAGCTAACTGCTGCGCTACTGGGCCGGCCCCATAAGTGTATTTTTAATGGCATAAGAATGGAGAAATGAAATCATCAAATATCCAACAGTAGATTGGGTAAGTAAATAATGGTCTATCCATATCACGGAATATTATTTACTGATAAAAATCATGTTTCCAAGGAAAATGCAACAGCATGGCAAAGTGCTCACAATGTAATTTTGGGGGGAGGTTACGATTTTTTTTGCCTTCTATTAAAAATAGGAATGCTAAAATAGTAAAAGTTTATGACATAAGAAACTTTTAGTTCAAAGCAACGTAGCCGTGCACACATTATCATTCATGAGTCCGGAAGACTCATTTGTACGGTCTTGAAAGTTCTCAGGAAAGACACATCCATTGTAGGTCCAGATCTTTTCCTATTATAATCTCATTCAGACTTGGTAGGCACTGCGTGGATTTATTTTACATCCAAATGTGTGTACTAATGGTGACATTTAAAACATACACACCATATAGCATCTGTGCTTCCTTTGTTCAAAAGATAGGTTTCACAATGTGATTTTAAGTGAAAAAAAGTTCATGAAATACAAAACCGAGTATATAGTATAGTCCTCTTTCATAAAAGGAACATAGAGACACGATTACTACAGGGATATATCATCAAATGCTTAATGGAGATTACCTACCTCTGATGAGACTGTAAATTACTTTTATTACTTTCCAAAGTTGCTACCATGACCAGGCACTACACTTATAATTAGAATAAAACAATAAACAACTTTTAGTCCCAAGAGAAAAAACTCCTGTTGCTCTAAAGAGACACATGAGGGGAAACCACTTCCCAACACCCCCGTTACAGAGATGGTCTGAGCAAAACTGTCCCCTTGGGTTGGCCTCTAATGCTACACTGTCCCTGTGCATGAGTTAGGGTGGCGCTAAGCTGCTCTAACAAAGAGACGCCAAAGTACGATGGCTTAAATGAGAGAATTTTATTTCTCTTTGTGGTACTGGTGCAGAGGTAAGTGGGTGGTCCAAGGCTGGCAGTTGGTTGTATTCCACCAAGTCTTCAGTAACCAGCTGGTGGGACAGCTCTGCCGTCCTCAACACACGATTCCCTGCCCTCTATTGGCTGTGGCTGCTCCACTTGTTGCCAGTAGAAGGGAGGAAAAGAGGCCATGAGGACAAGCGCCTTCCTTTTTAAGGATCTGCCTGCAAGTTGCATACCTCCATTCATATCACATTGCCCAGAATGTAATCACAAAGTCACATCTAGCTGCAAGGGAGTCTGGGAATATAGAGTCTGGTTGAGTAGCAATAGCTGTGCTGATGGATAGGTGAGTGTGTGTGTGTGTTTGTGTGTGAGCACATGTGTGTGTCTAGGGGAGGGAGTTGTAGTACTTATAATTACCAAAGAAAAGAAGGAGAGAATGGATGTCAGGGTGTAATTAGCCATTTAAACAAAGTAAGGGAAACAGCCAGTCAATGAGCACTGAACACTCAGCTGTCTTTTCTGAGCATAAAATATACAATATCCATCCACTTGGGGCATTCCCTCAGGATTCCAGGCACAGCCAGCCTGGAGACCGTGGGCCTGTCGTCTTCTCTCCTCACAACTGCCACAAGACTGACCACAGAGAGCCTACGGGAGGCCCTCCCAGTGGCCGTGGCAGCCATTTTGAATTCAGAGATTTTCTGCATTTTTCTCACATTCACAGAGCTGGAAAAGCTCCTCTCACAAATTCTTCCCCAAGACTGTGTGTACTTGTCTGATGGTTTCCAGTTCAGTAAACACCCCTGAAGCACCCCTCTGAGGCAGGCACACCATCTCGCATGTTATCCTTTGACTCCTTACAGTAACTCAGGGTCAATGTGTTATTATCTGCACTTCGCCTATCAGGAAACAGAAGCCAGGTAGCGAGAGGCAGAGCTGGGACCCAAAGCCAGGTTTCCAGGCTGCAATGCTGGCAGGCCTTGCACCACACCACAGCTGCCTTTTTGCTTCTAAGCCTGGAAAAGTTGATGAGCCCTGCACCCTTCTGTGAAGCTCTGCAGAAAGGAGCTGCCAAGCCTGCTTGTCTGAAATAGTTGTGGTCCTCAGCTTCCTGGAACAAAAGTACACTCTTTCCTGAGTGGGGACCAGCTCATTAACCCATCCTTTATTTCATGCAAGGCAACTCCCCACCACCCATAAATCATTTTCCAGGCCTTTCCATGAGGCAACTCTACTTTGGAAATGCAATGTCCCATGCAGGGCGAATGCGTCGTCTTCTGGACCCCATTAGTCAGGCAAAGCAAAGCAGAAGTGTCATGTGGAGCTGCAAACTGAAAGTAGATTACGAGCAAGACCCAAACACACAACACGGAGAGGAGGGGAGGCAGACACACAGTCTCAAAGTGCAGTTTTAAAGTTTCCAGGCCTTGCCAATGATGTAAACAGTGCTACGACCCACTGGGCCGTCCATGAGATTCCCTGCTGTGCGAGCTGGTTCACAACAATGACTTTTTTCTTTTTAATTTTTGATCAAATTCTGGATGGGGCATGGAATGGATCCAGAGAAGCTTCATGCTGGAAGTTTGCCTGGGCCAATCACCAGACCCCGCATTGATGAAAAGGATGCCTTCACTGGAGTCTTGATCTCTCTGAGAAACAATGCAGGAGAGTGGGGATGTTTCGTTTGATGAAACACAACATCTCTTGATCCCCGGAATAGATGCTGAAATAGCAGGAAGGAGCAGCAGAGGAGGATAATTTGCCATTTATTCAGGGCCTGCCGTGTGCCACACATAGTGTTAGGCATTTTACGAATATTGTCTCATTTGTTTGTCAGAATCGATATCGTCATTTTACAAAACAGGGACCAGAGGGTTGACAAGTAAAAGGCCAGGCTCGCCTCACATGGAAGGAGTGGAATGTGGATTGTGTAATAAAAATAATAGTTGCTATTAATTGAGGGCTTGCAGCGCGCCAGCCCGTGGTCTAAGCCTTTTTAGGTGTTAACTCTGTTATTCTCCTCATCAACATTGTGAGATGGGTACTCTTATTACATCTATTTTACAAATGGGGAAACCAAGGCCCAGCAGAGAGGTGCAGCATCTTGACCCAGGACACACAGGTGATAACTTGCAAGGCTGGATGTGAACACAGGTAGTCCACCCCAGACCGTGCAGCCTTGACCCCTTCACTGCCTCCCTGGAAGACAGTTTATAATGCTGCTTTAACTGGGGAAGGAGGCAAGGTCATGTCAGAGCCACATGTCCTTTGAGACCTGAGAGAGGCCTTTGGTGACACTCTCCCCCAACCTCCCTGATATCTAGGTGAACTAACTCAGGTCTGGACAGGGAAGAGACTGGTCATAGGTCTCTAGGCTGTTCCGCGACAACACTGGGACTTGACCTTGGGACCAAATTCCACGCCCCAACACCATCTCTTGGTTCTTGAGTCAGGTGCCACTTAAACGTCGATAGCCAATAGAAATATAACGTGACCCATGTACGTAATTCAGTCCTTTGTTACTGGCCACATTTTAAAGAAGTCAATAGGAACAGGTGAAATTAATTTAAATAATATATTTTATTGAACCCAATACATCTAAAATATCATCACTGCAACATATAGTCAATATAAAATTTATTAATAAGATATTTTACATTTTTTTGGTGCAGAGACTTTGAAGTCTGGTATGTAATTCATAGTTACAGCATATTTCAATTTGCATGAGGCACATTTCAAGAGCGCAGTGGCTACATGTGGCCAGTATCTGCCATACCAGGCAGCTTAGCTCTGGATGCTTGTTATTCAAAGGGTGGTCTGTGGACCAGAGCATCAGCATCCCCTGGGAGCAGGTGAGAGATGCAGAATCTCAAGCCCCACCCGAGACCCACTGAGTCAGAATCTGCCTTTTAACAAGGTCCCCAGGATATCCGTGCACATACTCGTTTGAGAAATGCTGATCTCCAGTTCTTAGACTTTTGCAAGAAGAGCTGCAAGAGCCCTTTGCAATAGTTGAAAGCCATGGGGTCTTCTTCCCCCCAAAATAGAAATATGCAAATGCACACAAATTTCTGCTTAGGATTCTAGAAACGTCCTCCTGCTCTTGGAAGCCCAGCCAAGGACCCCATGGATTCCGCGTAAAGAACTCTAGCTCTGGAGCAGTGGTTTTCAAAAAGTGAAAATAAAAATTGTAAGCAGGGCAACCTTTTCTCTTGTTCACCAATGAAACGTTGTTCAAAGCCCCACGTACAAAATGGGCTGAGAGCAAGCCACAGTGGCTGAACAGGGAGGCAGCCCCAGTTCCATGTGTCTGTCTTTCCTCCATCTAACCCTGAAGACTGAGGGTACCTCAGACCCAGGGTAGGATGCCCACCCCGACCCCACCCCAGCCCCGCCCTGAGTATGCTGACCATGGCCCGCTGGCTGCACACAGGTCATCTGGAAGTAGCTTGCTTGGTTTGTTTGTTTTTGTTTTCAGACTCTCTGGGGACATTCTGAGGACCAACTGGATTTTGGAACACTGGGGCATCTCATCTGCCAGGCATGTCATGTTATCATGAGGTCACTTCCAGCACAAAAGTCTTGGAACCCAAAATGGCCTTAATTGGCTTTCTCTGCCTCCTTAAATCACCAAACGACAGAGGTGGAAGGACTTAGTAGACCATGTCTTCTTTCCTCTCTCTAGAGGAAGAGATTAGGACCCAGAGGGCAGATGTAACTGTCCCAGGCCATACCCCGACACCTCCATCCCACATGACCTCCTTGAGTGGCCAAGGAATTCTCTTATTACCACACGGACTGTGGAAGTTTCTGATGGAGCACAAGATGCAGTTTCCCATTTTTTTTCCCCATGCTTTGTCATCATCCCATTTCCCATCTCTCTCCCTCACATGGAGAGCTCGTGCCGGGGCCACAAGAGCTTCTCTAAGACTGGTTGTGACCAGCTCACTTCTCTGCTCAGCGGAGGTGACTTCCCCCGAAGCTAGTGAAGCTTACACTCATTCTGGCTTGAATGGACCCTTCCGGGACTCATGAAATGGGATTCTTTTTTTCTTAAAGAGGGTCCCTCCAAATTGCATAAACTTCAGAACCCACAAAACCTGTGTCTGACCCTGCTGTTCAGACCCTTTGAGGTCTTCAGGACAAAGTCCAGATTCCAAAAAGCCAGCCTCAACGGCCCTCCCCTCGCTGGCCGTCTCCTCCCGTCCTTGTACACAGCATTCCAGTCTTAGGATGTGAACATCTCCAGCTCAGGCTGGGTCCCCATCTGGTGCACCCTTCTCACCTCCAGGTCTTGCTTAATTGCCTCCGCCTCAGTGAAGTCATCATGGTCTCACGAGCCACCCCTCTCTCTTGTCCTCCTGCCTCCTTACCACTTGCTTGTGATCACTTCTGGGTTAATATTTCTAAAGCTGTGACAACAATGCCTGGTACAGAGCAAGCATCCCGCATTTGTTAAATAAAATACAATACAAATAAAAATGGGAGCTTCAAGTCCTTTTTCACCCTGAGCTCTTGCTGTGGAAAAGGGGTCCTTGTGTTCCATTTTGCCCAGGGGGCAGAGCTGTTTTAGGTCCTTTGTCCCAGTCATCATTAGCAATGCCCACTGTCACTCTTGATGGTGTCCTGGTTTCGATGCTAAATGACTGGCCATCCCTTCCATGGAGTTTCCTCCTGGGTTAATTCTCCAGCATCCCTGAAGACTCAGCTAGGGAATCTGGTCCTTTGAGAATATAAACTGAGATGTCTTTGCCTGCAGGTAACCGAAGGTTTATTAGGGCACGCAACCAGAAGGCCAGAGAGGAAGTCGTTCTGGGTCAATTCTGCCAGCAGTTGAATGAGCAACAAGACACAACATCACCTACTCATAATGAAGATCAGAGGCAGAAAAATTGGATGATTCTTCCCAAGAGAGTTTTTTTTTTTAATCCAGTGAGGAAAATGTTCCCCAGGAGCTCTGCTCCCCACTGACCCCAGGTGACTTCCTTTCACATCTAAGTGGCCAGAATGGATCACATACCCACGGCTAAACCGATGACTCGCGGGGAGCAGGAGCCTCTTGATTGGCTTGGACCAACCAGGAGTCATCCTCTGGAGCTGGGGGGAGGCTCAAACGTCCGGCACACATGGCCACCATTTTGAAAATAATACTGCCCAGGACGGCTTGGCTGAGGGGAGGGAGGGAGGAACATGTGTCGGCCAGGCCACCAACAATGTCTACTGCACCTTCCCTGAGCCCTCCGGCTGGAAGGGTCCTTCCCCGTCTGGATTCCATAGGCTGTTGCACTTGCTCTATTATAGCACTTTATCACTTTTCAACTTGTCTCTTGTCCGCCTGCCGCCAGATATTAGCTTCACAAGAGCAGGAAGTATGCTTTATCACCTCAGTCTCCTCGCAGCTCCTAGCCCAGGACCTGGTGCCTTGGAAGAGCTCAGAGAGTATTTAAATGAGTACATTTCCTCCCTGGCAGTGTTCCTATCAAGCATAATGTACTCCTTGTTTGGGATACACTTGGTGAGACGCTTTAGGTTGGGGAAACGTAGGATGTTTCACAGCTGCTCTTAAACTGTGCACTCCCTGAGCACAAAGCCTGCGCTGGGCACATCGCTGTATTCCCTGGGACCTGGCACAGGGTCTGATCCACAAGCCGTACTCATATTTTAAGATATAACACATAGGAGACAGGTGTCCATGCAACACAGCAATGAAAGAAGGAACTCTGCTATATGCAATAAGGATGGACCTCTCAGACACAAGGTCAAACGAAAGAAGCCAGACATAAAAGAAGAATGGTGTAAGATTCCATTTATATCAAGTTCAAACATGGCAAAACTAATTCTTGATGATAGAGGAGAGAAGAGTGGCCACCTGCAGGGGGTATGACCAGGGGAGCCTGGTGTGCACCAGAGCTGTCCTATCTCTTGACTTGGGTGATGGTTACATGTGTGTGCACATGAAAAATTAATTGAGCTTTAAGCTGTGGTACATCTAGACAATGGAATATTATTCTTTTTTATTAAAAAGAAATGAGCTCTCAAGCCATGAAAAAACATGGAAGAAACTTAAATGCACATCACTGAGTGAAAGAAGCCAGCCTGAGAAGGCTGCATACTGTAGGATGCCAACTATGTTTCTGGAAGAGGCGAAACTATGGAGACAGTAAAAAGATGAGTGGCTGCGAGGGATGGAGGGAGAGGAGAGAGATGAACAGGCAGAGAACAGATTTTTAGGGCAGCGAAACTATTCTTGATGACACTATAATGGTGAATATATGTCATTATCCAAATCCACAGAATGTGCAACATCGAGAGTGAACCCTAGTGTAAAGTATGGACTCGGGGTGACGATGTGTCAGAACAGGTTCATCGACTGCACAAATGGACCCCTCTGACGTGGGATGATAGGGCGGGAGGCTGTCCATGTGTGGGCCAGGGGGTATATGGGAAATCTCTGTACCATCCAGTCAATTACGTAGGGAACCTAAAACTGCTCTAAAAAATAAAGTCTATTTTAAAAACCATTATTGAGCAATTTATTTTATGTACTGTACAGCATATCTCAATAAAATAGGAAAAAGTGTTCTCCTTCAAAATAATATCAACCAGCGTTTACTAAAGGCTTGTAGGAAGCCAGACCCTGCCCCAGTTCTGTGCCCGTAGGATTTCTACAAGGCAGGCGGTGGGAAGGCAGGGGCTTGCCTGGCTTGATCTCCATCCTGTCCTCAGTGCCCAGTATACAAGAAAGGTTTGTCAGGTGGAGAAATGTGCTCCTTGAAATGTCACAAAAGTCCCACGCTGTAGAAACAGGTACTCTCTCCATTCCACAGAAGAGGAAACCAAACTCGGGAGAGACAAGTGACTGGTCCAGGGCCACCCAGCTGATAAGTGCCAGAGCCAGGGCTTGTGCCAGGCTGTCTTGATGGAAAAGCCTGCATTCTGAACCCCTGTGCTGTGTCATCTCCAATTTTCAAGGAAGTTGAACTCCAGAGAGCTCGAGGTGTTTGCAAGTTGTGCTGGTAAAACTATTCGTAGGAGTTTCCACTGTGGTTGGGTTTTCCCTAAATTAATTGCTATTGTCTCTGGTGTATGGTTAAAGCCCTGATTGTAGCTCTGATAAAGGGACAGTCCAAGCCCACGCTCAACCGGTGAGCCTGTCAATAACTTTGACACCCTGAGTCTCTGTCACCTGATAACTACTAAAAGGTGTAATATTCTGAAGCCTTTAATTTTACCTTCCATGGGAGAGGAAAATTGATGGGGAGAGGTAGGATGCAATTTGAGACGTGCAAATTACCTTTTGACTCTCATGAATATCTATTCTGCATCTGATGCCCGCCTGGGCAAGAATCTCTGTCCCCAAGACGAGCCAGGTTGACGGGCATCAGCGCATAATTGCTGGGTTCAGGCCCGTCTCCCCCGCTGGGGAGTGAAACCTTGCTCAAGGTCAGCAGCGAGGTGTCAGTCTGAAAGTTTCCAACGCCACGTGAGCTGCATCAGGAACAAAAGAGTCTTCAAAGATGGCAGCTTATCCCAAATGCAAAAAGATGTGTGTGTGTTTGTGTGTGTGTGTGTGTGTGGTCTGATGATACCTTCAGGCCAGGTAGGATGCAAAGTGAAAAGGTGACGGAGTGGGGCAATTTCGGGGGCTTCAGGTTGTGGCTGAGTGACACGGAGGGAGCCTATGCGGACGGCTCTTCTGAGAAGTTCGGCTGTGCCAGAGTGGAGAGAGAGAGAGGGTAGAAAAAGCAGCATCCTGAGAAATACATTGACGATTTAAAAGAAATATATTTTTCGTTGTGGTAAAACACACATAACACACAATTTGCCATTTTAATGCATACAATTCAGTGGCATTAATGCATTCACAATGACGTGCAACCGTCACTGTGATGAAGTTCCCGAACTTTTTCATCACCACCGAAGGAGACTCCATGCCCACTAGCAGCCCCTCCCCGTTCCTCCCGCCCCCAGCCCCTGGCAACCACCTGTCTGCTTTACGGTCTGCTTTACGTTGCTATGGATTTGCCTATTCTGGCTATTTCAAGTAAATGGAATCATACAATATGTGGGCTTTGTGACTGGCTTCTCTCACTTAGCACTATGTTTTCAAGGTTCATCCATGTTGTAGCATGTGTTGGTACCTTATTCCTTCTTACAGCTGAATAATACTCCACCGTATGGGTGTAACACACTCTGTTTATCCATTCATTCCTTGATGGACATTTGGGTGGCTTCCACCTTTCGGCTACGTGGCTAGTGCTGCTATGAACATTCACGTCCAATATTTTCTTGAACACCTGTTGTCAGTTCTTTCAGGTAGATTCCTGGGAGCAGAATTGCTGGGTCATGTGGCAATTCTGCGTTTAACTTGTTGAGGAACCATCCAACTGTTTTCCACAGCGCCTTCGCCATCGTACATTCCCACCAGCTGTGTACAAGGGTTCCAATTTCTCTCCATCCCTGTCAACAGTTGTTACTTTCCATTTTTTTGGATTTGAATTGTTTTCAAGTGAAGACTCATTCTTCTCTGACTGCGTGCTCACCGTGGGCTCACGGGCTTGTGAACTGGGGTGAGCGGACAGCCCCGACCCCGCCCTCCAGGGGCTCCGCCTGGTGGGACCCTGGGAAAGTCAGGCCCGGAAAGAAACTTCCGAACTCTACCCTGGCCTCTCAGAGCTTCCCTTCAGCTGCTTCTCTCTCCAGCTGCCGACAGGGAGAGCTGAAATTTAGACACAGAATTCCAAGCCCCTTTTAGAGAAGCAAGAGGGGAAAGAGCAAGATTTTGGTGTGAGAATCCTTTAGGTTCAGACCCCGGCTCTGTCACCTGCTCCCTGTGACCTTGAGCAAGTGGTTTAAACTTCCAGAGCCTCAGCTTTCTTGTCAGTAAAATGGGATAGTACTATTTACCTTGGGGAGTTACTGTGAGATTTACGTAGGTAAGTGACAAAAATGAAGGCCTAGCTCGGTGCCTAACACTTAGGAGATGCCCCATAAAAAGGCTTTTCCCCTCTTTGGGTCAATGGAGAAAAAGGGATGTCAAAATAACAGGAATGTGTATTTTTTCGTAATCCAGCATTACCCAAGGCAGACCCCGACCAACAGACGGGGATGTTTGCAGACTGAGGAGCCATCTCAGTTGTGGGCCAGGGACATGCCACCAGCGTGCTCTCTCCCATGGATCTGGGCCCTCACTCACCTACCAGCCTCCTGCTGGCCACCCTGGCCTCCCCAGTAATTCCAGTGCTCAGCAAGCTTTGGGGTTCACTGGCCGTATTGGTTTCCTAGGGGTGCTGTTACAAAATGACACGCACCGGGTGGTTTAAAACAACAGCAATTCATTGTCTCACGATTCCAAAGTCTAGAAATCTGAAATCAAGGAGTCCGCGGGACCGTGCTTTCTCAGAAGACTTTAGGGGAGCTTCCTTCCAGGAGCTTCCTCTAGTTTCTGGTGGTGGTTGGCCATCCTTGGCATTCCATGGCTTATCGTTGCCTCACTCCAGTCTCTGCCTCTGTCTTCACATGGCCTTCTCCCTTGTGTGTCGCTCCCCCCGCCCCCAATTTCTCTCTTCTTATAGAGACATCAGTCATGGGATTAGGGCCCACCCTAATCCAGTAGGATCTCATCTTAACTGGATTGGTATTTGCAAAGACCCTTCCAAATAAGGTCACATTCACGGGTACTGGGGGTTAGGACTGCAACATATCTTTTTAGGGAACACAATTCAACCCACAGCACTGGCTTATGGTTAAATGCAGGCATGAAATCAGGTTTTATGACACAGAGACAGTTTTGGGGGCCCTCATTAGGGAAAAGAACACAAAATTATAAATACCAGTTTAGGTACAGGGCCCTGGAAGGGGGTGAGCAAGTGGGGGGTCCTGTAGCTTAAGCATCATTAGCTTCATGGAAAATCTACCTCTGAATAAACCTTACTTTATAAACCCAATTCAGTTTCTAAACTCATTACACGGACCCAAAGGAATAAAACAGTTAAAAATGACAAACCATTAAAACCTAAATTTCATACACAGACATACATGTCTGCATGTATATTGGAACAGATCCGAAAGGAAACACATCCAAATTTCAACTGATTATTTGTGACTGATGGAGAAGCGAGTGCTATTTATTTTTTCTTTTTGCTTATCTAAATGTGCTAGTCTTCCTACAATGAACATATATTGCCTTTATAAAAACCATAACCATCTTCTTGCAGGCTTGATGTGTCGATTAGAGCTGGGATGTGTCTGCCGCCCTCACAGAGAGCTACACTGCTGGCGTTGTCATAGACAGCTTTCCCGGGAAATGCTATTTCCTCAAGGGCTCCACGGAGCCCACAGGACCTCCCCTTGGGTTTCCTAGGTCCCCCTATCCCACCCCCAGAAGGCTGCCTGGCTCAGCTTGGGAAGGTACCCAGAGAGCCACTGGCCAGTCCACACACAGGAGAGGCCCCACCACGGAGAATGAGGTGTCGTGGCTGCCGATCTGTTTCCCTGATTTACATCAATTTACATTCGGCTCTGAGTAATCTACATGAAAATCAGGCAGCTTCCCTCTATTCCACTGAAATCAGATGAGGCCGCCTGGCCCGAGGATGATACAAGGAGATGCTCCCTCGCTTCCCAAACCCTGGACAGATTAATTTTTCAACCAGAGCAAGGGCTGGCATTGTAATCATGGCCACCTAGCACTGTTTTACGTTCTCCAAATTGGATAGATAAATGGATATTTGAGGTTTATTAACCTGAATGCTTTGTCTAGCTTCATTTTCCATTCCTTTCCCTTCTCTCAGGAGCTGGTAGGTTTTTTCATGTGATTATCAATGCTATTCACTCATTCACTCCTCTCACAATAATTTACTGAGGTCTTCTATGTACCAGCAATTGTGCTGGGTCCCTGGGTGAGAGGTGACCGCCTTTGTCCCTGTCTGTATTTGAGGTCCCTGCTGTTGACTTGTTTTTTAAAATAAATTTTGATGTAGGTATCACCTACATACAGTAAAATGCATACACAAGTGTACAACTTGACAAATGTTAACATATGTATCAAGGAACCTCCATTATGATCAACATATAGAAGATTTTTAATTCTCCAGGAAGCTCGGTCAGGCCCCCTCCCTGTCAATATCCTTCTACCCCACCCAAGGTAACCATTTCTGACTTCTTTCCCTATCAGTTAGTTTTGCCTGTGTTTGATCTTCCTGTAAATGGAATTAGCCAGTATAAGTTCAAACTCCGGCAAAACTTATTTGGATCATCAGTACATTGGTGAAATTCACCCATGTATCAATAATTTGTTCTTTTTTATTGGCATGTAGTATTTAATTACGTGTATACACCACAATTTATTCATCTATTCTCTGCTTGATGGACCCTTGGGTTGCCTCCAGTGGGAGAAGCTTATGAATAAAGGTCCTATGAACATTCTCACACACGTCTTTTGAGGCTCCTGTGTGCTTGTTTCTCTCGGGTATATACCCAGGGGTGGAATTGCTAGGTCAAAGGGTGAGCCCATTTAGCTGTAGTAAATACTGCCCACTCTTGTCTTTTAAATTCAGTCCCCTTGGTCCATTTTCCCCAGAGCCTCTTCTCTATTTTGTTTGTGCCGTCCCTACCCGCCCTTTATTGCAATCACAGGATGTAATTCAGATTTCTGGCTTGCAATTTAGGACTGGTGCAGCAACAGCCCTCAGCCGAGAATCACGAGATCCAGTCCATTCCCAGCTGTCCCAGGGATTCACTGTGTGTATCCAAGAACACTGGCTTGTCTCCCTTGAGCTCGATTACCTATATTAGATACATAACGTTTGAGGTACTTTCCTGTCCTGACACTTACAAAGACCGGGCTCAAATCTGAGCTTAGCCAGTTTCGTGACCTTGGACAGGTTACTCCACCTCGCGAAGCCTCAATGCATCTTACCATGACATGGGGACAATAATGTGCCCACTTTCTAATTCTGTTGAGAGAATTAATGAGTTGGTTAATGTACGATACCTGGCACAAAGAAAGTGCTCAATATATCAGGGTATCTACTGTGGCAAGACCGCCAACAAGCTACTCTCTGCAGAAGCAAAGACCTTGCCCACCTGTCTTGCCGGTGTTCCCATGGTTCTGTCGCCTCGCGCCCAGGTGGGGTCTTCCTTGGCTGGGTGTTGCCATGAACCCTGGCTTACATGTTGATCTTCATCTCTACTTCTTTCTCAGTTGCTGGGAGGGGGTGTAAGGACATTGGGTTAAAAACACATTTTTTCCCCAAAGTAACAATATTTTAAACAGGTTTCCTATATTTGTCAGAGGAAACATCAAACTGCACTTTGCAAGACTTTGAAGGTTGATAGTGCACCTGAGCTCGTCTAGCTAATAACGTGCTCTGAAGCAGCAAAGGCATTATTTTTGTCGGTTCAGTAGACAATGTGACACATTGCCACAGAAAAATGCCATTTGGAAGACCACGGAAAGTGTTTCCTAGAATTTCATGAAACTGGTTTTCCTACTTTCATGCAATGTTTAATATAGAAAATAGAGCTAAGTTTGATCGTATAACTCACACTTGATATTTTTCTCAAGATGGAGACAGTTTTCTTACGATTTCTGATTTATTGAGGTGTGGCAGACACTACTGTTTACCTATCCCAAAGCCTTCTCCCTAAAGAGACTGGACAAGGTCACCCCGCTCTTTCGCATCTCCCTTCTTAGAGGATCCTCCCAAGGGCATCGCCCAGCATCACAGTCCTTCTACAGAATCTGCTGAAGCTAGTCCGCAGTTTTCCCAACACACTCAGAACCCCTTCATTGTGCCTCGCCCTCCCCACAGACTCCACAGGAGCCCTCCTCCGAGGTCTGGGGCCCAGGCTGCCTGGACCCAGCTGTGAACCTGTCGGCTGTAATAATTCCAAACTCTTTCCTGTGTTCCCCCACCTGAGAGGTAGTAGCTGCTACCTCCATAATGTCTCCGAGTTCTCCTTTTACCCTTTCAGTTTCCCAGGGAACAACTTCATACCTGGTTAGCCATCCTGTACACCAAATTCTCTCTGCTCACCTTTGCCTGGTGTGGTTTCTGTCCCCTGACTGGCCCCCGCTGACACCCCCACACCAGGCTGTCTGCTCCTCAGTTCCAGCCTCCAGTGAGTTGCTGAGCATCACTGAGACTCAATTTTCTGATTTTTAAAGTGGGAAGAATTTTAACAGAACGCCCATTAGCACAGAGTGGCTTCTTACGTTCAGCCCAGGAGTCCTCGCTTCTGGAAGCTTCCTGCACCCTCCAAGCTGGTAGGGTCCTCCGAATCCTGATCATATGACTCTTGACACTTTGCCCTTCCATGCGTTCAACAAGCATTTGTTTGCAGTACTATGGACCGAATTGTGTCCCCCGAAATTCATGTGATGAAGCCTTAACCCCACAATGGGACTGCACTTGGAGATGGGGCCTTCAGGGAGGTGATTAAAGTTAAGTGAGAAGGCGGGTGTCTGAAAGCCAGGAAGAGGGCCCTCCCCAGAAACACAGCCCTGCTGGCACCTTGCCCTTGGACTTTCAGCCTCCAGAACTGTAGAAATAAATGTCTGTTATTTACGTCATGCAGTCTGGTGTCTTGTTATGGCAGACCGAGCAGACTATAACAAGCACCTACTATGTGCCAGACAGACGTAGGTGTTGGGGATTCAGCAGTCATCGAAATAAACTGAAGGCTCTGCCCTTGGTTCACTTCCATTCACAAGTGGGGGGAAAGGAAATAAAGAAAAGGATGCCAGTAAACGTGTCACAGCAGATGGCACTGAGTTCAAGAGGGGAGAATAGAGCTGGGTACAGAGTAAGGAGGGGCAGCGTGTAGTATTTAGGTGGTCAGGGGAGGTGGCATTTTAGTAGTGACCACAGGAAGAAGTAAAATAAGAAGAAGCCATAGTATAGATATCTGGACGAAGGGTGTGCCCTGAAGAGGGAACAGCATGTGCCAAGGCCCTGCGTGAGAAAACACTTGGTGCAGTGGATGAACAAGGAAGAGGGAGCTTGGCGGTGGTGGAGAGGGGGACAGAGAGCACAGGGCCTGGGGACCATTGTAAGGACTTGGGCTTTTATTCTGAATAAGATAGGGGGCTTGCATCAGTTAGTGTTCTCCAGAGAAACGACCAATAGGATGTATGTGTGTGTGTGTGTGTGTGTAAAGAGGTTTGTTTCAAGGAATGAGTTCATGTGATTACAGGGGCTGGTAAGTCCAGATTCCATAGGGCAGACTGTAAGGCTAGACCCTTAGGCAGCAGCTAATGCTTCAGCCTTGAGGCAGAATTTCTTCTTCTTCTTCAGAAACCTCAGTGTGGCTCCTAAGGCCTTCAATGGATTGGATGAGGCCCACCCATATTATCCAGGGTAATCTCCTTGACTTAAAGTCAGCTGATGGTGGATGTTAATCACCTCTATAAAATACCTTCACAGCAACACCTGGATTTGTGTTTGATTAAATAACTGGGTACTGGAGCCCAGCCAAGTTGGCACATAAAACTCACTATCGCCAGGCTCTTGGAAGGTTTTAGGAAGAGGACATCCTCTGTTTACTTACCTGGGGTAGTTTCTGACTTACTTTGAAAAGGATCCTCCTGGCTTCCTCGTGGAAAACCATCGGTAAGGGCACAGCTGGCTGCCACCAGAGAGACAGGCCAGGAGGGCGCTGCAGGCATCACGTGACACCGCAGAGGACGGGGGCCTGGCCCCGGTGGTGGCGTGCAAGCTGCACACTCGCAGGCTCTCGTCTGCAGGTGGAACTGGCAGAGGCTGACTGTTTCTGTTCTCCCAGAAACAAATCCGTGTGGGTGGCACCTGGCACGCCGCAGGTGCACAGTCAGCGTGTGCTGACACGGAACGTACGAAAAAACGAATAGCAAACTGTAAAGCACTGTCCACAGGTTCTCTGTTAGCACCCTTAGGCCTTCTCTGCCCTGGCCTCTCTCCTTGGGCCGAAGCACAATGTGTGAAAACCCCAGTTGTGGCCCAGATCCCAAATCCTACTGCATCCTGGAGCCCAGCTCGCCCGGGCCCACATCCAGCAGTTCTCTCTGGCTTCCCCAGACCACCTTGGAGTGCAGTGGAGCAAAGGTTATCTCCCAGGGGAACTTCATGCTGTGAAGGCCCCGTGGATGGGGCAGGAATTACATTCTCTACAATGCCCCAATTCTCATCCCCTTTATGCCAGAGAATTTGTGAGAAAGTCACATTGCCTTCTGCGGTGTTTCTAGAATCTGGGAGCTGAGTGGACTCCATCCTTCTTATCTCCTTGGAGTTAATTGGAGCATGAGGAAGAGCAGTGGGGTCTGGCAGAGTCCCTCACCCCCAGATCCCAACACTGAACCACACAGGGGGTGACCAGCCCCTCATGTTCATGGTGAAACGGGTTCTTCTTCAAAGAGTGCTAAAATTAAAAAAAAAAAAAAAGTATGAGAAAGAAAAAGAGAAGAACCCAGTGTGTTTACATGGAAAGTGGTTCCACATTCCCGCCTTAGGGAACACAGAGTGTCCTGGAGCCGGCAGCCACCTGGCTCCGTTCCCCACCGTATTGTAGAGTGGGGGAGCCAAATTTCCTTCGGGATGTCTATAAATAAAGTGCTTCGTCCACAAGCAATTAGGTGGAAGCATTTTTCCAACCAGTGTGCATATGAGTCTCATTTCTCCACAAGAGGCACAGCGGATCAGAGCTGTTAGTTTAAGCCCATTGCTATGTGTAATAATAATAATTTTTTCACAGCATCTACTTCCCTTCTTTCCAACCTTCCCCTCCCCCTGCCTCAGTCTAGGTTTTATGTAGAAATTCTATTTAGAAACAGGCAGGCACAGCATTCCAAAATTCTTCCAAATTTAAGAAATTCAGAAAGGTATGGGATTTAATCTCTTCTGTTACAGGTAGAAGGCTCTTTTCTGATAAGAAGAGGTATGCAACTGATCACATTTCCCTTTTCACTTTATCTGCCAGGTAGCTCAGTGCCAGCAACCGCTTATGCCTTATGGTTAGTGCCTCTGAGTCCTCTATTTTTCTAATTCCTGATTTCACCTGTGATTATCCTTACTGAAACTAAATTTTAACATACGCTTACCCACAATGTCTTCAGAAAGAGGCAGGATGCAAAGAAATAATATTTTTAAATAGTTTTTATTTTTAGTGGCTGCTGCCCTAAGAATGGAAGCTCAGGATGGAAGAAGCACAGAACGTGGACTGACAGAAAAAATCATGACGGAGGGAAGGAGAGGAGAAAAATGACATTCAATAGGAATGGACTATCTGTCTTACATTATGTGAGCACTTAAATTTTTAAAATTTAAGATGCACAGCAGATGCTCTGAGGCAGAATGGCTGAGTCGAGCTTGGACCCAGGTCTTTCTGATTCCAGGGTTAGTGCGGGCTCCACACTATCATGCTACTCCTCAAGCAGCTAGTGGGGAAAAGGCTGGCCAGGGACAGAATATGCCTGTGAACAAAACGGTGCCATGTACTAAAGGGCAGAGAGCAGGTTAGGCTGATGTCAACAGGGAGGACCAAAGAGAGTAGACTTCAGGTGAACAGGTTAAATATAGCAAGCCCAAGGCATTCCTTCATCCATCCATCCATCCATCCATCCACCCACCCACCTATCCATCCATCCATCCACCCACCCACCCACCCACCCATCCATCCATCCATCCATCCACCCACCGACCCACTCACTCATCCATCCATCCATCCATCCACTCATACACCCAACCATCCATCCAACCACCTGTTCATCCACCCATCCATTCATCTATTCATCCATCCATCCATTCATTCATCCAAGACTTTTGGACTCCACCACACAACAAAGGCCTCATACCTTCCCACAAAGAGCTCTGGAGCTGGGATAATCCTTCAGAATTGTCCCAAATTGAGCCAAGGCCTTTTTACCCCCACATCAACCAGTCATTGGATGCAGATTCCCCCGGGAAGTGATCATGACCTCGCATGAGGTGGCTCTCTCAGGTGAGGGCAATTGGTAGAGACAGGCTCTGCTGAGAGCTGTTGGCAGCCGATGCCCCCAGCGGGTGGGGGAATGCAGGTGGTCATGCTGAAGAAGGGGCATCTGGGTGACACAGCACGAGCCCCACGGCGCCCTGCTCTGCTGTTCTCCATTTGACTATTTCCCCAGAGTCTCCCCCTCCACTGGAACGTACGCTCCACTCTCCTGTTTGTTCACTGCTGTGTCCACAGCCTAGAACAGCGCCTGACCCAGAGTACGTGCACAACCAGCATTCGAGGAATGAAATGCAGGATTGGATAAAACAGCAGCCAATGTTACTGAGCGCTTACAATGTGTCAGATACTGTGCTACACGCTTCGTGTGAAGTATCTCATTTAATCCACAGGATGACCCAAGAAGTGGGTACTGCTATCTTTGTCCTACAGAGTTAGGAAATGGGGCTTAATGAAGCCGAGTCATTCGCCCAGCAGCACACGGAGAGCAGGTGAAGTCGGGATTTCAAGGATTCTGAAGGGTGGCTGTTTGGCTCTGGAGCCTCTCTCTTGTTCACTAAGTGACACCCCTCAGGGCAGGTCCAGAGAGAGTAGACTTTAGAACCTGGATAGCTGCTGGGAGTTCAGGAGGACGGAGCCAGAGGGGCCCCTTCCGGCCCAGCCATCGGTCGCCCTTGGGGTAGCTTGGGGAGTTCCAGGGGGCATGCAGACAGGACCCAGCTCCTGCCCGGGAGGGGCCCGCATCCCATCCTCTGCAGCTTTCCATATCACGGGCCTGCTGATAACTCCCAAGTCCACACCTCTAGCCCAGGCCTCGCCCCAGACTCTGGACCCTTTGACTCTCAGTGGCTGTCTCACAGGGATCTCAGATTTAACACGGCCAAACTACAGCTCATCAAATGCTCCTCCAGCAGTCTTCCCTCCTCATGGAGTCCCTGCCATCCACACAGCTGCTCAGGCCACACACCCGAGGTCACCCTTAATTGCTCTCCTTCCTTCATCCCCTACATCCCTCAGCAAGACCTAACAACTCTGCCTCCAAAATAAATCCCAGGTCGGCCCACTTTATTCCATTTCCACAGTCAGCCTCCGAGGCTGACCCCCCCCCCCCACACCTTTCATCTGGACCAATGCAGGAGCCTCCTGACTGGTTTTCCTGCTGCCCCTCCATGTGTGCTGTGTCTGCCCACCTGCCAAAAGGCGTCCTGTCAAGATCTGTGAACAGGCCGAGATTTCACCCCACTCGGAAGCTAACAAATCAGTACACCAGTTTCATGGATGCTGGTAGAAGACATGAGACTCCTGGGTCAGAGACAAAAGACTCTGTCACTCACAGCAAAGCAGTGGGCAGAGTGTCAGCAGGCTCACCAAAGGTTCCTTAGCCCCAGTTCCCAAGGGCCGACATGGGTGGGCCTAGATGACTGCCTGTACACGCAGTGGGTCTGCATTATAGGAGAGGGACTCTGAGCTTGGGGGACTTGCCATTTTATAGCAAGCAGGAAGTAAATCTGCTCCTCCTTAGGGAGGGGACATTACTTCATCTCTCAAACTTGCTCACTGCAAACACAACCTTGAGAAATGGCTCAAGTAAAGAGTGGTCAGAGCCTCGCATTCATGGGATACTCGGTAAGAAGATGGCCCCCACCTAGACCAAAATTCAAACTACTTTACTTGGCCTTCAAGGCCCAGAGCGACCTGGCTTCTGCCTGCCCCTCTGACCTCACCTCCTCACCCCACTCCCCTCATTCACTCTGCTCCAGCCACACTGGCCTCCTCAAGGCCTTTGCACCTGTTCTTCTCCATGTCTTCATGTGGGTTGGTCCTTTTCACCCTTTGAATGTCACCTCCTTAAGGAAGCCTTCCCCACCCATTCCAGCTAACGTTGCCTCCCACCCACATCATTATATCAGATACACCATATTCTTTTCAAATGCTATCACATTGTGAAATGAGCTTTCCTTACAGTCTTGTTTCCTCTACTTGTATGGCAGCCCCACGAGGGCAACGACCTCCTCTGTCTTGTTCCCTGCTGTACCCCCAGAGCCCAGAACAGCATCAAGGTGCTAAGCAAATATTTGGGGAATATATAAACGCAAGGCAGGGAGAATCCCAAGCTTAGGAGGCTGGAGGCTCTGACTGGGTCCCGGGGGGTGGGAAATGCCAACCAAGAGCTTCTCAGTGCTTTGGAAACATAAAACCTGGCGTGACTCAGCCTAATACCAGGGTGCAAGTGCTGTGGACTCAATGTTGTGCTTCAAACATGAGGCTTCTCTTTGTAGTGGCCTCTGAGAAAATCAACAGAGACCCTGTGGCATGACTGTATGGGAAGCCAAGTGATGTGTGGCCAAGTGATGGAAAGTCTTCCAAATATATATATATTTGTTGTTTAAAAAAACAACCAACACTCTCGTAATGATGCATCTGTCACTCTCATGGAGTGATTAAGAGCTTAAGTCCTTGAGCTCTGGACTCAGACCAACCTGGGTTCTGGTTCTGGCTCTGCCTGTCCCCCATCCCCATTGCTGTGAGTAAAGGGAGGGAAGCTGTTAGCTAATAGCACTTTCTGGAAGGTGAAGAAGAGGACAGACTTTAGTGGGAAGATAGCGAGGGAGCTTTCAGATACAGTTTCCAAGGATGACGGATCCCTCCAAGGATGTTGCCCGGGAAGCAGCTATGAGTTCAGGGCTTGGCCAACAACCAGCCAACCAGGCTGAAGGCAATGGTGGCTCAAGTCATCAAGATGGCGAGGTGCCCATGGGAGGGTTCGCAGCCTGCCTCAGAGGGCCCACAGCTGGAGGTGGAAGATAACCCAGAGCCAGAAAAGAGGACTGAGGAGGAATATTATGAAAAGTTGAAGACAGAGAGAGATGGTGGCTTCTCAGAAAAAGATGACAGAGGAACCAAGGGACAAGAGGGCTGGTCAGTGGAGGGTGGGGGTGGCGGTGGTGGCGGTCAACAGTGTGTGATGCTGGAGACGCCACAAAGAATGAGGCTTCTCATTAGCTGAGTGAGCGTGGGCAAGTCCCCTAACCTCTCTGAGCCTTCGTAAGTGATAACTATTAATAGCTGTGATAGTAACAGCAGGAGGAACAATAAACCCTGAGGATCCCTTCTCCTGGACCTGGTTTGGAGGGTAGGGGAGGTCTTTTAACTCAGCTGTTGCCCTTCTCAGCCACTAGAGGATGCCTGAGAATCGGCTACAAAATGGTGGCTGGGTTTCCATTGGCTGGTGGGGCAGGTGGGTGGACTCTGTTGCGGGCTGGATTCAGGTCAGGGAAATAACACGTAGCTGTTCTCAGGGGCTGGCAATACACAAGGGAGGTCCAAGCAGACCTTGTGTTTGTCTATTTGCCAAATACAGCCTGATCCCCTACTGGGTTCCAGGCTTGTGTGGGGCTCTCAGGATAAAAGATAAATGAGACCCAGTGACAGTGTATGGAAGACAGAGGAGGCCAGCCCTGCGCTCACATCCCGGGGCCCAGGGCTCCAGTGGAAGAGGGAGCGTTCCTCTCCTGCTGCTCTTGAGGCTTGCTAAGGGCCGTGGGGCCTGGAGGCCTCTTGGGAACACAGTCTCCTTCCTCCTGGAGGTCATACCTGGGTGCCCCCCCAACCAAAGCAAGAGGAGCCAGGCAAGTCTCCCCAGGGATTACAGGCTGTGGCTCATTATCCTGCCTGCACCCTTTGCCACGGAGTCCTGGTGGGCGGGGTGTGGATGCATCATGAATCCATATAAACTCATCCCTTCCTCCAGCTTCGCTGCCATTCGTCTTGCGTTCCCAACATCAGTGACCTCCATCAGGAGGATGGTACAGTTCACAGACCAATCAACACAGAGGGCAGCCAGGCACCTTCGGGCAGGTTACTTGATCTCTCTTGGCCTCTGTCAGCTTCAAAGAGCTGAGGTTTGTCAGGAGCTGAGGGCCTGGACCGTCACTCCACAGCAACCCCCATCCTCCCTCAACCGCCCCCAGGGCTCAGGTAAGAGTTAACGGGCTGGCTGCTGGACCGGCAACTGCACACGGTCCACTCAGGTCAGGAGGCCCCCCGACCCTTCTGTTTACTGATGGGGAACTGACACCTGCAATGTGGAAGTGTCTAGCCCAAGGCCACGTGGTGAAACTGGGAAGGGACCAGTTTCAGACCTCCCAGGGACCTGAGAAAATGGCGGCCCCAAAGAATGCCGGAACTGTGCTGACATCGCTCTTAAAAATCACCCCGAGCACTGAGTTTCAAAAAGCAGATTCTGGAGACACACCACAGGCCTAACTCAGAACATCTGTGGTGGGGAAGGGGCCAGAGGATCTGAATTGTGAAACTCAGAGGCACCCTGGGGGTGACTTGTATGAGGGGTCAGGGTGGGCCTCTGCTCTACTGGAAGCCCGAGTGCTGGACTTTCTCCACTTGCCTCCCAGCCCCCACCCCTCCTTCTCCATCCTTCTCGGCACCCCTGAGGCTGACCTGTGTGGAGCACCTCACCCAGGCTCAGTGCCCGCCCTGTGGGTTTGGCTGCCCAGAGGCAGGGCTGAGAGGCCAGGAGGCAGAAGCGGTGGAGGGCGGTGTTTCCCGCTCATGCACCCTCCCTGCTGGGCAGCAGCCGATCAAGGCCACAGCTCCTGCGGGCAGCCCTTGCTTGGAGCTGCTCCCCCACCCCGTCCCCTGAGACCTGGCAGTCGTAACAGCTCCCCTCCATTGCTAGCCCTGGGGTGCCCCAACACCCTTTGGAGGTTCCCCCGCCCACACCTCCCTCCTCCATCCCTTCACTCTGCAGTCTTCAGTGAAGCCCCGTGTGTGCCATCCCTGTCTGCGCAGCCCTCAATCTCTCTCAAAGTGTAGTTCACCTCCTCCTCCAGCCTCGGGGAGAAGGTTCTGGAATCTGGTTGTGAAAGGAGTACAGAGGAAGGTTGCCCCACCTGGCCTATAGGGTCAGGGGAGCTTCCTGGACAGGGTGACTCGTGAGCTGAGCCTCACAGGGACAAGTGGGGAAGAGGAGCAGGCCAGGGGCCTGGCATTCTACCGGGGGGAGGGCCTGACAAGCAATGCAGACCCTCAGGAGTCCCAGAGGGCTGGGCACGAGGAGGAAAGATCAGGGTGACTGGGAAGGGGTCCTGAGGATGACTTCATTAGAATTCCCAAACCCCTGGAGGGCCAGTTCTGACAGCCCACCCACTAGTAGGAAGGCAGCGCCTGCAAGTGGAAAGCGACTCTAAAGATGGCCTCGAGGGATGGGAAGATGTGTGGCAGGTCACCACCGGGCTGCCTTGCGTGAGCCTGGGTTCCCTTATCCACACCACTGGGGTGACAATCCTGCCTGACCCCTCCCGGACACGCAGGGAAGACTTGCGAACACAAAAGCGCTTTGCAAACTCTAAAGTGCCGGACCCCAGGGAACACCGATGACCATTATTTAGGCAAAAGAAACAAATGGGGTTGTCGGCTTTCCCGGAAACGAAGGCTTCCTCAGCACCCCGAGCTTTCTCCACTGCTGTGGACGCCCCTGATGGAATAACCAACTCTCCAGCTGCTCCCCAGACAGACGGACACCGGCTGATGTCTCCACCAGGCCCCGTCTCCCAGGGCGGCTGCACCACTGTTCCGGAGCAGAAGCGGAAGGTGCTGAAAATCTATTTGCAGGCTCTCTGATTAGGTGATGACAGCTCTGGTTTTAGCCAATTAAATGCCATTTTCATTCACATACATCAGGCCCTGGAGTGGGGGTATTTGGTTTAGGAGGACTTCTGCCCTGGGTTTCTGTGTCCTCCACATTTACCTTCCAACCGCTGCTTTAAGGGCGTCAGTCTCTCTGTGCTACACCTGGGGGCCAGGGACAAATCCTGATGGCACAGGGTTCAGAGTCTATCGGGGAGACAGAGCCATGTGACTGTTACCCTAATGGTACTGAGCTCGTCCTCACCAGCTATGGAGACATAACGCTCGACACCCGGGTCTGGTCCCGGACCTCAGGGAGGCTCCATTCCAGCGAGGAAAAACAAGTAAGTGAAAACCGATCATTACTCAGTGCGCCGAGAGATGAGAATGACGACGTAAGAAGAGCATCGCAGCTGGACAATCCCACTCGAGCCGTGTGCAGAAGCTGCGGCCCATGGCCTGTGTCCCTCTCAGAGGTTCTTGCAGCAGAACAGGACACCTGAGACGGTGAACTCTAGCCAGACACAGCTGCATTGAAAGCCCCAATTTATAGGATACTAATAATAGTCGTTGCTTTAGAGAGCTGTGATGAGGATGAAATGAGGTACTTCGTGGACTCGCTTTGCACGGGCCCTGGCACCGAGCAGATGCCCAGTCAACGTTCCTTGCTAGTACTGTTTTTATCCCTCAGCTGCCGTGGCTTCCCCAGGTCTGCCGGGCTGGGCACGGTCTCTACAAAAGCTTGGCTTGATGAGAGGACCAAAGAGAACGTGCTGAATGGCTCCCAGGGTTTGACAGCCCAGCACTGAGGTCAAGAGCACAAGCCAAGAGCCAACTTATGTCACATCCCAGTTCCACTTCCTCCTGGCCTCTCTGAGCCTCAGTTTTCTTACCTGTAAAATAGGATGACGAGGGTCCTTGTCTCCAGTCTCTGCCTCCATCTTCACATGGCCTTCTCTCTCCTCTTCTGTCTCTGTAAAGGACATTTGTCATCAGATTTAGGGCCCACCTGGACAATCCAGGATAATCTCATCTCGAGATTCTTAATGTAATTACATTTACCGAGACCCTTTCACCAAAGATCTGTCCAAAAGATCTGGACATGCCCTTCTGGGGACCAGCCTTCCACCCGCCAGCGTTGGGAGGGCAGAGTGGAGGCCTGTTCTCCGGAGGGCCCTCATGCAGCGCTGGCTCTTAAGGGATCCTAAGCACTTACTGAATGAAGTTGGCAACAAAGTGTAAGCACAAGAGGTGCGAGTTGGGGCTTCTGCTCTGCCCTGTTGGGTGGCCTTAGGGTAGCGGGCCACTGTCCTATCAAGGTCTCAGCCTTCCTTTTGTAACATCCCGAAGCTGGGTGCCATTCCCTCTAGGTGACATTCCAAATTCTAGGCCCAGATGTGTTTCCGGAGATAGACCTGCTGGCCTACAGGTGCCAGTGACCAGGCACCTGGGCAGCCTGACTTTTCTCCTCGCCAGACCCCGGATTTCCTCAGAGGAGGAAAGACAACTCCTGACCAGAATGTGGGGAGAGGAAAGGAATGAGTGTGAAGCCGCAGGCACCTCGCTGAAGTTTTCATCTAATATAATTTTGCCAACAGTTTTTGAAGATAAGTATTCCCATTTTACAGCTGTGCAAACTGAGGCTCAGCGGGATCAAGTCATTCACCAGGAGCCACCCGGCTGGCAGCTGTCTTGCCTCTCAAAGCCCGTGCTTTTGGAGAAAAAAAAATCTGGCTGTGCCAAGGATACTGGTGGAAAGTTAGCCTTTGGGGCTCCCATGCCTGCCCTTCGTGCCAGGCATTGTGCTAAGTGATTTATTTCGCTAGATCATCTCATTTATCCTTAGGAGACCCTGAGAGGTTTGTGCTATTATGATGGTCCACATTTTACACATCAGCGACTGCGGCTTCAGCAGCTTCTGGAAGTTGAAGAAGCCGGGGGGCAGCTGCTGAACCAAGGAGCACTCTGAACCCGGAGCCCAGAGCTGAGCTGTCTGCTTGCTGCTCCCTGAAATGTGGGGGTGCGAGGAGTGAGGAAGGAGGAGCGGAAGGGGGAGGAAGATGCACCAAAGGGGAGGCACCAGCTGGCACCTCTGTGCCCCCTCCTCAAAGCGGACTCCCGTGCCGGGCCAGCACTGGGTCAGGGATGCAACAGTGGGTGACACCCCATCCCACTGGCAAAGCTGTGTCAGAGTCAAAGACTAGAATGAACCGCGTGATGATGTCCACGCCACTTGTTTGATGCAACACTGTGGAAACCGACCAGCAGCAATGCTCTCAGCTTAGTTATATTCATTCCAGAACCATTCTGCGCCACCATATAAAATTACCTACACCTGAACAAACCCTTCCAGTTAAGGCACACCCTCCCCTATCCACATTCTCTTTTGGGGTACCATTAGGGGGTCTCAGCAAAGGTCAATCAGGTGCCTTTGGGTACGGGGGTCCTGGCGAGGGACCCAGAGCCTCCAGCCAGCCTCACCTTGCAGCGCCAGGAGGAGAGGCACGCACCCCTGCAAGGGTCTTTGAGCTCTTAAATCTGGGGATCTTCATACTGAGGGAAGTCTAAGGTGTTGGTCCTCAGGCTGATTGCTGCCCACACTAACTGCCACCCCCACCTGTCGACCTGTGGGGACATCTACGCAAATTTGGCAAACCTATTTGCTGATCCTAATAAGATGCGTGTGTGTGTATGGGGGGGGCGTGTATTAACTGGAAGGTTCAGTCTAGAAAGATTAGATCATTGAACATTGCTAAGTGGAATAACTGTAGCTCTGGTACCTCTGGTTGCCTACACTGGGCACAGGCAGCCCTCCTGGGTTGGCTCTGATAAAACCTGGAGCCAGATTGGGGCATTAAAGGTTTTAAACAAGGAGCCATTAGGCTGGGGTGGCTCTAACTCCTTGGTAGTCTCTGTAAGCCAGCCAAAACCTAAGCCAGGGTCGGTGCATGCAAACCCAAGAAAATGAAGCTGAAGAACAACTAACCACAACCGCCAACGAGCCTTTTCCAGACAAGGCAGCCACTCAAGCTACTGCCAATCCAATAATTGCGTTGCTTCAGCGTCTCCTCTGTACAAACCTCACCCCAGCTCCTGTCGGGGGAGAGCTCCTTAACACCTTCGGTTTGGCGCTGCCCGATTCAAATCGACGTATGTGCAAATAAATTCTTGAAAACTTTAACGTGCCTCGGTTTATCTTTTAACAGGGCTAGAGCCAGTATTCACATACGCCTGGGGCTCTCAGCCAGGCCTCTGTTAGCATTTCGGCGTGGGTAATTCTTTCCGGCGGGGGCTGTCCTACACGTTATAGGATGTTTAGCAGCATCCCTGACCTCTACCTTCTAGACACCAGGAGCACACTGCATCCTGCCCCCAGTCGTGACAACCAAAAATGTCCCCAGATGTTGCAAATGTCCCCTGAGGGCAAAATCACCGTGGTTCAGAACCACAGGTCTGTGCAAATGCTTTATGCCTATGCTCCAGAAATTCGCTTTAATTTGGAGGACTTTAGGTGCAAGCACCCTGCGTAGAGGGTTTTAGAGCTGGGACCTGTAGTAGCTTCCTTAACAAAGTACCACAATCTGGGGGGCTGAAAACAACAGGAACATGTTCTCTCCAGCTCTCGGGGCTGGGAGTCTGAAGTCAAGGTGTCGGCCAGGCCCTGCTCTCCTGAGGGCTCCGGAAGAGGATCCTTCGGGTGTTACCAGCAACCCTTGGCTTGTAGCCGCATCACTCCAGCCTCTGCCTCCATCGTCGTGTGGCCTTCTCCCCTGTGTGTCTGTGTTTCCTCTTCTTGTAAGGACACCACTCCTATTGGATTAGGGTCCCTCCTACTCCAGCATGACCTCCTCTTAACTTTTTACACCTGCAACAACCCTATTTCCAAATAAAGCTGCACTCAGGTTCCAGGAAGGACATGAATTTGGGGGGGCCACGGGGGGACAGGCCACCCTTTAACTCAGTACAAGGCCTTGAACAGATAATGGAGTCCATCCTCATCTTTACAGAAGGGAACTGAGGCCTGGGAAATCAGGTCACTTCTTCCAGGTCCCAGCATCAGACGGAGGGCACAGCCAGGCAGGATCGGTGCCAGGATTCCTGACACCACATGCAGCCTCCAACGGTACACGGAGCAGTTGGAACCCAAGTCCTGTCCACGGGAGTTGGCAGCTAGCCCACTGCCCAGGTCCCTGGGCCGCGCCCACACACCTGCACATCCCAACCTGATGGCACCTCCTAGGACGGCCTCTCAACACCGGCTCCAGCTCTGCCTTCCCAGGAAAGTCTCACTCCTTCCTACTGCCAACTGAACCCAATCACCATAGGAGACAAGCCTTGTTGGTTAATTTTTTTCCCCCTTCCAAAAAATAAATTCATAAATGGTCCTTGGCAAGCTGTTTACTACCCGGCTTTAATGGCCTGTTTATTACCTCGAGCCTGCGTCTGTTAACACGCCCCCTAGTCATTTTCCCTCATTAACTGTCAATTTGGAGGCCAGTTTTGGCATTAACCATGCCTGGACCTAAATGGCTGCGGACAGTTGATTTTATGACGGTGGCTTGTCTTGGAAACGCGGGGCCTGTCATCAAAGACGGAGGCAGCAGGCGGCGGGGATGTGGGCTGCTGGCGGGAGGGCCAGGCCAGTGGGGATGTGGGGGCCTCATTCACAGGAGCGTGCGGGTCCTGAAGATGGACAGCCCTTCTTTCGGCTGCTGAGGGCTAGGGGCATATTTAGGAGGAAGTTTAACTTCTAAGAGGGATCGTAAAGAACCTCTGATCCAGAAAAATTGCACTCTTATGAGGGCAGGAAAGAAAACACGTCTTTGGAATACAACCCTGACGGCTCCACCCATTGGCTCTGAGATTGATTTCTCAGGCTGCCCACTGCTTGTCCCCATCCACTCTGTGCACTCCTTGCCAGGAGAAATGAAGGACGGATGGTCCTAACCCCAAAGAGGTCCTGTACAAGAGAGAGATGGATGTATCCACAGGTCATGACGAGCCATGAGCTGGGTGAGCACTGGGAAGCTCAGGGCCTGGGGGCCGAGCAGGGACCGGGCAGTGAACTCCTCAGGGCGGGTCGCACATGGCTCTGTAGAGGGACTGACGTGAACCTGGAAGGATGGGATGTTCATCACAGGCAAAGAGAAGTGTAGCGATATAAAGACGTGTTGGAGTGGCGGCAGCATCGCTGTCATGCTTAAAACCCTCCACAGGCGGAGAGTAAAGTCCAAATAGTGTGGCATGGGATCACAGCTCTCCGCCTGCTTTCCAGCATCTTCTGCCACCCTCTCTGTGTCACCCCTGAGTTCCAGGCACATTGTCTATAGCTTAATAGCGTACCCCCAGGGGCAGGCCCCATAGCCTAGTGGTTAATTTTGGCACAGTCTGCTGTAGCGGCCCAGGCCCAGTTCCTGGGCGCGGACCTACACCACTCGGTGGCAGCCATGCTGTGCCAATCACCCACACACGAAATAGAGAAAGACTGGCATAGATGTTAGTCAGGGCTGATCTTCCTCAGCAAAAAAAAAAATAGTGTCCCAGCAGAATTTGCGTCTAGTCAGAATGTGACCTTATTTAGAAATAGGATCTTTGCAGATGTGATTAGTGAAGATGAGGTCATATTAGAGTAGGGTGGGCCCTAACTCCAATGATTGGTGTCCCTATAAGAGGAGGAGAGGACACACAGAGAGGCAAGGAAGAAAGCCATGTGACGATGGAGGCAGAGATTGGAGTGACGCAGCTACAAGGCAAGAAACCCCAAGGAGGGGCCGGCCCCGTGGCCCAATGGTTAAGTTCATGCGCTCCGCTTCGGCAGCCCAGCGTTTCACTGGTTCGGATCCTAGGCGCAGACACGGCACCGCTCATCAGGTCATGCTGGGGTGGCATCCCATATGCCACAACTAGAAGGACCCACAACTAAAAATATACAACTATGTACTGGGAGGCTTTGAGGAGAAAAAGGAAAAAGAAAATCTTTAAAAAAAAAAAAAAGAAACCCCAAGGATTGCCAGCACCGCCAGAAGCCGGGAAGAGACAGAGCAGGATCCTTTCCTGGAGCCTTTCGAGAGAGCAGGGCCTGCTGAGACCTTGCTTTCAGACTTCCGGCCTCCAGAACTGGGAGGGAACGCATTTCCGTTGTTTTAAGCCACTGGCTGTGGTTCTTTGTTACGGCCACCCCAGGTGACCAACACGCCATCCTTCTCTCCTTGCACAGCTCCGGCCCTACAGGAACGCTGTTGCCCAGTGCCCTTCTGAACCTTCTGTATTGTCCAAAGTCCTGGCCAAGGAGCTCTGGGTTGAGAGGGCAAGCTGAACACACTTCTAATTTCACTCGCCTAAAAGATCCCACCAATTACAGTAGAGGGATTTATAAAGAAGATGTTTCCACAAGGATGAGAGGAAAGAGGAGAAAACCATGAAAGTTCGAGTCACACTGTGCTAATCTGGCTGGCTGTCCCTTTGACCTGACACATGAGCTCCATCCTGGGGCCTCCAGAGTAGGCTGTTGAGGGTGTCATCCTGGGACCCGGCCCTCTCGGTCCTGGTGTGGCCAGCCTGGCTGACCTTATGCTTGCTCTTGGCCAAGAGCAGACAGAGTTCCTGCCCTCCCTGGCAGGGTCCAGATCCAGCAGAGACTCATTCTTACCCCCCCCCCACCCCCACCCCCCCCCACCCCCTGGAAGAGTCTGCTTTGACCTACTTCTGACTTTGTGAGCAGAAGATACAGGTCAGAGGCTTGCTGACCCCCTACCTGGTTCACATGGCGGCCTCTCCACATGCCCCACAGGGGCCCTCATCCCAGCTTCCCTTCCAGGGGACCCACGGGGAAGCTGTACTGAGCTTGTCCAGAGACCAGGGTCAGCTCTCAGCCCGCAGCGAACACACCGCCCTCCTGTACACAGCCAGATTCATGCTGTTTTTCAAAACTAAACAATATTTTGGGGAGGTACGGACACAGGTGGTAAAGCTGACTACAGGCTGGTTAGAGAATCTTCTGGTGTGGGGGATGGAGGTGGGCACAACTGAGACTTGCACGTGGGACTCAAAAGCAGGCCTTCTCCAGCTCTGAGGTGCACACAAGTCACCTTGTTCCATCGGTCTGGGAGGGACGGGCTGGAGATGCCGCATTTCCAGCAAGGCCCCAGGTGAGGCCGATGCTGCCGGTGGGGGCACCATGCTGAGTACCAGCTCTCCGAGTCACGGGTGATGTTCAATTTCCCAGCCTGAGTCGGAGGTAAATCGGTGTGCGTTTTCTTATTGTTCTTTAAACTAGGTAACTCATTTTATGCTCTTCAGTACAGATGCTACGTCTTATAATTTTTTTTAAAAACTGCAGAAATGTCACCTTCTCCTTGAAGCCCTCCGTACCTTTCTCAGACCATACAAGTCACACCTTCTGTGTTCCTGGGGCACTTCCTCCAGGGTTTACAAATTCCAACGCCCTAGGGACCAGGCAAGTGACAGTCCCCCACTGAGGCTGGCAAGAAGGACCACATATGCCAGCTATAAAGAGATGACTAATTGTCACCTACAGGAATATCGGCCCAGGACTGCCAGACGTAACTTTTCAAGAGAAACTGGCATATTCAGATTTTTGTGTAAAATCTGATTCTTTTCCCCCCCATCCATGGGCTGGACGGGGTCTGGGTGTCACCGAAGCTCTGACCCAGATCAAGATTGATTCATATGATCCCCAACAACACTGTGGGGCCTTGATGAGGGCTTGTCTCTAATCTGGATGGTCCTAGCATCAACAACAACAATAATAATACCAAGCACATAGACAGCGGTTACTCTGTGCCGGGCTCAGCTCCAAGGACTTTATGTGTATTAACTCATTTAATCCTCACAAATCACGTGCCAGGCACTGTGCAAAGCAGTTTAGGTTTTTTTATCTGATAGAATTCTTGCAAAAATGCTCTGAAGCCGGTGTTAGCCTCATCATACACGCAAGCACAGCTGAGTCTCAGAGCTGTCACTTGCCTGAGGTTCCAAAGCTGTTTGGGGGTAAGGCTTGAGCTGGGAATGTCAGCCGAGGGACAGCCTCCCAACCACTCCACCAAATCACACACAACCACTGAGCACAACTACTGTGCTACGCTGACCAAAGGGTCTACAGGAAAGAAACGATTTCCACTCCTGCAAGCCTTACGACCTTGGCAAGATATGCAACCTCTCTCTAGCCTCAGTTTTCACATCTGCAAAATGGGCTTGACAACAGCGCCTGGGTCCTAGGGACAGAATGAGGATTAAATGGGAGAAAGTCTGCAGTGTATTTAGCCAGCCCCTGGGCACAGTTTCATTACAAATGGCAGCAAGTGTCATCGCTGTGATCATTTATTTTATTAATCTTCATTTTTATCACGACCGTAGCCCCTAATTCCACAGCGGCCCCTTCCTTCTCTCCTAGCTGCAATGGCTCTGTGCACTGGCATACGTTCACTCGCAGCCCCATTTGGGGTCTGGAAATCAACATAGACGGGGAAACTGCTGCTTAAATGTTGATGGAAAGTGGGAAGGGGAAAACTGGGGAGCAGAGGAGAAGCAAAGAGTGGGGGGTGGGGAAGGAATTGAAAGCTCAGCAGGAGGTGTGTTGTTGGGTCTCCCAAGAGAGAAGGAGCCCTCGGAACTCGGAACTCACTCGGCGGAGCTCCTCCTGTGTGCTACCCAAGTGACACAGGTCACATCTCATCACAGCCTGGGAGGATGGTGTTGTCACCTCACTTTTACACAAGAGGAAGCTGAAGCTTAATGTTCCCAACTGCCCGAGGTCACCCTGCTGGCTCCAGGCATTGATGCCCTTGGGTCCCACCACCCCGGCTTGCAGGCTGGACTGCTGCGAGCTGGTCAATGCTTCCACCCCAGCACTCACTTCACGGCTCCATGACCACTGCTTCTCCAGGGCGTCTAGCTCACATTAGGACCAAGTCACAGAAGCCGAGAACTCGTCCCCGGGGAAGGGACCCCACCCCACCATTGATAACATCGCCCTTCGTTTCCAAAATCCTTGCCCATATGGTAATCCCATTAATCTAATTATTCTAGAAGGCAGTAATAAAAGGAGAAGTTTTATTTTCCTGTTTACCAAACAGTTTGCTTTTCTCACTAATCCACTCAGCAACACTCTCTCCTCAACTGATGGTCCTCTTCGGTCATGGTCACATTACTGGCAGCCTCCTGGGAATTTGAGTTTGCTGTCCCCGCTACAAAGGACTCCTCAAAAAGCAGGAGTGACCCATTTCCTCAAGTCAGAGGACTCATGTAAAACATTTTTCGCTTTCTCCTAGCCCAAAACTCAGAGACCACGGAAAAGCAAGAGAAGCAACGCCACGCTCTGCTTATATCTTGGGAGATGGGAGGGTCCCTTTTCAATACCAAAATTGTTTCTATAAGTTGTTTGCTTTTTTCTCATTGGATTACAGGCATTGTCTCTGCATCCTGGATGGCACTCCTTTGTTAAAGTATTGCTATCGTCTTCTCCCAGTTTCCGGTTTGTTTGTTGAAGGTGAATCTGAGCAAGGGATCTTGATTTTAATAAAGTCACATTTACCCATCTTTTCTGACTGTCTTTTTCGAGGGTTGCTTAGAAAATACTTCCTTACTTGGAGGGCATAAGTATATTCTCTTGTACTTTCTTCTAAAAGGTTTTCGACTGTGCCTTCTTATTTACATATTTAATTCACCTGGATTTAGTGTTAGTGTTTAGTAAGCAACAGAGTCAGGGAAGGACCCAATTTTGGTTTTTTCCCCTAAGGATACTGGTGGCGCGAGCATCGTCTGTAGACTAGCTCTTTCTCTCTTTGGTGGCCTGAAACGCTGCTGCAGTCATGTATCAGGTTACCAACTGTGCTGGGTTTGTTTCTGAGCTTCTTATTCTGCTCCACTGGTCAGTTTCTCAGTGCCAATAACACACTGCCGTTAATCCGCAGGCTCTCTAATAAATCTCAACATCTTCTGGGCAAACCGCCCTGCTTCATGCTTCTTCAGGAATGTCTTGGCGACTCTTGGACCTTTGTTCTTGCATATAAATTGTAAAATCAGCTTGTTCCGTTCCTTAAAAAATCCAGTTGGGATTTTGAGTGGCATTGTATTAAGCCTACGGCTCAATTTGGGGATATTGCACACCCTCAACATCGTAAGTCTCCGTAGCCAGGAACTAAAACTATTTCTCCATTTATTTATCACCTCTTTAGTAATTCTAACATTATATACTTTTCTCTATAAAAGCCTTCCACATTAGAAAATAATCTGTAGGTGCCTCATACCCTTTATTTTTTTGCTATTACAAATGGAATCATTTTTGAAGTTACATTTTCTAATTGCTTGTTGTTGCTGGTACATAGAAATGCAATTTTTTTTTTTTGAGGAAGATTAGCCCTGAGCTAACATTGGCCACCAATCCTCCTCTTTTTGCTAAGGAAGACTGGCTGTGAGCTAACATCCGTGCCCATCTTCCTCTACTTTATATGTGGGACGCCTACCACAGCACAGCTTGCCAAGCGGTGCCATGCCCTCACCCAGGATCCGAACTGGCAAACCCCGGGCTGCTGAAGTGGAACATGTGAACTTAACCGCTGCGCCACCAGGCCAGCCCCAATTAAGTTTTTTATTATTGACTTTATATCTAGATATTTTCTTGAACTCTCCTTAATCTTAATAGTTTGTAGAATCTTTTGTATTTCCTATGTAAATAATCATATCTGTGAATAATGACAATCTTATTTCTTTTTTTCTAATCATTACATCTTTAACATCTTTTTCTTGCCTTATCGCACCAGCTAGGATCTCCGGGGCAATAGTGGTGACAGAATGCACTCTTGTCTTAGCTCTAATTTCTAAGGAAAAGATTCCAATTTACAACCATTAAAAATGATGATTTTGGGGTCAGCCCAGTGGCACAGCGGTTAAGTGGACATGTTCCTCTTTGGTGGCCCAGGGTTCGCTGGTTCGGATCCCAGGTGCAGACATGGCACCACTCATCAAGCCATGCTGTGGTAGGCATCCCACATATAAAGTAGAGGAAGATGGGCATAGATGTTAGCTCAGGGCCAGTCTTCCTCAGCAAAAAGAGGAGGATTGGAAGCAGATGTTAGCTCAGGGCTGATCTTCCTAAAAAAAAAAAAAAAAAATGATGATTTTTATACATACTTTTACGTCGTTAAAGAAGTTCTTTTCCATTTCCATTTTGGTAAATATTTTTGTGTTTGTTTACTGATTGATTATAAATGGGTGTTAAACTTTCCAAATTCTTGTTTCTATACATATTGGGATGGCTTGTTTATTTCAGTCTGTTAAAGTAGTGAATATTTATAGATTCTTCCCAATATTAATCACCGTTGCATCTTTGGGATTAAGCCCAACTTAGTTCTCACGCATTACCTTTTTCATATACTGCCAGATTCAGCGGGGTAATATTTTAGGTAGGACTTTGGCATTCACGTTAATGAATGAGATTGACCTATAACATTCCTTTCTCATACTGTCCCTGACTGGTTTTGATATCAGGGTTATATCACCATCATTGAATGAGTTAGGCATTTTTTGTGTAAGATTGAAATGAGGTTGAAAGTTTGGCTGAAATCTCTTGTTTAAAAAAAAAATCTGGGACTTGTAATTATTTTTTCCTGTTGGAAGAGTTAACCTCTTAGTAATTTTTTAAATGGATATAGGAAAATTTAGGGGCCAGCCCCAGTGGCCTAGTGGTTAAGTTCGGCACACTCTGGGTTTGGCTCCCAGGTATGGACCTATACCACTGTGTGTCAGTGGCCATGCTGTGTCAGCGGCTCACATAGAAAAAGAGGAAGATTGGCAGTAGATGTTAACCCAGGGCAAATCTTCCTCAGCAAAAACAAAAACAAAAGAAAAAGAAAAATAGGGAAAATTCGGGCTTTTAAATTCTTATTGAATCAATTTTGGAGTTATATTTTTCTAAGAATTTCACTATTTAATCTAAGAATTCAAATTTTTGGTATAAAGATTTTTACAATATTCTATTAAATTTTTGTTGTACCTATAACTTTGATCCATTTTCATTCCTTATATTGTTACATGTGTGTGCTTTCATTTTTTTATTGTCTTATCAGAAGTTTGCCTACTTTATTAATCTTTTGAAAGAACCAATATTTAGCCATTATCTGCCCTATTAAATATATATATTTTTTCTATTTCATTAGTTTCTGTTCTTATCTTTATTATCTCCTTCTTTCTACCTTCTTGGGGAAAATTCTGTTCTTTTTAGTTTATGCGTTTTCAGCTTTTCCTTTATTCTAGTATAACATTTAAAGCTATGGATTTCTCTTGAAAATACCACTTTTGCTGCATAACTAAAGTACTGACGTAATATTTTCAGTATCATTCAATTCTAATTATTTCAAAGTTTAAATTATTATTTTTCTCTCATTCATGAGTTATTTTGAAGTGTACTTTTAAATTTCAAACATGGAAGATTATTAAAATTTGCCTTTGCATCATCTCTATCTACCTTCTTAATTCCATTGACAATTATTTTAAATACAATGACAAATGTTTTGTGGCTTAATAAAGTCTGTATATTTAAACCATGTTTTCTGACCACAACGCAATTAAATTAGAAATCAATTTTTAAAAAGGGTAAGAAATCTTAAAACACAGGTTAAAACGTCCACATTGCTTGAGAAGAATGGGCATTATTTGTTGGGAAGTTTTATATACGTCCATGAGATCATGGCTGCCAACTGTAACCCAAACTCCTGTGGCTTTACTAACTTTTTGTCTGTTTGACCTCTCGATAATTAACAAGGTGTGTTGAAATTTCCTGCCATTGTGGTAGATTTGTCCATTTGTTGCTGTAGTTATTTCCATTTTTGTTTTATATTTTTGAGGCTGGATTAGATGCACGCAAGTTTACAACTGTTATATCTTACTGGTGAATTGAACTTCTTATTATATATTGACTCTCTTTATCTTTAACAATGCAATTTTTTCTTAAAAATTATTCTATTTGATGCTCCTTGTTACTTGCCTGGTGTATTTCTTATCCTCCTTTTACTTACAATCTTCCTATGTTTTTAGTTTCATCTGTTTCCTATAATTAATATATGGCTGAATTTTTAAAAAGCGAATCTGACAATCTTTGTCTTATAACTGGTAGCTTTAGTGCACTTAAATGTATTGTGATTATTGAAATAATGGGACTTTGTTTACATCACTTTGTACTGTTTCTTTGCTAACTTTTTTCTTTTCTTGCCTGTTTTGAGAGAATCCAGGGCTCAATACAGATGTCTCATGTTTAGCTCCCCCGCCTTTCTTTTTCTTTTCTGAGGAAGATTAGCCCTGAGCTAACTACTGCCAATCCTCCTCTTTTTGCTGAGGAAGACTGGCCCTGAGCTAACATCCATGCCCATCTTCCTCTACTTTATATGTGGGACACCTACCACAGCATGGCTTGCCAAGCCGTGCCATGTCCGCACCTGGGATCCGAACTGGCCAACCCTGGGCCGCTGAAGTGCAACCTGCGCACTTAACCACTGCGCCACCAGGCCGGGCCCTCCCCAGCCTTTCTAACAGCCTGAAATTTGGTTTCTTGTTGGTGATGCTGATCGAGATCTCTGACCTCAGGGCAACCTGTCTCATAGTTGTTGCTCAATTTACTGGCTGCTATTTACTACTCCTTGCTTTGGTTTCAGCTCTCTGATCTTTGTTTATTTATTTACTTACTTGCTTATTTATTCATCATGGTCCTTGAGTTCCCTTACTTCCATGAAGCCCATCAATGCATTAAAATGTATCTTTGCTATAATTTAGCCAGGATCTAATTGTGATCAAGAGCCCCTCAGAGGATCTAGAGTGCCATAGTGCCAAACTGGCACATTTTGAAGTCTTTACCATATTTCCTTAAAGTGGAAGTTATGGGTCCACAGAGCTAAGGCACATGTCTGAGCCCCGACGTGTGTACCAACAGGTGCCCACCAGGCGAGCATGTGACATGGGCCCATGAACAAGTAGGACTATTTTCCAAACGGTTGTGGGTAAACAATGTGTTGAAGGAAGTACACGTTCCTTCCTCAGGGTTTCTGAAATCATGGTGATTTTGTATCACACGCTATTTTGGTCAATCAATATTTACTATATACAAACCTCCTAAGGTGTGAGGACCATGAAAATTTTAGAAGTCCCACATCCACTAATGTGAACATTGCTTTGCTCTACATGTCGGGTGTGTGGGTGATCTTTATTATCTTCTCTTGCTTTCCCGTGTTTCTTGAGTCCCTCTGTGAGCATGTATTAGTTTCAGGATTAAAGGGAAAAAGTTATTTTATAAAGGAGTCCTCATACTTCAAAGAGTTGGGAACCACTGTTTTGAAGGATTATTTAGAGCACTAGAGCAAGAAAAGCAAATTCAAAGGCTGACGGGGCCGGGCCTGTGACGGGAAGTTAGGAAGTGGGCCAGGTGGGCTTAGAGCGATGGGATAGCAAAGGCCAGATCTAATGAGAGCAAACAGGAGTCAGCTCCAGCCAATTTTTGCCTGTAAAAATGCAGGCCTGATGTTGCCAGATCTTTGGGTTACGGGAAAATAGATATCTAAATCTGTTATTTGAAATCTTTATAGAGATTTTTTAAATGTTGGCAACTAATTTCAAAAAAAATGATTAAACACGGGGCAGTTCAAAGCAACCATCTGTGTAGAGTGGATATGGCTCCCAGGTGGCCCCTTTATAGCCTCTGTTTTAGGATTCCGTCTCCTTATCTTTTTCACTTCCACTTGCAAACTGCACAGTCAGTCACTAAGATCAAATTCAGCTCTGAAATATTTCTGAAGTAGGACTACACCAAAGAATATTTCCATCTTCAGTTCAGATTATGGGTAGCCTCGCCATGGCCCCTAGTTTCAATCACATTGAAACAGTCACTAAATTTGCCTATTCATCCACCCATCCATCCATCCATCCATCCATCCATCCATGTATTCACTCAGACAACAACTATATTTTGGACATCTACTAGATGTCAAATTCAGTCCCAAATGGTGGAGAGAGAACAGGGAACAAGACTAAGCCCTACCCTTAAGGAATACATTACATTCCAGGGGAGGAAATAGACAACTACCAGCAAATGACGTGATTTTACATGGTGGGAGGTGCTGCCTAAAACCACGATGAAACAGGATAACAAGTTGGAGTTGTGAGGAAAGAGGAGATGAGAAGGTGACAGTGCTACAAAGTGTGGTCAGGAAAGGCCTTTCACAGGTGGTGTTTGAATAAGACCTGCTTGCTGAGCAAGGGCAGCTGCGCAAACATGGAGACTGAGCTTACCTTCTAGGTCACAGACGGGAACAGCAAGTGCGAAGGCCTAGGCACAAGAATGGAATGATCTAGATTGCTTCAGGAAATTTGCTAATTCTCTCCTTGAGGACCCACCCAAGCAGCCCTCCTCCCTAACCCCAATGTCAAATAGTTTGGTCTTCTGTTATCTCTTAAATTTAGATGGAGGGCCAAGCCCCTTCTCCACTGGTCCATCCCACAGGGCTGGTTTCCAGGAATCTGGTTTCCAAGAAGACAGAGCCTGGTTCTGGTTCTTACACTCCCAGCTGAGTCCCAGGGCAATTCTGGTTCATCTTCCTCTTTGATCCTTATCCATCGGCTATCTCCCCCTGACAGTGGCCCACTTCTGCCGAAGGGCCTCCTTCTTGCTCCCGCAGGGCAGAACCATTTAACTCCTTTCTAATGCCATCTGATAAAAGTCCAAACTCCCTTAATACCTTTATTGGGCCCTTCAGAGTCCAACCAGCCTCCAGCTCCGACCACTCCTACCTTCCCCCAACCCACCCTTCCAGCCTTGCCCAATCCCCAAACTCCCCAGGCTCTTTTCCGATATTTGACCTTCACAAGAGTAGGGTTTTTTTCTCCCAGAAAAGCCGTCCACCTCTCCTTTACTCTTACTTGTGCAAGACAGCACTCAAATGTCCACTCACCCAAGAAGGGAGCTGCTTCCTCCGTCCTTCCTGGTCCTTTGGTCCTCGTGTGTATTGTCTCCCATCTCCTCACCGAGGGCCTCATGCCATTTCCCTGCCTCTCTCCCAAGTCTTACCCATCCCCAGAGCCTTTCCCCGCCTCCCACATCTCCAAGCTCCTTGCCTGGCCCACCTTCAAGCTCTCCTACCCTCGTCTTGTCATCTCTTCTACCTGCTATTTCCTCCCACAGTTCTAGGCAGAACTACTCAGTGCAGCAAATGCTTGTAGGGTGAAGGACTGTCAAATAATTAAGTCCCTAGGCTCATTAAGGCGCTCAGAATGGTCCAGCTTCGAGCTAGGAGTCATCGCAATTTTCAGGCAATCTCCGAGAATGCTGCTCCTTCCCGGCATCTTTAACACACACTTATCAACGGTGGGGCATTGTCAGCTTTGGTCCTAATCTTCACTTGCTTAGTATAAACAGAACGATGCCTGGAGTGCTTGCTGCCTGCCGGCTGCCCCACCTGGAATGAATGGGGTGAATGGACGAATTACTGGTTGAATGAATGAATGAATGAGCACACTCCATAAAGCACTTCACACAGATCCTTACCTAAATCTTCAAAACAACCCTAAGAGAGAGGTTCCCTAGTCAGATCCTATTTTACACTTTAGGAAACTTTAAGACTTCAAGTGATTAAATGACGTGCCCAAAGTTGGCAAAGCTAATAGGTGGCGAGGCTGGGATGTGAACCCACCACTGTCTTCTTTCATGGTCTAATCCTCTGCTCTTCTAAGTGGTGGCCACCAGCCACAGGTGACTACGGAGGACTTAAAATGTGGCTGGTCCAAATTAAGATGTGCTGCAAGGATAAAACACATCCCAGATTTCAAAGATGTAGTATGAAAAAGAGAATGAAAAATATCTCACTAATGATTTTTATATTGAATAGATGTTGACATGAAAATATTTTAGATATATTGGGTAAATAAAGTATATTATCAAAGTTAGTCTCTGGGCCAGCCTGGTGGCATAGTGGTTAAGTTCACGTGCTCTACTTCAGCAGCCTGGGGTTCACAGGTTGGGATCCTGGGTGGGGACCTACACATCATTCATCAAGCCATGCTGTGGAGGCATCCCACATACAAAATAGAGGAAGATGGGCACAGATGTTAGCTCAGGGATAATCTTCCTGAAGCAAAAAGAGGAATATTGGGAATAGATGTTAGCTCAGGACTAATCTTCCTCACCAAAAAAAAAAAAAAAAAGAGAGAGAGAGAGAAAAGAGTTAATGTCATTGTTTCTTTTTACTTTTTTAATGCTGCTAATTGAAAAATGAAAATTGTATTGTGACTCACACTATAACATTATCTTTCTATTGGACAGCACTATCTAAGCTCTTAGCAGCTATATTCTACTGATTCTCGGGCAGATGCCTTCATCATTAATTAACATCCTGAATAAGGTACACACAGGACTGTTAGCCCGAGGCTCGGTACCTTGTTCCGGGTTCTGTCTTCCACCCACTGGTATGATTCAGCCTCAAAACGCCCCAAACCCCAGGGCTGTTGCCTCACTTTTTGGCTGAAGGTTGTTGGCAACACTTACCCTGGAGATGCCTCCTATGTGAGGAGAGGTTCTAAAGTCAGAACAGGAAGCAAAAATCTTTCTAGGTGAAATACCCCTGAAAACCCCTTACCTTGGTGTGAAGTAGTGTGCGCCTGGCATTGTGTATGGCAATATGTACGCAACTGTGTGTGATACACTCAACAACAGACAACAGTACAGAGCAAAAAGGATGTCTACATACTTTTCTCGCCTATTGTGACAATTTTGATTAACCATTTGTGAGTAAGTTGAGCTATTATGACTTTTTACTCCTGAATATTTCAGGAGGATGTATTTCTTAAGAACAAGTTCATTCTCTCACATAATAGTTACAACCATGAAATTCAGGAAAGTTAATATTTTTACAATACTATTATCTAATATGCATTCCATATTCAAATTTCTCTGATAACATGCTTTATAGCAACTTTCCCCTGGTCCAGGATGCAAACCAGGGTCACATATAGCATTTGTAACTATTATGTGAGAGAATGAACTTGTTCTTAAGAAAGACATCCTACAGAAATGATACTGGGTCCCTCCCACCGCATCCTGCAGAGGGGCTCGTGGTGTCAGTCAGACCCATCCTGGTGAGGGTAACTGATCACTGAATGAGGTGGTGTCTGCCAGAATTTCTCCTTTTAATTATTAAGAAATTGGTGATCCCCTTTTGTAATTGATAAGTAATCTATAGCGTGAGGTTTTGAGTCTGTATAAATATCATGTTTCTCAACAATTTTCACCCAAAGATTGTAAAATCCACGGATGATTCTTGCCCTGAATCAATTTTTTTTTAACGACTAGCTCTTTTTTTTTTAAAGATTGGCACCTGAGCTAACAACTGTTGCCAATCTTTATTTTTTTTTCCTGCTTTATCTCCCCAAATCCCCCCGGTACATAGTTGTATATCTTAGTTGCTCGTCCTTCTAGTTGTGGCATGTGGGGTGCTGCCTCAATGAGGCCTGATGAGCGGTGCCATGTCCGAGCCCAGGATCTGAACCAGCGAAACCCTGGGCAGCCGCAGCGGAGCGCATGGACTTAACCGTTCAGCCACGGGGCCGGCCCCATCCCTGAATGAATTTTTATTACAATGGTTGCAAATTCTTTTTAAAGATATAAAAGAGAGAGGGCAGAAACGCAGGTGAAGGATTGAGTCTGCTTAAGACGAAGATCTGGAAAATGTTACTACATTGTATTGAGAACTTTGAATCTGCAAAGCATGGTTTGGGAGGAGGGGACAAAGATAACCAAACTTGCCACCAGAGCAGCTCGTGGTCAGATGCGGGAGACAAGGCAGACACAGCATAGAGGACACGGACACTCACACACACACACACACACACTCCGGAAAGGAGTGGCTTTACAGGGAACTCAGCAGCCTGGACGTGCCTGCTGGAGCCTGACTTCTGAGTAGAGGAAGGTTCCTCCACCCCCAATATCACGGTTGCTGCATCCCCCGCAGATCCATATGTTGAAACGCTACCCCATCCTCCAGCACCTCAGAACATGACCTTATTTTAAGATAAGGTCTTTACGGAGGAAATCAAGCTAAGATGACATCATTAGGGTGGGCCTTAATCCAGTAGGACTGTGTCCTTATAAAAGGGGGAAGTTTGGACACAGACACACACACAGGGGGAAGATGAGGTGAAGATGCAGGGGGAACATCATGACAAGCCAAGGGACACATGAGGCTGCCAGAAGCTAGGAGAGGGTCCTGGAACAGAGATCCTCCCTCACGGTCCTCAGAGGGAACCAGTCCTGCTGGATCAGAGGGAACCCTGATCTGGGACTTTTGGTCCCCAGAGCTGTGAGGCGACATTCTTCTGTTGTGTAAGGCTAGGAAACTAATACACCCATCCTTGGTGTACTGACTACACGATCCCAGGCTGCAAAGCATAAGGGAAAGGGGTTAGACCAGGCAGGGGTCAGAGCCCTGGGTCACGGCCTGCTTCTACCATTTAGTAGCTGCATAAGCTTAGGAAAGCCTCTTTCGCCCTAGCCTCAGTTTCCCCATTTCTCAATAACAGGAGTGACACTGGATGTCTCCTTGGAGCTCCTGCGGTGGGGGTGCCTTGCAGTCCATCGAGGTGGCCCCAGCGATAGGCGGACATCACCTGGTCCAGCCCTCTGCTGGTGGCAGGACTCCTTCACAGGGATCCCCTCCCAGGGCTTCACTCCACCGGGTGTGGTGGGCATTTTTACTCCCTTTCACACTCAAGGACAGCTGCTGTGGGCAGAACAAGACAACACGGGTCAGTTACCCCAAATGGCCAGGTGCAGACCCCTAGAGGACAGGGTTTATTTACTCACTGACCCTTCTAAGATTTAATGTGGTCCACTGTGCGCCAGGCACAACAGACCTTGCCAGTCACTGCCATGGCAGCTCCTGAACCCGGGACATCACAGAAGCCTTCCTGGTCTCCCCAGGCCCCTGGGGAAATGATCTCTACTTCCGCTCAATTTCTCAGCTCTACAACTGCTCCCCTCCGAAGGCCCTGGTCACCTTCCACTGACCACTGCCCCCAAGCAAGGGGAGGCGGCAGAAGAGGGAACTATGGAGGGGCTTGCCTTGGAGCCAAGCTGCCTGAGTCTGAGTCCTGGCTTTGCATTTAACTAGCTGTGTGACTTTAGGCAGTTTCCTCAGCCTCTCTGTGCCTTGGGTTCCCCATGCGTGATAATGACTTGATCCTAAGTTGGTTGTGAGGATTGAATGGGGCCTGGCACATAATAACCACTCAAGAAATGTCAGCTATTTTTGTCAGCACTTCACTTATCAGTTCATCTGATCTCCCCACTTGTCATGGGGATCCAGGATTTTTGGGATAGGAAAAAGAAGATAGAAATCTAAGTTTAAAAAGGTTAAATATAGCCTGAATTAGGATTAGAACTATCAGTACCAACTCATGATATATTTTATCTTTTAAAGAAATTTGTATTTTTTAACTGGGCTAACTCTAGACCCACTGAAAAGGCCTAGAAACTGTATCTAACCAGTATAAATGAGCATCCTCAGGATCCAGATTATGGTCCCTAAATATCGTTTCTCACTAAAGAAACCAGGAATGGTTGATTCTAGGTCTTGGGCAGGAAATGGATAGGATGAATTTGAAGCATCTTGTGATACAAGAAAGCAAGGCAGCTGTGAAAGACTACTGGGGCCGTGTCAGCTCAGAACTCAGGAGCAAATTTGGAAAGGCTCCCATTCATCAAAGATGGGAAAATGTGAGCATCAGTAGAAAATTAATTTTGGTGTACTGAAACACACAAAATAAATTTAAATCCGTGAACTCGTGATACTCAGAAAAAGAAAAAGAACTCATTGGGTCACTTTTGGAGTATACTAGAGAACCAACTTATTCATTTGAAAACTGGTAAATAAAGGTAAGGAAAAAATATATAAATATACATTGTTGAGGGGAATGCAAAATGGTACAGCCACTTTGGCAATAATTTTTGACACTATCAAGAAAGTAAAAAGAACCCACGGCATGAGAGACAATATTTGCAAATTATATATCTGATAAGGGACAGTATCCAGAATATACAAAGAATTCTTACAACTCAAAAATAAAAATCTAGCGGGCCGGCCCAGTGCTGTTGTGGTTAAGTTTGCATGCTCTGCTTCGGTGGCCCAGGGTTCACAGGGTCGGATCCTGGGCGCAGACCTGCAAATCGTTCTTCAAGCCATGCTGTGGCGGCATCCCACATACAAAACAAAGGAAGATTGGCACAGATGTTAGCTCAGCAACAATCTGCCTCAAGCAAAAAGAGGAGGATTGGCAATGGATGTTAGCTTAGGGCCAATCTTCCTCACCAAAAACAGTAAGTAAATAAAAATACAAACAACCCAATTAAAAACTGGGCAAAAGATTCGAACAGATATTTCTTTTTCTTTCTTTCTTTCTTTTTTTTTTGTGAGGAAGATTAGCCCTGAGCTAACTACTGCCAATCCTCCTCTTTTTGCTGAGGAAGACTGGCCCTGAGCTAACATCTGTGCCCACCTTCCTCTACTTTATACGTGGGACGCCTACCACAGCATGGCTTTTGCCAAGTGGTGCCATGTTCACACCTGGGATCTGAACCAGCGAACCCTGGGCGGCCGAGAAGTGGAACGTGCGACATTAACTTCTGAGCTACTGGCCTGGCCCCTGAACAGATATCTTTCTAAGGAAGATATACAAATGCCAATAAACACATAAAAAGATGCTCACTTTTTATGACTAATGCTATTTAATGACTAATGCTTATTAGTCATTGGGAAAATACAAATCAAAACTACAATAAGATACCACTTCACTCCACCAGGATAGCTATAATTAACAGACAGACAATAACAAGAAATTGGAACCCTCATATACCGCTGGTGAGAATGTAAAATGGTGCAGCTACTTTGGAAACAGTCTGGCACGTCCTTAAATGATTAAATCTAGAGTTACCATATCCCCCAGCAATTCCACCCCTAGATAAACACCCAAGAGAAATGAAAACATAGCTCCACACCAAGATCTGTACAAAAATATTCATGGCATTATTAGTCAAAATAGGCAAAAGATGGAAACCACCCAAATGCGGCATACCCACACAATGGAATATTACTCAGCCTTAAAAAAGAAAGAAGAATTGACACGCTACAACATGGATGGAACTTGAAAGCATTATGCTAAATGAAAGAAGGCAGACAGAAAAGGCCACATATCATACGATTGCATATATACGAAATGTCCAGATAGGCAAATCCACAGACATAGAAAGTGGATTCGTGTTTGCAAGGGGCAGACGGGAGGAGAGAATGGGCGTGATCACTGACGGGTATGGGGTTTCTTTATGGGAATATGAAAATGTTCTGAAATTACATAGCACTGATGGTTAGGCAACCCTGAGAATACACTAAAAATCCATGGAGTGCACACTTGAAAAGGGTAAACGTTATGGGATGTGAATTATATCTTGATAAAGTTTTTTTTTATTGTCTTTAAAGACACTCCAAGGATATTATAAAAATGTGACCTTGAATAGGCCCCTTAAGCTCTCTGTGCCTCAGTTTCCTCACTATAAACTGGGGTAATAATAATAATACCTACCTCTGAGGACTATTATGAGGATTAAATGAGAATATAAAGACCAAGCCTCTGGCGAAGGCCTCGCTCATTGTAAGCGCCCAACAAACAGCAGGTTTCCTGACATCACGGTTCTAATCAGACCCCCTGGCTCTGGGCTGGGGAGCGGGGCGGCATGGAGACGGAGGTATGGGGAAGACCGGTTCCTTCTCTGGAGATGTCACAGGAGCAGGATAGAAAAATACTGATTCAGAGAGCAGAGACATGTGACACACACTGTAGTTGTGATGGGGGCCCCCAGGCACAGCGGAGGGGGGCGGGCGCGGCGACTCATCCCAGCAGACTGACGGTGCACACGGCGTGCCAGCAGAGGGCAGGTGGCTCAAGAAAAGCAACCACGGAGTGTATTCCTTCCAACCAAAGGTGCCAGCCAACGTAAGATGCATGTTATCTTATGTACACAGAGAAAGGAAGACGTGCTGCCAATTTCATTACGGCTCACCATCAGGTGTAAGTCAAACCCAACATCAGAGGGGTTAAAATGGGGATAACAAAAAACGCGCATCTCAGAATTGATGAAATACTGTAAATGCCAAGCACTTATTCTGAGTGATTTATAACTCTACAGCAATTCTGGGAGATGCCCAGTCGTTAAGATCAAGCCAAACTAATTCTAAGACTCATCAGCTCCCCATGGTGGCCCCTAACTCTGACCTCACTCCAGCCCTAAGCCTGACACTGAGTCGAACCTGTAGTGCCAACACCAACGTCAGTCATAACTCCGCTCCAGCTCCCACGGAAATGTTTCTATTCCCACTTCAAAGATGAGCACAGTGAGTCTGAAATGGATTTCAAGGGATTCATCCACAATCCTACAGCTTAAAGCGGCAGAACTGGTATCTGAACCCAAAGCAGTCTAACTCCTCGGAAGTCTGTGCAGTTTTCGGCTCTCCAGGGAACCTGAGCCCACAAGAGAGAAAGAAACACAAACCGCTACCCAGGCTCTGGGTATGCCCTAGGGTCACACCCTGCTCAGACCCTGGTGGGGAAACAACTGGTTTACCCCAGAAGGTGCTTCCTTTGGCCAACAGAGCATGCCACTTACACTATGCAGGGTGCTCCAGGGTGCTTGTTACTTATGCAAAGTATGTTGGAGCCAGGATCAGAGAGCGAAGTTACCCAACACAGGAAGAGGGGACCGACCCTCCAGCAGGACCCTCCTCAGACTGGTGCAGGGGAGGCCAGGGGGAACCCAGCCATCATTTCCCAGCCCCGGAGGCCGGTGGTCAGCAACGTCTCAGGGAGCGGAGCCTGCTGCTCCACAGAGGGCTGCCCATGTCCCAAGGCATGAGTGGCGTTGCGTGAGTTTCCAGCACATTCTTCCATTGCTGGAAGCAGCCTTGCTGGGCCTGGTTCCCAGCTCTGCACAGTGGGCCTGCCCCACCAGCCCTCCAGGCCCAGGTGCCCCCACAGCTCTCTTCCTCTTCCGGAGGGTGGGAAGCTAATGGGATTTGGCCACATGCACACCTGCAGTCAGCCTTCTCCTAAACAGTCCCATTGTCCCAAATACGGCAGAGGGGAAGGGCGGGGACAGCGAGTCTCAAGGTTGCATCGCCTGGGGCAATTTGCAAAGCCCTGCCACATCTCTCTCCTCAACTAGGCTCAGCAGCAACCTGGGAAGCAGAATGTTCTAGAAGGCAGCCGGGCAGCTACCCACGTCTGTTCAAGAGTCAGGCTCCTGGTTCAAATCCTAGCTTTACCTGCTCACCATCTCACTTAATTGACTGCCTTAGCACCTGGGGAGCGCTCAAGTCTCACGTGGGTGCACACGCGCCGCTCAGCACCGTCGTTCGCCTGTGACGGGCTCTTTAGGCTTATGCAGCCCTAAAGCAATTTTTATCACATATCACTCTCCTGCACGCATAAAAGGAAACACAAGCAACTTCCTCTAACGACAGAGTCCGACTTCTGTGAATTAGCCCATGTGTTTCCACAGCATCCTCTCTGGGACAACACGCCTGCTACAGCCATTCCCACTTCACTCCTTTAGTCTTCACAATAACTTACGTGGACAGGACTACAATTAACCCCATTTTATAGATGCAAAAACCGAGGGTCAGAGAGGTTTAAAAACTTGCCAAGCAAGCTAACCCAGACAAGAGTCTTGCTGACTCGCAAAGCCCTTTCTGGCAATTTCCACTCCACTGCATCTCCTGGCTTAGCTATGCAATGAGTGAAAAGAATACAGACTTTGGGCAGGTACGGGTTTGCATTATGCTTTTGCTACTTTCTTACAAGCTGTGCGATCACTTAATCTCCCAGGATCTCATTTCCTCATGTGCAAATGAGGATAATAATGCAAGTTAAAAGGGCTCGGACCATATTAAAGATAAGGAAATACTATCAGGATTCTCTTTATCTTTCCCCTTGAAGAGGACCTAGGTTAATTTTCTGAGCCTAATTGAGTATACATACAATGACTTGAGTCTTAGAAGTGTTTAGGGCCTTGGAAAATGCTAAATCTGAACACCCAGGGGGCCTCCCCGGGCCACCACTTACTGACCAGCCTCTGTGGGGTACAGGTGTCTTGCTGCCCCTCCTGTCTAGGACAGAATGCTTCTGTGGGCTGAACACCTTCTGTGTGCTGGTGACCGGCGCCTCTCATCTGTGCACCGCCACCCTGAGAGCAGTCCTAAGAAGCAATCTTATACAGATGAACCCTGAGGCTCAGAGACCCCGGTCACTTGCTGTGTCTCCCCAATTACCCAACTGGGAGTTGGTGAAAACGGGATTTGAGCTCAGGTCTGTCTGAGTATGACGGTTGGTACAAAATTTCATGGCATCACAGTTACATTCCCCAAGAATGTCAGACGAAGATCTGAAGATGGAGCAGGCTTGTTAGAAAAAGCTCGAGCAGGATACAGGAACATGTATACGTAAAAATCAAACGATTTCTACATTTGAGTGATGGGTCTACATGACTCCCAGTCACTCGGACATTTGTGCTGTCCATTGCAACACTTTGACAATAATTGCCTGTCCCTGTTCACTGCACCAAGCAGCTGAGATCACCTGTTTTATTTCCTCCTTAGCGGTAGCTTTCTATTGCCGGAAATCTCTTTTGAGTGTAAGCTCCATGAAGCCAGGGACTTTCCCATGTTCATCATTTTCCCAGCACACAGAAGGTCAATGACAAATATCTCTTGAATGAGTGCACTGTGACTATGAATTTGAAAGATCAGAATGTTAATTTCAGGCTTTATAATAGCAATTCCTTTGTTATGATTTTAATTCCTTATTAACTATTTTCAGCTAAGTTTCACAAATGGCCACTGACCACCTACGATACCAAGGGACAAAGATCATTATAATTATAATTATGCTCACACACACCCTGCCTATTTCTCAAGAATTAGGGGCAAAGATTTGGGTCCCCATGGCAGAGACGAGAAGAAGCGACTTACACATACAAGGGGCAAGTTTTGGGATGAGAATCCAGTTTTAAGATTTTAAACCCCTAATTTGTCCACTCAGAACCCTTCCCACACTCCCAGCTGCTGCCCAGGAACCCAAGGGAGTGAGTCATTAGCAAGGGGACTCATTTCCAAGGATCCTGTTTGCCTGGGATGAGGTGTCAGTTGAGGAAATGGGGATGGGGTGGGGGCGGGCGGGTCTCTTGTCCTGAATTATTAGCGTCAACTTGGTGCTGTTTCCCTGGCAGGCTGCCTGTGCAGGGGAGCAGAGGCGGTTCCTATTTTGGAGATGCTGGGTTTGGTGATGTATTTAATTTCAATTTCACAAATAAAACATGAATGTCATGTGTTTGTGCAAAAGTAAAATGTGAGCCATAAGGCTCCAGTCCCTTTAATGATCAGCCCAATCCCGGCCCCTCCTACGAAGAGGTGACCACTACTGTTAATTCCATACTGGACCCTCCGGATCTTTCTTTCCCCCATTTATGTTTCTCTCTCAAATGTGATAACAGTGCTTACCATGTTCCAGGCGTTGCTCTGCCTGCCAAACACTAACTTATTTCTAATTATGAAGCCATAGAAATTAGTGCTGTGTCATGAATACGTGAACACGCACACAGTGCCAGAGTTCTACAGCTTTCCTTTGTCACTCAATGACACATCTTGGAGATCTTTCCATATCAGTCCATTCAAGATGGCCTCATTCTCTTCAATGACTGCCTGGTTAGCCATTACGCGTGCCCTGGTTCGCTTCATGAATTCCCTACTGGTGAACATTTAGGTTCTTTCAATGCCATGAACATCCTTCCACAGACCTCGTGTACAGTAACAGTGGAGGAGATTTCTAGGGTAGATTTACTTAGGGGACCTTACATCTTAACCCGTAGTAGGTTAATCTGTGAATAATATACGCTTGGGGCCGAGTGGTTAAATCTGTGGTGGGGAGGAGGAGGGATGGAGTGTAGGGTTACGATTGAACTTTGACCTAAAGACTGGTCCCTTCCCCATCAGCCTCTCTGGGAGGCAGAGATAGGCTAAGGCCGAGGACGACCTCCACCTGGGGGCGTGTGCACAGCTTTTCCGGAGGACCCCACCCTCCCAGCAAGTGGTCCCTCAGCTTCTCAGACTCAACACAGCTGGGAGCCCCCTTGATTTTCACCAAAACCAAGTTGGAGTGGCTCATTGCTGGAAGGAGCAAAAAGCCAGGCTGCGCTAGTCTAGCTGGTGTCCGGTGGACAGATGCCCCAGGGCGACCAGGAGGCCCAGCGAGGAGTGATGGTGCCATGACTTCCAGGTCTGAGACCTGGAGCAAGTCATTGGACTTCTCTGGCCCTCGGTTTCCTCATCAGGAAAGCTGAGTTATGGTTCCTGCCCTGTGGCCCCACAGTGCTTTATAATCTGAGAATCAAATGATGGAGTGGAGAATCGCAATTCCTAATCAAAGCACCATTTTCCTTGGAAATTCCCCGGGGATAGGATTAGAGCCTTTTGTTTTGCAGCTAGCAAAGCCCAGGCCCCCTTCTAAACTGCTCCAGACATTTGGGCTTCTCTGTTCCTTGATGAATAACTTCCTTAAACTGTTTGTGTGGGAGAGCTAAGGGCCTTAATGGTAAAAATCCCTTAATGTGCTAAGGACTTTACACCTGCAAAAATTCCTGCAGCTGTTTGATGAGCTCTTACTGTGCGTGCACCCTTACAGGCTCTGAGAAGGGGGTCACACCATCCCCATTTTGCGGAGTCGAAGACTAAGACTCAGAGAGGTTACAGGGCTTGTGCTAGCTCACACAGCTTGTAAGCACCAGAACTGAAGTCAGCCTAACAACAAAGTGTGGACTTTAAGCCACCATACCACCCACAGGGGAAGCAGCCCAGATGACTGTCCCAGGCTGCCGCTGTGGGGGTTAGGAGCTCTGGAATCAGACACTGGCGGCTGAGCTTTGGCGGCCCTCAACGTTATTCTCTCACTAGATGTTCTGCAGTGGCTGGAGTTCCACTGCTGGAATCGCTCCTTTGGCTCGGCCAACCAATATCTTTTGACTTGCTTTGTCGATGCGGAGGGGCAGGGAGTGGTAACTATGATCTTAAAATAGGTCCCCCAAATGGGGAGGAGAGCCCACCAACAACATATGTCACCGTGTAGGTCTCTAAGAGGCAGTCTTTTTCAACTATCCTAGGCCAGGAGGAAAGCATCATGCAAGCCACTTGTGTCCAGGCAGTCTGCTCATACACCCCCATATAGCCTTGAGCTCGGTCCACACCCTTTCCGCCCCTCAGGCTGCACCACCCGGAATCAGAGATGTGCCTTCCCTGAACACAGCCAGAACTCAAACGAATGCTGAATAGTGGCAGGTGTCTGAGCTAAGAGGGAACTTAGAGTTCTTTTCCTGATTGCTCCCCCATTTCACAGATGGGGAAAGGGAGGCTCCAAGGGGGACAGAACCCATGAAGGTCTGGGGAGTCTTCAGCTTTCCCTCATTCAGGACCCACCCCGACAACTATGGGACACTCCACCTGGACGTGTCAGTCCTCAGGTTCAAAGGTGACAGTCGGGCTGCCTGTGTACACAGGTGTGGCTGGAGAGACCCAGGTGTCCCCTGCAGGCTGACCAGCTCCTATGCGCACACTAGCTGTATGATGACCCCAGCCAACTTCTGGGGGAACTGCCTGGGCTGACAGATGGACAGACTTTCGCCCTCCCCTCCTCTTTTATCTATCTCAGGAGAGCACCCACTGTGGTTAATTAACACTCTCCTGCTAATGGTCTTTGGCCTGGAATTTGGGGAGATCGAGAAGCAAGGAGGTGGGGGCAGGGGCAAGGGTGAAAATACATCCTTTCCTTAAACAAAGAGTCACATAGCACACTCATTGTGCCAAGGCCTGGGGTCAGCTGGTAGGAGCTGTGGAGCTGAATCAGGGCCCGTGGGGTCCCAGGTCAGACACCTCTGACTCCAAGACTTGTTCTGCAGCACAGGAAGGCCCCAACAATTACCTCCAGCTCATCAGAGTGGCAGAGGCCACGTCCACACAGCCGGACAGGGGAGCCAGTGTGGACAAACAGAGCCGGCAGGGGAAAGCCATGTAGGAGGAGAGAACAGAGACAGCACACAGCGCAGAGCCATTCAGATGGCTAGAGCCCTGATGGACGATGATGGTGGGGGAGGCAGGAGATGGACCTTGGTGTCAGGGAACAAAAGGTCTTGCTTGCCAGGCTGAGGAGCGGGGCATTTCACTCGTCTTACAAAAGCTGGCATAGCATGAGAGCAAGAGGGCGGCTTTTGGACCGAACAGAGCTGAGTTCAAATCCAGGCCTCAGCTGGGAGACCTTGGGCAGCTAAGGACCCCTATCTGGTCTTGGTGTCTTATCTGTAACAGGAGACAGTAATACAACCCACCTCCCAAGAGTATAGTCACCAGCCACTGAGCACACAGATGGTCCTCTCCGCTCTCCCTTTTGGGTCAGACCTTCAGGATTTTAGGCCAGGTTCACTTGCTCCATTTTCTAGAACAACTGGACTAGGAATTTGCACTAATTTAGTCATGGTCATAGCTGGCCCTCAATACTAGTTTCTATTGCTTTATGCCCAAGGCTACAGATGTGTGCTCTCATTTAGAACACGAACCCATAAAAAGGCAATTTGTTACCAGGTTGGGAGACCGGGTCAGCCCCGACAGAGATCCGAGGAGCGAGATTTCACAGTAACTCCAGCTTTGTGAGCGAGAAATATTCAATAAAGAATTTCCTTGAAATATGGAGTGGTGTGCATTCGCCACACATATTCAATATCCATCTTTCGTCGGAAGTGCCAGAATTCCTCTGCCAAGCAGAGCTTTGAAAAGCAACTCGTTCTGCTGCTGCTCCTTTATTGAAGGACTTGAACGGTGAACAAGTTATCTCAAAAATTATTTCAAGTCAGACTATTCACTTGATCACCCCAGTCTAGTTTAACTTGGAAAGCTACTTTCTGAGGGTTTTGGGAAAAAAAAGAACGGCCACGGCTTAAATCAGAATGTGGATAGCATTATCAAAAACTTATGTTCCCGTCTCAAAGTCAACTGGAGAGACTGTAAGATCCAAATAATTCCAGAATTCTAGAGTTTCAGAGAGAGTATTGTCACTAGTTGGGCATGAACGCCTTTTGACGTCACCATTTCATTGTAGATACTGGGTTGACCTACCAGGCTGAGCTGAAAATGGCTATATCCACAAACCTTATGACAGGGGGATAAAATGTTCTTTTGGGACCAGTTAAAAAAACCCTGCGAGGTATCATGTAGACAAGAGGGGTTCTTTTCAGTTCAACTGTCCTGCGTTTGGCTCATAGACTGAATTCCCCAAGCTATCATTACTATGAACAGACTACTTTTCCCCATAATACATAAATTACAAACAACCTAATGACATGGGAGATGGACTCTTGTGATTTTAAACCCAAGACCTTCTGGTCTGCAGAAAGAATTTCGCTGCTAAGTGAAACCAAATCCACCTTGCGGATCAAGCATCATTCCGTTTTCGTCCCTGGCTGTGGGGAGATACCCCAAACAAGAAAATCAACACAACTCCAGAAAGGAGGTGAGCAGGGAGCTAGTCTTGGGATTGATCGGCCCAGAAATGATCAAGTGAGCAAAATGGAGCAGTGAGGGGTTGGGAGAAGAGGGGTGCGGGTGTGTGTGTGTGTGCGTGTGCATGCGTGTGCGTGCATAGAGGGTGGTATATTCCAAAATTCCTGATCTCCTGGCTAAGAAAAGGCCAAGAAAGCCCCAACACAAATCAAACAAATTAAAAGTTGAGGAATTCTGGGAATTCTCCTCTTTCTCATTGGGGACAAGCAGAGAACTGGACTGAATGATCCCGACGGGCTGGGGAGGGCTCAGCTTCCTCAGCCCATGGCACGGCCAGGCTGTAGCTGAGTCACAGCCTCAGATCCTGTGGATGGGGGAAGTGAGCGGATGACACAACCTGTGACCTTTAAAGTGGCATTTTTTTTTCCTATTTCCCATCACTCTGCCTGACTCTTTAGGCTTCAGAAGGCTTGATGGCAGCCCAGAAGCAGTGGGCAAGAGAGTCTGGCTGCTTCTTTAAAAGGCAGACAGGAATGAACGGGCCCAGGAAGTACCCTTCTAAGACTTCGGGAAACTATTTAAAACCACCACTGACAGTGATGTTGGAGCAAGTCGGAGTCTCCTTAGGTGACCAGTTTGAAGGACGACACATCTGTGGATATGTTGTTCGTTTCCTCACTCCCATGTTTAGAAAGTATCAACAATGCTACCTGTATAAATTTCACATCTGGATCTCAAGATGACTCCATCAAATGACCTTTTATCAAGTCCTCTTTAAAAAGATGAGTACACTAACGAAGTTCCATGTTCCATGTTACACATACCTCCACCAATACCAACCTTTCTAGACCCAAAGTGTTAGACATGTAACACGGCTACCCAGGCTGACTATTTTTCCCTATAATTTTCAGTTGTGTTTTATAATATTCTTTCCTTCAAAAAACCAAAATCCTCAACCTCTCAAATGATCTTTTCAGTCTTGTGTCCCTCTTTTACCCAAAACACATATCTTGCTTTGCTAATTTTGATCACAAACACATTTTTGGGGTAAGTTTCTCAAAAGTTAAGCAGCTGAAAGCTACAGAACTATTTTATTAGCAAATCAATTGTTTTTCCAAGAGCTTTAAACCTACAGCTAACGAAAAAAAAGTTACCCTTACTCATTTCAAAATGGACAGAAAGGTTAGATAGGAATGCAGAACGCTTAGAAAAAACAAAAAAGTGCTGGTGCCTTCTTTCTGTCGTGAATATATCCTTTCTTTTCCGGTTTGCTGACCACAATATGATGTGTTGGAATGCATAAGAATGTAAATAAGACACCTCCTCTTGTCTTTCTCCGAGAGTCTCTTTTCTTAATTACATTGCACCTCAGCATGGTCTTTAAAAAGAGGATCCGAAGGTTCAACTCAACAAAGAAACAGGTCTAGGATGCTTCCTGAATGTTCTCTCTCCCCCTCGATTCCTCCAGAACCTCACGGAAGGGGCAATGTCTCTGGGAAAGACTGTATATGACAAAGCTGACATGTAACATAAATATGGGCAGGACCGGGAGAACGGAGGGGAGACAGGGGGCTCGCCCTGCCACAGTGCACAGCGCACACGAAGTCAAAATGCAGCCCTGTCTAGCACTCTGGGCAACCCCTAGGGGCCACTCTGTCCTCCCCTGGGTGACCGGCCTTCCAATCCACATTCCAACACTTATTTATGGGAGACGGATATATTAACAACAAATGGGTTTATGCAGATTTACATGTGTTTCAGAAACTCTGGCAGCCCGGAGCAGTCTCTGAACTGTGCCCCGCACCAACTTTGCATCTTCCAGCAACAGCCACCCACCCAGAAAGAGCCCCGTGCATGGCTCAGATATGCCATTTGTGTCCAGTGATTCTGTGCCCAGGTTGAGTCTCTTTGGAGACAGTGATTTTTGCATCTTAATGGGTTCTGTGACACGGAGCCATTTCGATGGTAACATCCTGAAGTGATACCCAGATTTTTAACACCTATTTGTGTGTTGGACTGATTAGCTCTGCCCTAAGACAAGCATTTAATGACATGCCAGTCAGTCCCAGCCCTGCTTAAGTGTCCCCTCAGACGGGCTGGCTTAAAGAAAAATGACAGAAAATGTTCTTTAATAACTATGGTTTATCCATTTCTTTCAGATAGTAAGTGGTATGCTCTCACCTCATTTACAGCTTTTAATCCCAAATGGACATTGCTTTTGAAATATCCTCTTTTTTTCTTTCTTTCTTTCCCTTTTTTTCTCCCTGAGGCTGCCACTTGAAAGTTGAAATCTAGCAAGAATGTAATGGTAGGTGCCAGCTTTCTGAATTACAGGGTGACTGTCTGAGTTGATCCTAAAAAGCAAGTGTCTTTTTTATACCGCATAAAAGGCTGAAATGTTTACATATCAAAAGGCTATAGGCCAATTTCTGTCAAAATTACACATGAAGTTAAGCAGTACAAGCAATTTATTTAAACACTAGTCATTGTAGAAAAATTCAAAACCATATGCTCTTTTAGCAGTTTTTCACAAATGCATTTGACCCATGACTTGGCTAGACATACAAGCTTCATAATTTACTCTAAATTTCAAATCCCCTTGACGTTTAAATAAAAGATCTTCATTAATGAGGTTTACATGAATGAAAACTTTAGAAGCTGATATCGGTTAGCGAGGGGCTTCACAAACTGTCTGAACATTCGCTCTAATTTTCAAATGACTGACTTTGCTAATCATTTCAAGAGAAAGTTCCACCGAAAACAAATTATCATCATTTGCATGCTGTGATTTGCAAGAGCAACGGTGCAGTCACTTTGAAACAAACTTCGGTAAATAGTTTGGCTGAAAGCGGGTTTCTGCAACCCTGGAAAACCGGAGCTGTTTTTTTCGGATGCCTTAGGAACACGTCATTCTCCGACACCCTCTTCTTCTCCCCCCCATCCAGTGCTGTGTTGAGTTTTCCTAACACCTTGATTATTTTGTCCTCAGGGGGCTCGGTGGGTTTATTTGGAATGTTGCAAAACTGCGGGCAAAACTCAGCTAGGAAGCATCCCTACGTCCCGCTGAACGCGGGAGACCCGCTCTGGTGCCCGCTGCCCCTTAGTGGGGTGGCAGTGGCTCCTTAAACTCAACTCCATCGACCCAACCTCACACGGAAAATCACCTACGGCCACCAGAGGTGTCCTCAAGGGAGCATCAGGGCCGTGGAGCGGGTTTTGAGACGCTGGATTTTTTTTCCTAAAGCCCAAATACAAACAATAAACCCGCTTTGCGCTTTGAAGACTGTGCGGGGTCTGGACGCTGCGCACTGGCTGCAGCCCGGGCTGCGCACGGCTCCTAATTCCTCTGACCGGGCTAATTCTCCCTGCGAGGGGAGCTCCGTACCTTTGAAACGGACACGTCTGCTTTTTGCACATGCCACGAAAAATCCTACTTTAAAGCATCCGATTATGAACTCTGCTCTGTGCCCGGGCAAGAGGCTGAAAGAATTAAGGAAAGAAAGTTCCTGAAACCAACCCGAACCGTAAGAAGTTGGGGCCGCATATGCATTTTTTTTTTTTTTTTTTTACAGCCAGGGGTGTGTATGTGTGTGTGCCTGTGTGTGTAAGGATAGTGGGGCCACAGTTTTCTCCATGCTGAAAATATCTTGGGTTGGGAGGAGATACCCAGACGCACACTCCAAACTTGGGCAGTGTTTTAAATCAGAGAAGCAATTTAATCTACACTCTGCGAATCAATTGAGCGGCGACTGCGGCGCAAAAGCGTCTTGGTGGATGCGGAACCGCAAATATACCTTATGCATGCAGAATCCGCGGATCTAATCTTTAACATCTTAAAAATGAGGGCTATTACCGGGGCGACTGACTCCTCAACAGACACATTTCATAGACTTCTGCGTGGTGATTGCTTTGTGTGAAATCGTGTTTGGGTGATAATAGGGAAAATCAGCGGCGTGTTTACTGCATTTCCGACCTAAGCGCTGGCGGGCAGCCTGTGGACGCTCCTGGTCCTCCCATGCTGAGCGGTGCGTGCGGGGCCGACAAACAATCGCTTAGCAACACGAGGCGGGCAATTTGCGTGCGTCCTATTTGTTATTCCAATTGCACCAGGCAAGGCGAGGCCGCTGATTGTTTGTTTAGCGCTTTGCGGACACTAGTGGGTTTCCGCCCGCGGAGGAGGCGCAGCGCCCCTGACTGCCTTCCCCAGCTCCTGCCTCTCCGAGGACACAGTGGAGCGCCCGCAGATGGAGGGGCAACCTGGAGGCGGAGACCCCGCGGCGGGTGAGTCCAGGAGAGCTAGCTGAATAACTGGATACAGTGGCCTCGGGGTCCGTGTGACCTCTTCCCGGAAAGACAGCCTCCGCAGGGCGGACAGAGCTTTCGGACTGGCTTTCCCTTATCTTGGTCCCGGCTGATACAGAGACCCTGCCTTCGGGTGGGGGTGGGGACCGCACACTCCTTTGTCCCAATGAAAAGGACTAAAAAATGCACCCCCCCCCCCCCCAGGTCTCCTAAGCGAGCGGGCGACAATTACCCAGCCTCATTAAATATTAGGGTTGTCAGGGACTCAATGAATGTTGGTGTTGGTTAAAACAACTAAAAAACCTGAGGCCTAGACAGGAGGGATGAATTGCAAGGTGGCAACATTCGGTCTAGATCTCTGACGCTCAGACTCGCTGTCAAGTGCTCTTCCTTCCAGGAGTGGAATGGCATGGTGGGGGGACTGAAGGAAGGCAAGGGGCGAGGTCTAGGGATTTGCTAAATCTGCTTATTAAAAAGAACAATGTACCGAGTGGACGAAGTAAGACGGCGTGTAGCGGGGGGAGGTTGCCTTATACTTTTAAAAACTCGGAGGCACTCCAGAGCTGCGGCTGAAGTCGGTGCGCCATCAAAGGTCAGGGCACCTTTGCAGAAACGGGCTAGGAATCCGCCCCGGTTTCCTGCGGCGCTTCTGCCTTCGACCGGCTCAGCAAAGGTCTGAAAAGATCCACGCAACGCGCGCAGCGCCGCGCGCGCCCAGCCGGGATCACAAACGCGGCCGGAGTCGCTGCAGAAGTTGCAGCCTGTAGTTGTCTTCCATGAAGTGCCCTTGTAGAATTAAACCCGGGAAATGCTGGCGGGGAATGTGTGTGCCTGAACCGGGTGCTTTTTACGTCTCTGAGAACCAAAAAAAAAGAAAAAAAAAGCCTCTGTCCCTAGTTAGTAGGAGAGAGAAGGCGCTACACTTCTTTCTCCAGACCTGACCTCTCTGAAGGGGAGGGTCACACTCCTTTCTTTGGGAGAGGTTTATATTGTAAAAAAAAAAAAAAAAATCCATCGCCTCCCCAAATTGAGACCCATCTCCGTCCTGTCCGACTCTCCCCCTACAGCCACTTCTTAGTCTGCTCAGCACTCAGAGAAGCAAGGCTCCCAGGCCACGAGCGGGTGGGCGTGAGGGCGCGGAGGTCGGCGCCGGGAGGCCTAGGCGGAGAAGCGCCGCCGCCCAGTTTCTCCCCGCCGCTCCTGCGCGCCGCCGGGGTTCTGCGCCAGGGCAGGACCAAACCGCCGCGCCACGGCTCCTCCGACCCGGGACCTGCGATTGACAAGGGCCCTTTACCCCTCTGCCACGGCGCCCGCGAGGAGGCGGCCCACAGACGCAGCCTTATTGCGGGGACTTCAGACACCCCTGCGGGGAACCCTGTTAATTAGCCAGAGAGAAATAGAGAAAAATGGGCGTGAGTTAAAGGCGGCCCTCCTTCGGGAAACCCGAAGTGCCCCCCACCTCGGCCCTCGGCGGTCGGTCTCGCCTGGGCCCAGCACTGCCCCAGCATCTGACTGGAGTGGCCAGAGTTGCCTGAGCGAAGGGCCCAGAAAGGACAGCTCTGCAAGATGCGGGCTTGCGCGGGGCCCGCAGGTCTCGGCGGCTGCTTTCGTTCCGCGAGCACCTTCGCCTACCTTCTCGCAGGGCGCTCGACCGCCCGCGCGCCGTCGTGGGCTGGATGCGCCTCCCGCGGCTCCGGCGGGCCGGTCGTGCCGCGCCCAGGATCTCGCAAATCACGGCGGCCGCCTGCCGCGAGCAGGGCCGGGCTTCGCCCGGGCCGCCGGGGCCCGGGGAGCCCAGCCTGGGCCTGCCGGGTGAAGGACAGCCAAGGGGCCTGTCCCAGTCAGGGCCCCGGCAAGTCAGAAGGTGAAAAGGCGACTCAATTGTTGGAGAAGGGGGTAGGGAATCCCCAAAGCTCCATTTTTGGATTTTGGATTGAAAACAAAAACAGTTTGAGGGAGAAGACACCCCGTTTCCAAAAATAATACTCAAAGAAAAGAAAGAAAAAACACAAAACCTACCAACACCCACGCAGGGAGCAGCTGGGGGCCCCGCTTCCGAGTGCTACTCTAGGTTGCGAATTTTAAACAGCGGCTGACTTTGGTCTCCGCTGTGTAAGGGCCGGGGACTGCTACGGTACTTTTCAGACCCAAAGTGACTGCAAAAAAAAAAAATATATATATATATATATATTTAGGAACCACGATGCACCTCTTTCGTCGTTTTTGCGCTTACAGATTTTGGCCTTTGCAAAAACAAAAGGGGTTTGGGGGGTTAACCAGTTCCATTCGGGAGAAAACCTAAAGATAAAAAAAATAGAGGCGCAATTAGGCGGTGAGCGCGCGGGGGCCGCGAGGAAGAGCGAAATTTTCCGTCTTGCTGGAGCAAGGACGCAGCCCCTTACATTTTCTAAAACAAAACAAATTCCGAAAGAAAAAAAAAAGTAGCCCCAGAGTAAAATCGGCCACAATGAATTTGAGCTTCAGGCAGAGGAAATCGCACCCAATAATAGGACCCAATCTGAGAAAAACGGGTCGGGGCGGAGAGGCCGGGCGGAGCGAGCTGTTAACTGCGGCCGCACAATGGAATTAATGAGATTAACCGGGGCAATTAGGACGCCCGCCCAGCTCGGCCGGCCCGCGGCGGGGCGGCGGAATGGAAGAGATTAGGTTAATTTCATTAATTCGCAATCCACAATCTCTCTTCAGGCCCCGTAACCCCTCCCTTCGGCACCTCTTCCCCTCCCCCTTCCCTGAAGCCCCCCACCCCCCCTCAAAGGCACAGAAAGGGCCCAATCTGGTTCTGTTTGTCATCTGCATATTACCAGGAACTAAATCCACGATGACGTCGACTCAGTATAAAACCAACAAGAGGTTCAGCTGGTCTAAACTCCGTCCTACCCGCGGGTTGAGTTCAGCGAACGCGGCGGCGAGGGGAGGGCGGGAGGAGGGAGAGCGGACGCTGGGGGCGGGGAGGGGCGCGGGGCTGCGCGCTCGCCGGCGCTCTCTTTCGGTTTGGTCCGCGGCAGAAGGAGAGGGGATCCCCCCCTCCACCCCCTCTTTGAAGCTTTTTCCTCGGCGCGTCCCCGCCGCCCCTCGGTCCCGGCGCGGGGCTCGGGGATGCCCGCCAGCATGTTCAGCATCGACAACATCCTGGCCGCCCGGCCGCGCTGCAAGGACTCGGTGCTGCCGGTGGCGCCCAGCGCCGCGGCTCCCGTCGTCTTCCCGGCCCTGCACGGGGACTCGCTCTACGGCGCCGGCGGCGGCGCCTCCTCGGACTATGGCGCCTTCTACCCGCGCCCCGTGGCCCCCGGCAGCGCAGGCCTCCCGGCCGCGGTCGGCGGCTCCCGCCTCGGCTACAACAACTACTTCTACGGGCAGCTGCACGTGCAGGCGGCGCCCGTGGGCCCGGCCTGCTGCGGAGCCGTGCCGCCGCTGGGTGCCCAGCAGTGCTCCTGCGTCCCGACGCCCTCAGGTAGGTCCCGCTCGCGCGGGCCTCGTCCCCCGCTGCGGTCTTCAGCACCTGGGCGTGAAGGGGGGGTCGGGGGGGTGCCTCCTGTTTTTCACTTTGCACAAACTTTTCCTCTCTTGCAAACCTGGCTCCCCCGCTTGCCCATCGGGCGCAGAGATTTCCACCCTTGCTGCAAACTTTAAGCGAGTTAGCGGAAACTGTAACTCAGTGCCTGCATGGGGAGACACGGCTTTTAGAATTCCCTCAGTGGCTTTTGGGAATGTGCGGGTGGACGCTCTGGCATGATTCCCCCACTTCCCTGCATCTTCGTTTTCCGCGCACCCCAATTCGCGGCACCCCCTTGGCAGACGATGTGAAAGTCTGGAGTAGGTCGCAGGCGGGCGGGCGTGTGCGCAGTGGCAAGGGAGGCGGCTGACCGTGCGCCCCACTCCGTCGCAGGCTACGAGGGCCCAGGCTCGGTGCTGGTGTCCCCGGTGCCACACCAGATGCTGCCCTACATGAACGTGGGCACGCTGTCGCGGACGGAGCTGCAGCTGCTCAACCAGCTGCACTGCCGGCGGAAGCGGCGGCACCGTACCATCTTCACCGACGAGCAGCTGGAAGCGCTCGAGAACCTCTTCCAGGAGACCAAGTACCCAGACGTGGGTACGCGCGAGCAGCTGGCCCGGAAGGTGCACCTCCGCGAGGAGAAAGTGGAGGTAGGCGCGCCTGGCGGCCCTTCCCAGCGACAGAGGGCCCCTGGCGGGGTTTGCTTAGCTTTCCTTGGGTCCCCCCGTGCTTTAAAAACATCCCAATGGCGGCCTGGAGGATGCTGGAGGGCTTTAGGCCCAGGAAGTTGAATGAAAATGCGGAAGCGGGAGCGAGTCTCCCCTCCTTTTGTTGGCGCGCGCGGGGTCCCCCGGGTCCAATTCCACGCGCAGGTCGCCCTGCCGCCGCCCCGCGTCCAGGGGGTGCCCGGGCTTTGGGGGACCGCGCCGTGGATCTTAACTGTTGTTCTGGCCTCCGTTGCGCCACAGGTCTGGTTTAAAAACCGCCGTGCCAAATGGAGGCGGCAGAAGCGGTCCTCGTCGGAGGAGTCGGAAAACGCCGAGAAGTGGAACAAGACATCGTCGAAAGCCTCGCCCGAGAAGAGGGAAGAGGAAGGTAAAAGCGATGTGGACTCGGACAGCTGACGGCTGCGGGCCGGCCGTGGCGCTTGCCTAACTCGAAGGACTTGCACAGACAGACGATGCTACTTTCTTGCACACGCGCTGCCTTGCGGGAGGGGGTCGAGAAAGGAAGGAAGATCTGTAAATAGTGTACAGAGCCGGGAGGGTGCGCGCCTGGGGTCGCCGTGCCGCGCCGGGGCTCCGCAGCCCCGCAGTCCGAGGCCGCGCGCGGGCGCCTCGCTCCCCACCGTAGTATTTATAGCTAAGTTAACGGTGACAATACAATAAAATGATGGCGATGTAGACGGGCCACATTCTGTATTTCGTACCCCACCACCAGTACCATCTGAGGCCTGAAAAGAAATCTATTTAGTCTGTAGCTTCAGAAGAAAAGTTGAGCAGCTCTGACCTGTCCAAAGGAGGGGGCGGGGGGGGGGGGGAAGAAAAGAAAAAGGAAGAAACTCTGGGTATAAATCAGGCACAGGACAGACGGGTGTCCTAGTTTTAAAGTAAACTTAGTCTCTCATCTCCGGGAAGGGGTGGAGAGTGGCATTGCCGGCGTTGGGAAGGCAGCATTGCTGGTGAGAGGGGGCAGCCGGCAGCTGGGGGTTCCTGTTCCCTTCGGGATAACCGGGACTCTTTTCTTCCTCGCCACTGACCCGAAGCTGTAGCGGGAAAGCAGGGTCCACCGGAGTTGAGGGAACCTGGGGTTCTCTCCTGAGCCCGCGATCCTCAGGCCTCCCGCGAAATCCCCAGACTTAAGGCTGCGGATCCAAGGGTGGAAGCTGCGCCCTCTCTCCGGACGCTTTCCTGCCTCTGTCATGGTCACTCCCGTTACCCCTCTTCTCCAGGGCCTTTCTGCCCCACAACCATGCTCGGCACCTCTCCCGCCAGTCGGCTCCCAGCAGCGCACCCCTGGGCCGCCCAGGGACCTGGCGGCGCTGGGGCGGGTTGTCCTTCCTCCTGGGTGTCTGGGGTGGCCAGGGCCTAGCCCTGTGTTCTGACGTTCTGTTTGCCAGCGGGGTCTAAGAGCAGGCGGGGTGACAGCATCACGGCCAGGTGGGAGTGCTGACCCTCCCTCTTTCTCCAGCGACTGTCTCCCTGCTTCACTGGCTGGGGCCAGAAGAGGAGCACCCCGGGAGCTTGCAAAGGCCTGGAGAAGCTCCCGTGTGCGGGATGAGCTCTTGGGACCAGACCTTGCATTCTGTACGGTTGCACGGACCATGGTGGGGGAGGGGGTACGGGATGGAGGCCAAGGGCCAGTAGGAATGGCTTTTATTTAATGCGTTCATCTTTTGATTTTGCATTAAATCCATTTCATAGACAAGGAAGCTAGGGCTCAGAGTTTCTGCTGCTGGGGCCCAGGTGACCTCGCTCGTGCCCTGGGCTGCCTCTGGTATTTGGTGGAAGGTCCCTGCCGGGGAAGGCTGTGCATTCTTGCTGTGGGACATAGTGCCCCAAATAATAGCTTTTTACAAGAAGTGGTATTTTTCCACTGCTTGTACTTTTAAAAGGTCAAAGTGACTCCTGGAGCAGGTGAAATGACATTTAGGACATCTGGAGCGACACCCAATCCTGCCTTTTTCATGAGGAGCATCTCTAAGGGAAAGAAGGAGGCAGCTGTTTGGAGGCCAGGTTGGCCTCAAGGGGCAAGATGGCCCATATCCAGCCTCCGTCATTTGTGACCTTGGGCAGGTTACTAACCCCTCTGCTCCTTGCTTTTTCTGCCTGTAAAATGGGCACAGGAAGAGCATCTGCATCCCAGGGCCGTTGGGAATATGAAAGGCGCAAACTCGTGTAGAATGGTACCTGTGTAGGGGAATCCTTCAACACAGCTACTTATTTTTTTAAAACGTTATGATTTATATTGTGTCAGTCTCAGCACTTCCAGATTTATGTACATCATCTCAGTTTTACCTTTCAGGAACTCTGAGATGGGGAATGTTTTCACCATTTTGCGGATGAGGAAATTAAGATTCAGAAAGGTTAAGCATTTTAAAACATTCAGCTTGTAAGAAATAGGGGGCATCATCTTTGCCCAAGTGAGTCGTAGACCGTAATTGGGAATGTTGCCACTAATACCAGTTCTGCTGAGAAGTACTCAAAGGAGCCGCTGCATTAATTTCAAGAGAATCTTGCAATGGCTGTTATTTTCTCCCTCCCTTAGACATCAGACTTCCAGGTGCCTGCCCTGCACCCCTACCCCTTCAGCACTGTTTTTGGATGCTGCCCTCTGTCCCATTGGAGAGGGTGAGCCTGTAGGGGAGTCCAGGATGAGCCCTGACTCCCACTCCTCCTCCAGTACTCCATTATTCTAGAACATTCTAACACAGGACAGAAGCAGGCAGCAGCATTCTACCCTGAGAGATCTGACATCTCCAGAACTCTTTTTATAAACTTCTGCCTGTCTCTTTGTCCATGATCTACTCTCAGACTTCCTATAAAAAGGATCCTGCATTAAAAAAAAAAAAAAAAAAAGCATTTGTGTAGTCTGGAGAAGGGTCACCGGGAACTGACAGGGAGAGAGGGATTGAGGGGCAGGGGGGAGGGTTTTCAGAAATGAGCACCTGGTGGAAATCCACGATGAGTGGGTGTGCACGGGGTGGGGCGAGAGCCAGAGAGCTGCTCCCAGCTTGGCCCTGGGCAGGCCCAAGGTGGCAGGAGCAAGCTGCTTCCCTTCCACTCTCCACGTCTCCACGCGGGAGGCCCTGCGAAGTGCTTCAGTACTCGCCCAGCTCACAGGAAATAAACGTCTGGAGTGAAGAGGGAAATGTCAGGATGTTCTGTGTAATTATGGTCCACCCGCCTCCCGCAGGCCCCAGTCAGCCGTGGGGCTCACATCTCTGTCTTAGCCTGGCTGTTGGAGCTGGGGAAGGCCGAGTGGCGTCACGGAGCAGAAGGCAGAGGGGCTTTAAGAGTCATCTTTGGGCCTTGTCATCGCGGGTGGTGGGAATTGGGATCAGGGTGGTGGAAAGTGGCGAGTGTACGTGTTCAAGCAGGCAAGGCATTAGCCAGGGGACTGCCTAAGTGGTTTCCAGTCTGGACCACACCTCGCCCCCAACTGATGGTGTTCTCCCCATTTCACAGTTGAGCAAACTGAGGCACAAAGTTAACACAAAGGGTCCAAATGAGAACTCACCTGCAAGGGGTCAGGCTCTTGTGATCTCCGTAAATCAGGCTGCCTCACAGAACCCAGGCCGTTCTTTTTGGTGGTGGTACAAGCTGTGGATGAAAGTTCCCCAACAACGAATGACTACAGGAGTGAGTGCAGCCACCCCAAGGGACACAGGAATTAATCTGCTAAGTGCCAGGCAGACTCTGGCAAAGAGCATCAATGACAATTATAACCCCTTTTGTCAGTCTGGCACTTTCCACTGCAAAGCCCTTCCACACACACACGCCTCGGGCCCTAAGGAGGTGGGAATCGCAGCCCATTTTGCAGATGGGAAATGGAAGATCAGAGAAACGCTTTGCCCAAGACACATAGTAAGTGGCAGAGCAGACCCTGAACCCCCAGACCTCAGCAGATTCTCCCTGCACACCTCCTGGGGTAGTGACACGGGATGGGGTAATGGCTTCTGGGTGCCCCAAGTCCCCCGGGCCAAGGAGAGCCCTGGCTGGAAGGAGCTCACAGAAGCTGGGCGTGTGTGGGAAGAGATGGGGATTCCTGGCCTCTTGAGTGCTCTGTGGAGGGGCCTTCCCACCGTCTCAGCAGTCAGCCCTGCGTGGTGAGGCAGAAAGGCTTGAAAAGAGTTGCTTTCCAGACTCACAGAGTCTCTCTCCATGACAGTTCTTTAATCAAGTTGGCTTTTACTGACTTGAACTTTGAGCTAAGGTTGTAAGCCTGGTGTGAAGGATGTCGTTTTAATGGGCGTGTGTGAGGTCGAAGCTGGCCGATTCCTCCTCTCTGTTTCTTGGCGTGTGGAGGGCAACTGGGGGCTGGGAAGTAGAGGCGACAGGGGGCCCTTTTTCTGAAGTGCATGAGATTTTAAGAGTGAGTCAGGTTAAATAGCTCAGGCACCAAGACCCCACCCAAGAGCCTGAGGTCCATTTCTCAGGTCCCCAAAATTCACTCTCCTTTTCATTGCACATCCCATCAGTCACCTCCTTAAGTGAAAGGAGGAGTGTAAATGTGAGCTTCCACTTTCGTGAAGATGGGGTTCCAGCCAGGGGAGGGCAGGGCAGCCTGACGTGATGAGTGGACAGCTGGGTGGCTGGCGTTGAAGCCACACCGGTCCAAGCCTCCATCCAGATGGGGTGCTGTGCTCTCCCCGAGAGCTGGGAGAGGTTCCTTGTTGTCTGTGTGTGTCCCGTTCCTTCTCACCTGGGAAGTGGGCTTGGGTGAGGATTAGGGAGGGCTTGACATATTTATTATTGTTCTTTGAAAGACACCCTCAGATCCAGCTTGATCATGCCTTGTGTAAGTAGAGTGGAATTTGGAATTAAGGAATGTACCTTGTTTTTAATTGTTGTTGGTTTAGGAGTCTATGCATGACCACAGGACACAAACTCTAACAAAATTAAATGCGATTGCCGTGGATTTAAGACAAGGAAGCATCTGATAAGGTACAATAGGTTGCATTCTCCCCAAGCGGTTTAGGACGAGGAGATTTAGAGCAAAGAAGGAGGGGATGTGGAGTGGATTTGGATTCGATTTCCAAGTTTTGTGAAATGACCTTGAAGTTTTTCAAAAGTAAAACGAAAACAAAATGTCACAGCCAGTGCAGGGCTCCTTGAAAGTTCTGGAAGAAATGGATTTGGCTGAGTCTTTTGGCTGATGGGGGCCTCTCACAAGTGTTAGGGGGCCCTGGGACATCCCCGAGGCCTATCCTTGGAGCCGTGTGACAACATGGAAGACCTCTGCTGGTCATGGCTTGGTTTTAAATCCGGGAAATATACAAAGCCGTTGTCTTTGCAGTCCAAATGACCCATGGAACAAACAGGATGAATTATGGCATGTTGCGGCATTTTAAAGTGAGTCTATAATTTCTGGATTCCAGCAGACCTCATTCGTTCTCAAGTGTCCAGCCCTGGGAAGCATCAGTGGAGGGAGATCTTAAAAATTCCTCTCGCAGCCGCTCCTCCTCTCCCTAGGAGCTCGTTCCATTTATACCTTCTGTTTTCTTAATTCGGAGGTCCTCCGGAGTCTGTTGACCAAATCAAGCAGCAGGGTTGAGCGGAGTGAATTGCATTTCACGGAGCGCGGGCACCCCCTCCCTTAACCTGGGCTGATTTATAGAAGCTATAATTAGTGGGGTAATTTTAGCTGTGATGGACAGAGTTTAAAAGCGTCCATCTCGTTTCCTCACTGATTTACTAGTTGTATAACGCTGAGCCCAGGAAATGCTTCAACCCTGTTGCATTATCAGCAAGGCCGACCCCAGAAAAGGCCACTGCAGGTTAAAGAGACAAATTCTCCTTGTTGAACTGAGGAAGGCTGAGTTTCTCCAGCATGAACATTCTTTCCCCACGCTCGCAGTACTCAGAACTAACACATGGTAACTTGTTTAACATTTTTAGGGGGGAGGGTGGGGTAGGACAGAAATATCTTAAAAATAAGAATTTTTCGGAGAAAAGACCCATGTTGTTCAGCAGCCTGTGGTGAGAAAGATGGTGTGGCCACAGGTGCAGTGTCCCAAACAGGCTGCACAGGGGCAGTGGTTCCCCGCGGCCGCAGAGTCGCACGGAGAATTGGCGTGCTGGCGCGGGCGTTCCTCCTGAGAAGTGAGTTTGCGGGCTTGGGGGCCCCCTGCACAGCCAGGCAGCAGCTCACTACTGGGACAGCCTAGGGACCAGCGTGGTCTGAATCACACTGGGTGGTGTATGACCAGCCAGCCTCACGGGGACTTTAATCGTGTCCCAAACGAATTATCGATATCACCAGGCAAAGCCAGGAGAAACTTTCCAGATGGAGTATGGCTAATCCTGCTTTGAAAATCCTCAAAGTGCTAACTATGGGACCAGAAAAATAAAACTGCCCTTTTCCAAGAGACAGGGAGGCCCAGAGCATTTGGAAAGTCACCCTCCGAGGCAAGGAAGACTCAGAACTCTGTGAAGTCGGGATCCCAGCTGGTTGTTTCATCTGAAGATGATCCGAGCACAGCCAGATGGCTGGGACATTAGGGGATGCGCGTGTTCAACGTTGTTTTGTATTTGAGGAATAAATATTTAAATCTGAAACCAAGCGAATCACTTTCTACTGAAGTGGGCAGGAAGGAAAGTTGTGTGTGTGTGTGTGTGTGTGTGTGTTGATGTCATGTCCCGCTCCCCGCAATGTAACCCTAGCATGCACGATTCCTGCCACACCCGGAACCTTCCAAGAGATTGTCCCCCCTCCATGGGCGCAGGACGCCAGGAGCGTGGTAACACTTCCTCTGGTTTTTTAGGCTCACTGTTTTTCTTTCGTGTCTGTTTTCTCTGCGAGAGGACAGCGGACGTGCATGGACTGAAACGGAGACCCCGTCCCCATGTCCTCAGTTTGATGAGACCCTCTTGGTTTTGTTTCAGTTTTGTCCTGTGTGGTAACTGGACTCTGATACAAATGTGAGCGGATGAAAACTTAACCCTTTTCTTGACTGCAATTAAAAGACTCTGAAGAGATCAAAGGTCTTTGTGGTTTATTTTTGTCGTTATGGAAGATGTTCATGTGTAGTTTTGTTTTGTTTTTAAAAGAGGGGAAATAATTTCTGCAATGCCCAGAGGGTGTTGTAAAAAAAAAAAATGTGTCTTACATTAGTTTGGGGATTGACAGTTTCATAATCATTTTCCTGGGCATGTCCTTATCTAATCCCCTCTAAGCCTTGTGGGGCAGGGTGGATGTAGTTACTGTCGTCTTGTTACATAATAACAGCCAGCTCAACAGCCTTAGCCCTGTGCCCCGCACTGCCCTGAGTGCTGTATCGTCTGTATTTTATCTAATCTCATCCGTGCCCCTGTGAAGTTGGCATTATCGTCGTCATGTTTCAGAAAGTGAAATGACGTGTCCATTCAAGTGAGGTTGAAGGGTAAACTCCACATCCCGTGATCTTTCCACACTGCCGGATCACCTCCCTTCAGGACCAGCCAGGTGATCTGGGTTCGAATCGCTGCCTGGTCACCAGCAGGCAGTGTCTCCTTTGAGCTTCAGCCCCCTCATTTCCCAAAAAGGGAGGATTATGATCCTGCATCACATGTCAGTTACCTGGGGCTTTGCAAACGCAAATGATCAATCACGGTAAATGGACCAACACATTAACCATAGTCATAAGTACATAATCAAACAACATATTTATTGAAGACCTCAACAACAACGACAATAATAATAATGGCCTCTATTCAGTCCACAGATGTTAAAGGGTGCCCAGTCTGGGCCAGGTACCGTCCTAGGTGCTGGAGATGCAGCCTCTGCCCTCCTGGAGTTTTCCGTTCTGGTGGGGGAGACAGTCACCAGGAGACGGGTTATAATTTCAGACGTTGGCGAGTGCTGAGAAGGAAACCAAGTCTGCTGAAGAGATGAGCGTGCTAGGGGCTGGGGCAGCATTTGGGATGTTTCACGGTGTGGTCTGAGGTCTGTGTGGAGAGGGGCTTAAATGCTGTCTCAAATAATCCTCTAAAGCAGAGGTGGGCGGACTATAGCCCATGGGCCAGTCTGGCCCACTGCCTGTTTTGTCAATAAAGTTTTATTGGAACACAGCCGTGCCGTTCATTTGTGTATTGTCTGTGATTGCTTTCCCCCCTGTGAAGGCAGAGTTGAATAGTTGCAGAGGTGACTGCAGGGCCCGCAAAACTCAAAATATTTCCTGTCCCATCTTTCAGAGAAACTTTGCTGACCCCCTGCTCTCTCTGAAGTTTAGAGTTTAAACCACAAGTGGAGGCTGTTGCTAATAAGGGATGGGGCAAGGATTTACTCCTGTTTGCTGAATGCTTGGTTTCCTTTCTCTGTGGTCTCAGCACAGTGTAAGGCCCCTGTGATGAGGGTGGAGGGTGGGTATAGGGCTGGATATGGAAGAGCCCAATATGGCGCCTGATGCCCGGGAGCTCCTTTCTTGTCGATGTCATCTGCATGTACAAGGAGCAATTTTAGTGCAATAGAAAACAGAATGTCAACAAGTGCTAAATTATGTAGCATTGACTAGGAGACCAAGAGGGAAGACAGCTGCAACCCCAGCGGGCTTCCTGGAGGAGGTGGGAGTTGCAGGGCCATTAGAATTTGGCTGGCAAAAGAAAAGAAAAAAAAGACTATCTGCAAAAAAAAAAAAGATTTGGGCCAGGCAGAGCTGAGTTGTGGAGACCACCTAGTCAGACCAGAGAGAAGGCTGCCTGGCTGTCACTCCAGCGTTTCTGTACGCGAGCTAGCTCCCTCCGTTGGTCCAGTACGTGCCAAGCCCCTGCTGAGTGGGGCACAGGCATGAATAGAGCAGTGTCCATCCTCAGGCATGTGAGTTAGGCGGATCCAGTACTAGACGGCCGGTGCTGAGGTGGAAGGTGGGGGTCCCCATGACACGCTGTGGTTGGGCAGAGGGGGGAGGGCTTCTGATGGTGGAGCCGCGGAGCCGTGAGGTTTGGGGCATGTGGTGATGGGCGAGGTGGAGGGGAGAGGAAGAGAGCCTTTCAGGGAGAGGGAAGAGCTTGAGCAAAGCCCTGGAGGTGGGTGGGAAGGCAGGATGTGAAGAAGAGCCATGGCAGTAGGGTTTGCCTGGGCAGAGACGGGAAGGAATTGAGGGCAGCAGCTTGTGGGGACCCACAGTCTGGCCCTGGGTAGCGCTCAGTTCACTATTTCAAAACCAACCTGCAGAATAGGGTCCCCTCCCATCCCAGGGGATGGAAGGTAGCCGAGGACATGGCCAGGGGCATGCCAACACGGCGTTTGCGGCCACAGTCAGCCCCGGGCCTTTCTGGCCTGGAGAGGCCTGCGGGGCCCTATCTCGTCAGCATCTGTTTGGCGTCCCCTCCATCTGCTATCACAGAAGGAGAGAAAAACATCTCCCTCAGCCTTCTGCAAAGGGTTTTGTTTGTTTTTTGTTTTGGAAGGGGTTTTAAAATGCAGTGATTTGTGGCTGGTAGTCAAGTTCATCAAAGTGATTTTTCCAGATGCTGTAATTCTTGGGCAGCTGACACGTCAAGGCTCCCCACCCCCGCCCCCACACGCCAAGTCTGTCTCCAGCCTGAAGCACCAATCCTTCCCCTTGGGGACTGGCCCAGGCATGCGTGCAGCATGTTACAGATATAGAACGCCCCACAGCTATGAACTCTGTCCCTGCGACAGCCATGGCATGTGTGTATGGCAGGGACTGTGCTTTCCATTTTACAGAGGAAGAACTGGATCAGAGAGGTCACACTGCTTTCCTAAGATCACACAGCCTCTGGGGGAAGAGTGGAAGAGCAGAAGTCTTCTAAGCCCTGGAACTTTCCATTTATATCCAGCTCTATCTGCTCTCAGGGGTGTAGCTGCTCTTCCTGGATATGGCAGCATGTTGGTTTCACATGAAGTGAGGCCCAGAGTCATACCTTTCCTGGTAACCAAAGCCTCCAAATGCTGCTTCCTCCAGGCAGCCTTCTTGGATCACTCCAGACTTTCTTAGGCCTCAGAGACCTTGGCCTGATCTCTTGGGGATTCTAAGAGTTTATAAAGACCCTTGGACATGCTTAGAGTTCACACGGCATGATATCCACCCCAAAATAAGTCAAGCTTTGTGTCTGCCAGTGACCACAAGATTCTCATGCTTGTAGAGAGCAGATCTGCCCCCAAATTCCTGTTGCCACCAGCCTCCCCCACCCCTGTCCAGATGTCCACGGTGTTCCCATAGAATCTCACCCCTTTCGTGTCAGGAGCGATTATCTCCTTTCAAAACTTCTGGCAAAAGACAAACCTGGGAGGAGTTATCTTAAAGCAGTGGCATGGATTTATTTTTAAGCTGCTTCCTCTCAGGGAGTGGGACACAGGTCAGGTTTGATCATGAAGACAGTGAGTGTTCATAAAGCCCTTTGCAAGCTGTGAGTGATTTTTGCATGCAGCTTTCTCGCTGTGCAAGTCTTCCTTCTCCCATCACAGGTGGGCGGGGCGGGGCCCTCAAGGCTTCTGGGGCTGTGAGTGAGCACAGGCTGAGGGGCGGGCAGGGGCTGATGAGCTGGGTCCCCTGTGAGCCTCCAGCATCGGGAGGCCGTGGCTGGGCTGCGGCAGCCCGGAAGCAGCTGCCTTGCAGCCCTCCCTCTGTACTTGCTGAACACGCCGACCTTTCCTCTGGATAAGGCGGCCCCGGAGCAGCTACTGGACTCTGCTCGCCAGGCTGAGCTCTCCAGGCCCAGGGGAAGTGCTGTTGTCGGCTGGCGGGAGCCAGACGCTTCGTGGAGCTCAGCAGCGGGGTGGGGAGCATGGGGCTGCCTCTCTGAGCACAGAGCCGGAGGGCAGGAGGGATCCTCCTCCACCTGACCCGCTGCTCCTCTGGAATGGAGGTCAGGAGAGCATCCTCAGACGTGCTCCTGCGACGGGGGTTCTGGCAGCTCGCACCCCACTCGCCCTCTTCATCTCTTTCGTTGCTGATGCTTGCAAAGCTCGGCTTTGAATGAGGGCTAAGCATGGGGCGGGAGGAATGGAGAGCTGGATTAACCAGCTGAAGTTAGGCCTCTGCCACATCCTGGCTCAGTGACCCTGGGCCGCCACACTCAAGCCCTGGGCCTCAGTTTCCCCATCTGTTAGGGATAGTTATTAGTCTGCCTGCCAGGAGAGGTTCACACAATTTGACGGACATGAACACGCAGTGTGATGGGTCCTATAACTGCGCGTTGATCCAAGTCCCCGGCTGCACGAGGATGCTGGGTTATACCTGTCCGGGTCCCTTCAGCTCTGACGTCCTCTACTTCTGTTTTTTGGCCTCTCCTACATCCAGCTTGCTTCATGGAACAGTGGAAGTATCTGTTTTTCATCCAGCCTGGTCACTGGGCTGGCCTGAGACACACAGCCCCTGCCACATGCTAGGTGGCTCCCTGACAACGCAGGCCACAGAGCTGGCCGTCTCTGAGAAGGCCCTTGCGGGCCATTAGTTTATGCCCTTTGGGGAAGCGTAGACCTTTTTTCTTTTCCTGTTGTGGGTTGAATTGTGTCCCCCAAAAGATATGACCACATCCTCACCCCTGGAAACTGTGAGTGTGACCTTATTTGGAAAAAGGATCTCTGGAGGTCTATAAGTCAACCACCTCCAGATGAGGTCAGCCTGGATTTCGGGTGGGCACTAAATAACTAAATCCAGTGACCGGAGTCCTTGGGAGAGGAAGAAGAGGGCGATATGAGGCAGAAGGGGAGAAGCACACGAGGGAGAAGCCGGAGGCAGAGCGGAGCGATGCTGCCACGAGCCGAGGAGCTTCTGGAGCCCGGGGAGCTACCGCGGCCCTGCTGACACTTACATTTTGGGCTTCTGGCCTCCAGAGCTGGAAGATAAGAAATTTCTGTAGTTTTTTTTTTTTTTTCTGCTTTATTCTCCACCCCCCCCCGCCCCGGTACATAGTTGTATATCTTAGTTGCAGGTCCTTCTAGTTGTGGGATGTGGGATGCCACCTCAACGTGGCCTGATGAGTGGTACCATGTCTGCGCCCGGGATCCGAACCCTGGGCCGCTGGCAGCGGAGCGCGCGAACTTCACCACTCGGCCACGGAGCCGGCCCCCAAATTTCTGTAGCTTTAGGCCACCGAGTGTGCAGTAAGTTGTGGCAGCAACAACAGGGATCGAATACACCTGCTTTGCCCAGAAATGATGTCCCGGAATCCAACTCGTTCTACAGTTGTCTGTAATGACACTTACTTAAAGCGACTGGGACCTGTTCTTTCCTACCCCCCAGCTTGAGTGTTTCAACATTCCATTTAATTTTAGGGTCTGTAAGAAGGCAGCAAGGAAAACTGATGACTCTTTTGAAGTTAGGAAATTTTCATTATTTTTCTTCTGGAAACAGTACAGGATGACATTTACAGGGAAAACATGTAAAAGCCTTTGCAGCTCAGAGAGTCGAGCATCTGACCACCAAGAGAGGAGAAGAAAGGCCAGACTGGGCGGGTCCTGCCTCCAGGTGTGCCTCATCATTTCCTGCCTCTGTGCGTCCGTTCATGCTGTTCCTAGTCAGGGATGCCTCTTTTCCCTGCAGTGCTGCCTTTTGAAATCCTATCGGTCTTCCAGCAGCGGCACAGGAAGCAGTAAGGTGAGCAGGGAAAGAAACACTGGCGTCAGATTCAGAGGCTCGGCATTCTAGTCCTGTGTGTGAGCTGGGGTGAGACGCCATGCTTTCTGGGCTTCTGTTTACTCATTGGTAAGTTCAGTTCGGTTCAACAGGTATTTATTCAGCATCTCCTGTGTCATGTATCAGGTAGGGTGTTGGGAATTAAAGAGCACACAAACTAGCTGCGTAGTTACTACTCATTTTAGGACATGGGAGAGGTCTGTGGAATGAATGAGCCAGAACGTGACGATGAGTAAATGCCTCTCACCACCGGTTTGCGGCTCTTCTTCCCGGGCCCTACTGTGTGCGGGAGCCATCCCAGTGCATGTCTGCCTCTCCCCCCACTTAACCGTGCCGGGGGTGGCACCGACTGCAGAGTGAGCAGCAGACACACCCGGAGGGTCTGCGAATGCCACACCATTTGGATTTTTGCTGAATGATGGGCTCATGCCAGGGGACCACGTCTTTGATCCAAAGAGCATTAGGATCAGCTGCCCAGCTGCCCTTGAATGTCCACTGAGATAAAATCCTGTCACGACAAATCCCAAAGAACTACCGCTTCCTTGGCTGTGCTGGGCTTTGTCCCGTCAGCTCCCACTCACGGTCATCATGTCACAGGATGGGGCTTACGGAGCGCTTTGTTGCTGTTACCTGGAGATCTGACTCAGCATCCCGCTGGCTTTGCAGTTGGACGGACTCAGTTCTCATTCCAACGCTGACGCGTGTAAGCTTCGTGACCTTGGGCAAGTCACTTAACCTTTCTGAGCTTCGTTTTCTTCCTCTGGAAAGAGAGAATGGATGTAATACACTTAGTCCATGGTCTTCAAGGAGCAAATCCTCAAGAAACGGGAGCTGTTGTCATTAGAAATTTTGTATTATGAGGTTATTTGCTACTTATGTTTTCACCCGTCCATTAATCTAAGATTAGGGGTTAACTAGTAGGCAAAGGGGCGGCATATCCATTTCCTGTGGCTGCCGTGACAAGTTATCACAAACTGGGTGACTTGAAACAACAGAAATGTGTCCTCGCACAGTCCTGGAGGCCACAAGTCTGAAGTCCAGGTGCTGGCGGGGAGAGGCTCCCTCCCAGGGCTCTTGGGGACATTCCGCTGCCCTCCTCTTCCAGCTGCAGTGGCTCCCGGTGCTCCTGGGCTTGTGACTGCACGGCCCCAGTCTCTGTCTCCGTTTTCACGTGGCCGTCTTCCCTGTGTCTCTCTATGGGTCCGATCTCCTCCTGCTTTTCTCTTAGAAGGATACTTGTCCATGGATTTAGGGTCCACCCTAAATCCAGGATGATCTCACCTCGAGATCCTTAACTTAATTACATGGGCAAACACCCTTTCCCAAATAAGGTTCCTTTCACAGGTTCCTGGGGTTAGGATGTGGGCATGTCTTTTTGGGGGTCACCATGGGACCCACTCCAGGAGGTAAGGAAAGGAGGAATTGCTGGGACCCCGTTTCTCAGCAGAGGATGAAATGCTTCCCTTACTTGCTTGTCGTTCTAAGAAGGTCTTCAGCACACCTGTCCCCCTGCCTGTTGCCATCTGGTCATTGCTGAGGGTGACCTGCACGTACCTGTGATGCTCCGAGGCCAGAGTGCCGTCCCTCGGCACCCACGGGGCAGGCTGCCATTGCCAGGGAGATACAAACCCTGGAGGCAGCAAGTGCCGGGTGGGACTGAATTCTCTCTGCTCTGGTCAGCTGGGGCTGCCATAACAAATATCGCAGACCGGCTGGCTTAAAGAACAGAAATTAGTTTGATTACCATTCTGGAGGCTGGAAGTCCTTGGTCTCTTGGCTTGCAGATGGCTGCCTCCTCTCCTTGTCCTCAAAGGGCCTTTCCTCTGTGCCAGGCAATCCTGCTATGACTTCCTCTGCTTATAAGGACACTAATCCTATGGGATCAGGCCCCCACCCCTACACCCTCATTTTGCCTTAATTCCCTCCTTAAAGGCCCTCACTACAAATGGTCACATTGGGGACAAGGACTTCAACCTGTGAATTTTGGGGAGACACAGTTCGGTTCATAACACCCAGTTTGATTAGCTTTGCCAACGGAACTCATATTTTGGCAGATCTGGCCTACTGGATGCTGGATTTCTTAAGTCATATGTGGTTTTTCCCAGTTTCGTGAATCAACGCCGCCCACCACAGCTTCTGCCACGTGTGGATATTTCATTAGGATCTTCGTGAGCCTCTAGCTGTAATGTTTTAGGGGCGGCCACCACACTGAGTGCTGAATGCAATGCAGGGGCCATGCTGGGCATTTATACGCCATCTGTCCAGGCCTCACTCCAGCCTCACCCTGTGAATGGGGACAATAATTTGTTCCATTTGATTGATGAGGACCTGGAGGCTCAGAGAGGGGAGAACCCCCAGCTAGGAAGCGTGAGAGAGGCCCTGTGAAACCATGTCTGTCTGACTCCAGAGGCTGTGTTTCACACTAGCATCAATGCTTACCTCTCTCGATTGAGGGGAGGACCATGAACACCCGACCTGGGCCCTGCCACCCATCCTTTTATTCCAAAAAAGTCCTGCTTTTCCCTATTCCACAACTTCTCTGTCTCTCTTTGAAAGGTTACAGGCCTGGCCAGATAAACTGTTGTCTTCTTTGCAGTAATCCAAAAGCCAGCTCCGTGGGGACGCCCGCTGGCACGCGCGGCCTTCCCACTGCCTGCTATTACACTCAGCGCTTCAGGGAGAAACCTTCCCCACACATAGCAACGGTTTCCAGGCTGAGCCGAGCTGAGGGCTTCCAAGTAGAGGGGTCATTTGGCTATCGACCAGCATCTTCATGGGATGGAGGTGACCGCCAGCCAACCAGCCACGAAGGGTGGGTGTGTCTCTCTGCAGCGAAGGGCGGTTGACCTCAAGGATGCTCATTCTTTCCAGGGCGTGGGGTGTTCTCATCACTGCCCCTGGAAATCTGGGTGCGTATGCCTTTGACGAAGTGCGGCTTATTTTCAGAGCAAAGGTGAAGAGATCCAGCGTGCAGCAGCCTCCCGCACACCCTTATCCCCAGAAGCATCTCTTGCCAGAAGGATATGCTCTCTGGCTCGCTCGTGTTTTGGTTTTTGAATCCTCATTGGAAATGAGCGATTTTCAATCATTTCGACCCCATTCAGCTGAATCGTTGAGGCTGACTCTATTTTTACTGTCCTGAGGGGTTGGTCTGCATTTGGTCCAAATTATGTGACTGCCGACAGACGGCAGTAAAAGTACTTTAGCAGGGAGGGCAGGTCGGGGTGGTGGGAATAGCTCTCGTCTGGGGATGGAGAGCGAGGCAACCTGGCTTTGCTTCCCGAGGTCCCTCGAGCCTGGTGACACAGGCCAGCCTTTTAATCTCTCAGAGACATGGTTGCCTCGAGTATAAAACAGAGCTAATAACTCAGGCCCCTTTGTTCTCTCCAGGGCAATTTATGGCAATCTTGGAAGCACAAAAGCAACTTTTTTCCCCCTTTTCCCTCAGAGAGGGACGGATGAGCGGACTCTTCAAGTGAATTGAATGTGAAATGGCAGAATATGATGTTGATAGCAGTCCATATTTTTGCCTGTGGAATATTGCATCTAAGTATTCTTTTCACAGACCCATGATGGGACATCTGGGAGGCCAAATGCAAGCTGTATGAAAATGGTCTGCGTTCCCGAAAAAACAGCCGCTCTCAACAGTTCGGCAAATATGAGGGAGGCATTTTCTCTGTTAATGCTGGTGATAATGGCTGAGATAGAGCGAGGAATGTTCTGGATGAGGAACGGAGGCTCGGGGAGGAGAAGGGCCATGTCCAGGATCTCCCTGTAACTGGCCACATCTGTGAGGTGAGGCGAGCGGAGCGCAGAGTCCAGGACAGCATGTCCCGGGAGCCCCGGGAGGTGGGGCAGAGCAGCCGTTGGCTGAGCGTCACGCTCCAGAAGAGAGCCTAAGCCTCCGGGTTGGAGGGTCAGGAGAGGCCAGGATGGGGACCAAGGCCTTCAGTCTGGCCCCAGCTGCCCAGGACGGCTTTGGAAATTGGGTGTGGGCACACTGGGGCCAGTGGTTCGGGATGGCGCTGGAGCAGAGCGAGCAGGTCAGGAGCCTGCTCCTGCGAGTGCTGGCTGAGAGGGTAGGGGCAGTCCTGCAGGATGGAAGACTCTGGGCCTGAGAGGCACTTAGGCAGCACACGGCAGAGCCTGAATTGACATCCGCATCCCAGGTCCACATAAGACTCCTCCCTGGGGGCTGTGTGAACACAGAGTCCCATGGGAGCGGCATTATTTTTAGCCAACACTGGAACGAAGGTCCATTATGAAATGTGACCATTTCTTGTCTTGACCTCCCACAGGGCCGTCCCCATCTGCCCCCTTCAGCCTCGCTCTCAGGACCCTACACCATGCCCTCGCTTCTTTGTCCTTGAACTTTGCTCCTTCCTCCTCTCTCCCTTGCTTCATTCCTTCCTTTCCTTTCTTGCTTTTCCCTCCTCCCACACCTTTGCCCTTTGCTAGGAGCTGGGGAGACAGACGAACAGGGCAGAGCTCAGCCAGGACAGGAGACAGACTCCGACAGGTACATTCCGTGGAGGCAGTGACCCATGCAGAGAGAGCCTTCCCTGGTAGTCCTGGCCCTGCCTCAGTTTCCACATCTCTGCAATGAGCCTACTGATAACCACTGCTGGACAGGGTGCCCCAGGAGTAAATGGGATACTGTCTGTAAAGAGAGCGCTTGGCTCAGGCCTGAGCAGGACACACGCCCGGCCCCTGCTGGCTGCTCCGTCATTGTTATTCTACCTGGGAAAAGAAAGAGATGTCAGCAAAGACTTCGGAATTAATAAAGGTTTTAAGGATTCGTGCCCTAAAGCCTTTTCCAAGGGGACCACACAAAGAGTGTCCAGGTGGAGTTTAAAGAGGCTGCGGTGGGGGAGGGGAGGGAGGGGAGCAGCCTGGGGCGGACAATAGAGGAGCCACATCTAAAGGGTGGAGGTGTAGGGCCAGATTAGTGGGGCTATAGTGGGACAATGCTCTTTAACAGGGGCTGATCCCCGGCTTTTCTTCCTCTGGGAATGGCATTCCCGGTGTCCGCCCTGAGACAAAGGTGTCACCAGATCAGGCTAATGAAGCTGATTGTGCCTTAAATTGGTGACTGCTTAGGACACACACAGCTCTGGGCAGGGGGGGCGGGGGGGGTGTCCCTTGGTGGCAGGGGGCTCCTAGGTTTTAAAGACGGTGAATTTTAAAACAGAAAGTGGTGAGGGGGTTAAAATCTATGTATCTATATCTATACCCAAATCTATCCCATACTAAACCACAAGTATTCCTTCACTTCCATGTTTATTTTCTTTCTTTCTTTTAGGATTACATAGATCTACAGGCCCGTGTAAAATTTTAAACTGTGCAGAAGAGTGTAGGGAGGGGTGGAAATCCTCCCCTCTGCTTCGAGGCTTTTCCCAAGGGGTAATCACTGTTCAAAGTTTGGAAGTCCCGGGCACATTCTCTCTCTCTCTCTGTATGTGTGTTTTCATTAAACATCCGTCACGAGCAACTCACGGGGTGCTCTCCCTGTCAGTCATGTAGATCAACGTCCTGCTTTCACTGGGTACCGACATACCTTCATTTCTTGACCCATTTCCAGGCTGAAGGGTGGGGGCGATGGCATCTCATTTTTGTTGACCTGCCCCTTACTAATAGAGAGGTTGGCATTTTTTTTTTTTTTTTTTTTTTTTTACTGTTTGTTGGCATTTCTCCCTCTCGTGTGAATTGCTTGTTCCTACCCATTTTTCTCTGGGATGGTTGGCCCTTTTCCTACTGTCAGAGCTTTGAGTAAGTCAGGGCAACTAGCCCTTTGTCCCTTATATATGTTACAAATATTTTCTCTCAAGCTGTCATTTGTGTTTTAACTTTGTCTGTGGTCTTTTGCTGCCTAGAGCATTTCAACTTTATGGAGTAAAACTTGTGAATCTGTTTCTTCCTGGCTTCTGGATTATGTCTGACTTGGAAGAGCTTGCTTCACCCAAGATTTTGACACTAGTTGTCTGCACCTTTTTTAGTACTTTTATAGTTTGATTGATTACATTTAAGCCTTTAATCCATCTGAAATTTATTTTAGTATCTAGGGTGATGTAAGAGTTTAATTTTATATTTTTCAAACTGATAACCAGTTCTGATGCTAATTACTATATAATCTATCTCCCCACACCATTGGTTTGTAATATAGCGTAATCTCTGTCTGTGGCATCGTATCTATGTATCTATGTACCTATGTATCTATGTATCTGTCTTTCTGTCTGTCTATCTGTCTATCATCTATCTATCTACCTACTTACCTATCATCTTTTTCTGCCCCCCTGGTGGTGTTCTCTTGGTTCATTCTGTTACCGTGTTGTGTAACTATCCTAATTTTATGGTAGTTCTTAATATCTGATGGAGTAAGACTTTTTCCTCCTCTCTTAGTTTTTTTCAAAGTTTTAATGGTTAATTTTGTTTTACAGTTTGTTTTTGAAATCCCAGGGAAATAAATATGTTGATATTTTGATTGGACTCACACTTACTCTTAGATTAATTTGTAGCAAATGTACATCTTTACGATGTTGAGTCTCACCATTCAGGAGCATGGTGCTTATCACTTAGCTCTTGCTGTGTAATGGACTATCCCAAAACTCAGTGGCTTAAAATACATCTATTTATTATTGCTTACAAGTCCGTGAGCTGGCTGGAGACTGGCTGATTGGACCTGGGCTTGGCTGGGTGGCTCCGCTTCCAGCCATGGATGTATCTGGTGAGCTTAGCTCTTCACTGAGGCTGAGGCTCAGGTCTGCTCCCTTTTTATTCCTTTTGGGCACCGATCTGAGCAAGCTTCTCTCATGGCAGTAGCAGAGATGGAGGAAGGTAAGCAGAAGTCTCTTAAGACCCAGGCTCAGAATTGACACATTGTCACTTCTGCTCACATGCCGTTGGCCAAAGCAAGTCACATTGTTAAGCCTAGAATCGGGGGAAGGAGGAATATACTCTGTCCACAGTGAGCTCAAGGTAAGGAATGGATGCGGAGAAGGGTGAAGAATTGGGGCCAGTAATGCCATCAACCTCACGGTGTGTCTTTATATTTCGTTAGTTCTTTTTTGTTCTTTAGTAAAGTTTTATGGCATTTTGCGTATAAATCACATAATGCTCATTAGGTTATTTCTTAGATATTTTACAGTTCTTGTTGCTATTTTTAGTAGATTCTTTTTTCCATTATACATTAAAATAGTTTCTTATTGGCATACAGAGAAATAATTGATTTTTGTTTTTTTATATTGTATCCAACCACCTTACCAAACTCTTATTGGTTCAACATGATTTTCAGTTGACTTTGTGGATTTACTAGGTAGATAATCATATCATCTGAAAACCATGATAATTTGCCTCTTTTCTGACACTTGTTTCTCTTGTTTCTTTTCTTGCCTTATTGCATTCTCTAGGACCTCTAGGACAACAGTTAGTATAATAGTGTTGATAGCAGGCATCCTTGTTTCCTTCTTTAAAGGGATTGCTTCTGGGTTCCCCTGATGAATATTATGTTTGCTGTTGGTTGTTCCATGACAGATCATGGTAAGTACTTGATGTGAGTGAAGATAGACCTCCTTCTTGAAAGTTAAAGAACTAAGTTTGGTGGAATATATCCATGCCTTAACAAATTATTAGTTTGTATTCTTTTGGCTGCAAGTAACGGATATCAACTCAATCTCACTTTCATTAAAAAAAGAACAACAGCATTTATTATAAGGGTGTAGGGCAGGAACGCAGCTAAGCTTGATGAAGGCTGGGAAAGTCACTGAGATTCTCCTTTCATCTCTTATCTCTGTTCCTTTCTGTGCCCCTTCTTTATTTTTATGTGCCTGCAGACCAATGTTTTCTGTTCCCCAAGTCGTAGGTCAGACACTTGGTTATGAACCACATGAACAAAGTCTCACTCCTTCTTTCTCTGTCTCTGATTGGTCTTTCTATTTCTCTGTGACCCAACTCCAGATTCTAAGGGAAGGAACTCTGATCAGCCCTACCTGAGTGAGATGCTTCTCCCCCCTCCCCCGTGGCCCAAAGCACCTTGGTCAGAGGACAGAGATGCCTCATTCTACATGGCCGAGAGGGTCCCCCTTCTGGATCTAGGGAGGTAAGGGGGGGCTGTTTTGAATGGGGCGGACATTCCATAGATGTCACTTGTGTAGAGTGCCCTCCACTCAATGGCAGGAGTCCTGGATTTAGAGCTGAGAGACCTCAAGTCAAGTCCTGATGCTGCCTTGGACTCTCTCTTTGACCTTGGAAATGTCAACAGCCTCCAACCCTCAGCTTTCCCATTTTTTCCCAGCGTTATTGAAGTATAATCGACAAATTAAAAAATGTGTATATTTAAAGTATACAACATGATATTTTGATATAGGTATATGTTGTGAAATGATTACCACAATCAAGCTAATTAACACATCCATCACCTCACGTAGTTACCTTTTTTGTTCAGTGTGGTGAGAACACATATGATCTACTGTCAGCAAATTGCAAGTATGCAATACAGAGTTATTAACTATGGTCACGTGCTGCACATTAGATCTCTGGAACTTATTCATCCTGCGTAACTGAAGCTTCGTACCCTTTGACTAACATCTCCCTGTTCCCCACTACCCTTAGCCCCTGGTAACCACCATTCTACTCTCTGCATCTGTGAGTTCGACTTTTTTAGATTCCACATGTAAGTGAGATCATGCAGTATTTGTGTTTCTCTGCCTGGCTTATTTCACTTAGCATAATGTCCCCCAGCCTCACCAAAATTGCCCCACATAGCAGGATTTTCTTTTTTAGGGATGAATAATATTCCACTGTATATATATATATATATATATATATATACCACATCTTCTTTATCCATTCATCCCCTGATGGACACTTAGGTGGATTCCATATCTTGGTTATTGTGAATAAGCTGTTCCCCCATTTTTACCATTGGATTTACAATGTCTGTGCGTCTTCCTTGCAGGGCTGTTGGGAGCAAGGGAGGTAGTAGTTAGTGTGAAAGTATTTGTTGTCCCATAGTTACATAAGTGCATAATTGCTATGGTTGTTTCTTTTGCTGTTTTCTTCCCCTCCTCTCCCTCCTCCTTCTTAAAAAATAGCTTGTTTCCTCATCATTATAAAAAATGTACTTGCTCATTATGGAAAAAAAGGGTAAGCCAGAGCCGAGAAAGAAGAAAATAAAACATCCTTAATCCTGTTGTTAACACTATGTCATGTACTGGTCATGACCTCGATTTATTTTCCTGTTTTCTTTTTTTTCCTACTTTCACTTTTTTACACAAAAATAGAATCATTTAAGAGAGTTCTCGGTCCCAAGTGTTTCGTCCTCTGGGGATTGAGTGGGAGTGGCGTTTGGAGGTGGAACCATAAGGGACCCAACATTCTGGAGAGGAAGTGAAGGAGAAAGGGCAAAACCAGGCTGGGCTCTCCCACTGCCCCTCCCTCCATGGCCTTCCTCTCTCCTTCCAGGCTTCCCTGGGGGGCCAAGGGGCCTCTGCTGGGTGGGGGCAGGGTGAGGAGCATCGCCAACCGGGGCTGCACGCCGCCTGCCTCTCCGTGCATCTGCTCAGGCTCCCTCATCTCCAAGGCTAAACTCACCTGCCTCTCTCCCACCTCAGGACTCTGCCATCTCTTTAGGATGTTTTTCACCATCAAGAGCACCTGCCATATTTATTTTAACCTGCCTAAATGTGCATGTGTTCAACTTAAGGACATTCACTGGAGGGGGCTCTGCAGGAGACTGGACTTGGGGCACCAAAGCCCCCACTACCGACTGTCCTGAGGAGAATGAGCTATTGGAGTCCATGGGCACTGCCTGCCGGAGACCTCAGAGCATTATTTAGGTCTGTAATTTTGGCTGCTACGGGAGACAGGGTGGGATCCCGGGGCGGGGGGCGTTGTTGGGGAGGGGGTTGCTTTCCAGGAAGGTGGGTTGACAGTCCCACCACAAGCCTAGGAAGGGACACAGTGGGGGCACAATGTACCAGTTGGTTAGAAATCTGGGCTCCTGCGTTAGCTGTCTGGGTTCAAACTGTGGCTCTGAGATCTTGGGAAAGTCATTTACCCACCAAACCTCAGTTTCCTCATCTGTGAAATGGGGATGTCAAAGGTTTGGTTGGGAGGAAGAAGCCCTGATTTGTACTGTTTGCCAATTTCTATAGTTTAAGCACCCATCAAGGATGATTCCAAGCCAGCAACATGAAGTCATGGAAGGAGAGTTGGGCAGAGATGTCAGGCTACACGACATTGTATGTTATTTCCAATATACTGATACAATGGATGTGAATGGCCCCCGGAGCATAGATGAGAGTAAAATGTACAAAATAATTAGGAGGTGATGAGTTTTAAGTGTGTATTAACTCTGTTTTTAATATAATTGACTTAATTGTAAGTTCATATAATTTAATTTTTAATAACAGCTGTGTTTAGCAAACGGCTCACAAAATTTCTGAAAATTTAACAGTTTGCTCTTGAGAGCCCGTGGGAGCTGGCTCAGGCGCAGGCACGGGGTCGCCCCAGAGGGTCAGTGAAGTCAGCAGAGCGGTCAGCATGGTGCTTGCTGTGGAGCAGGGCTTCTCAGATTTGGTGGGTGTGGCCTCGCCTAGAGGACAGGTGAAGGACACGGAGGCACAGCCTGGCTGACTTCAGATAGGGACTGGGTCTTCGTATTTTTACCAAATACCCAGATGATTTTGATGTGGCCTAACTTGGAAAATCTCTGTCAGGATATGAGGTTACCCAATAAATATTAGGTTGAGCTGTATTGAATTGCCAATATTCTACTGTTCTTGACCTGTACGATTGTCAGTGTCACATGGTTCAACTTAATTGCTCTTCCCTGCCCCTGCTTGGAAACAATTAAGAAACTACAGAGTAAAGCAGATGCGAAATTGACATACTGATAAGGCTGAGACTGAGGACGTGGACTCTGTCTGTGGGCTGGTGGCTTCTTAAGACTGCCTGCCAGGAGGAAGCCCTTCCCTGTGCAGTTACAAAGCACACTGGACACCCGCAGTCCCTGCCCGCGGGGATGTGCCCAGAGGAACGGAGCAGGTGTCCCATGGGGAATGACCACTGTGTCAATTCCCTTCTGAAACTCACCAGTCAGGTACCCAGGGCTGCTATGTAAGAAAAGATGCAACAACTGATGTTGGACATGAAAAATCTCCTTTCCTCTCCTTCTTCCCAAGATGCAGTGCAGCCTTGCTACTCAAGGTGTGGTCTGTGGGTTGACAGTATCGGCCTCACCTGGGAGTTTCTTAGAAGTACAGAATCTCACTGCATCTGAGAGTCACAGGCTCAGACTCGAGACCCCCAGGGATTCTCACGCACGTTAAACGGTGATAAGTTCTGTGCTAGAGGAGGCAGACAGTTTGATTCACGTGAAAAGGAATTGGGACTGTTGCATGATGAGAAATGAGCGTTCCCCAGAGTAGGGCTGGGGCTGGGTTTTTGTTGTTGCTATTAACAGCTTTATTGAGGTATAATTGACATAATATAAAGTTCATCCATTGTGAGTATATAATTCAATGATTTTTAGTATGTTTACAGAGTTGTGCCATCATCACTACGATCTAATTTTAGAACATTTCCATCGCCCCCGAAAGAATTCTCGTGCCCATTTATAGTCACTCTCCATTCCCACCCCCAGCCTTAAGCAAACACTATCTACTTTCTATCTCTATAGATTTGCCTTTTTTGGACATTTCATATAAATGGAATCATACCATGTGTGTTCTTTTGGAGTTTTTTCCCCCAGGCTTTAATGAGATATAATTGACATGTAACATTGTGTAAGTTTAAGGTGTACAATGTGTTGATTTGATACACTTTTATATTACAAAGTGATTACCGCCATGGCGCCTCCTTAATTACCATTTCTTTTTTTGTGGTGACATTTAAGACCTACTCTCTTAGCAACTTTCAAGTATGTGATACAGTGTTGTTAAGTATAGTCACCATGCTGTACAGCACAGCCCCGGAACTTTCTAGTAACTGGAAGTCTGTACCCTTGACCAACATTTCCCCATTTCTCCCACCCCTACAAGGGCTTGGTCTGGCTTGTTCCCTGCTTTCTCCTTAGCGTCTAAAACTGTGAATGGGGTAAATGTGGGTTTGTATATTTTTCTGGGAAAGGGGGGCCAGGATCTGGGGCCCCGGGAAGGGATTAGCCTCCCTGCTGGGCTGCTTGACGACTGTGGATTCTTGGACCAGATACTTAGTATCTCTGGGGCTCAGTATTCCTGTCTGCAAAATGGGATTGGCAACAACGGCCTTGACAAGCTGTTGTGAGAAGAAAGTGGGACGATAATGCAGCTGAGAACACCTGGCACAGAGACTGGGTGTCGGATACTTGCAATCTGGTCTCTAAAAACACTTTAAAATGTGCGGTTATCCCTGTGCCCAAGGTACGTGTGTGTCTGTGTGTTTCCATGTGTATCTGTGTATGTCTGTCTGTGTGTGTTTGTGTGTGTGTGTGTGTGATGGGAGGGGGAGGGCAGGAGTGGGGGAAGGCCAGAAAGTAGAAGTCCCCTAGATTTGGGTTTGGGAAGCCCGCACTTTAAATTCACATCTCTAGGGTGACCTTTGAGTCCAACTGCCTCTTTTGGGATTCTACCCGAGACGTTTTGCATACTTTCGGGTTTTTCTCCCTTTCTGGTTTCTGTCTTCTCTCCTGGACCACAGAAGGCCGGCCGCGGCCGATGTTGCAGGCCTGTGCGCGGACCCGCTGTTCTGGCGCCTGCATCCCAGGGATGGCGTTCTCCCTGTGTTTATGCAGCAGTCACACCTGATTACTCTAAATCAATTTGCAAGTGTCTTTATTTACATGGAAAATCCTTTGGCTAAACAAGAACTCCTGTGATGCAGTACACGCTGGAACGAAAAATCCCAGCTCCTCCTTTAAAAAAATTTCCTGACGTGCAGACTGCAGGCCATCCCCGACCCTTTCAGTCTGGCCAAGTGGAATCTGTGTGTGCTCAGCCTGATGCGAACACGGAACGAATCCTTTGCAAGTTCCTCTGGAACCTGCTCCTCCGACCTCAGATCGCCAAGGTCAAGGTAAATAATCAGAATCAGGCCTGTGTGAGCCCCTTGGGAGGTGAGCACTCGAGGGGATGGTGGTGTGTATTAGTTTCCTGGAACCGCTGTAACAAAGTACCAGCAACTGGGTGGCTGAAAGCAACAGAAATTTATGCTGTCACATTTCTGGGGCTAGAAGTCCAAAATCAAGGTGTCGGCAGGACTGTGCTCCTTCCGATGGTTCTAAGACCTCTTCACCTCTTCCTAGCTTTTGGTGGTGGCTGGCAACCCTCGGCGTTCCTGGGCTTGTAGCTGCGTCCCTCCAGTCTCCGCCTCCATCGTCACGTGTGCTTCCCTCCTGTGTGTCTCTCTTTGCGTCTCTTCTTTTCTCGTGAGGACCCCAGTGACATTGGGTTAGGGACCTATACGATTCCAGTGTGACTTTATCTTCACTCATTACATCTGCAATGACCCTCTTTCCAAATAAGTTCACATTCTGGGGGTTAGGACTTCAACATAGCGTTTTGGGGACACACAATTGAACGCGTAGAAGAAAGAGGTTTGGGGCAGGAACGTCTGGTTTCACATCCCAGCCCTGCCTTTTGCTGACGGTGGGTGGACCGCTTTCTCCCTGAGATGCTGCCTGTCCCTTACAATGACTGACAGACCCCGCCTGGCAGGACTGACCTGGGAGCAAGTGAGAGCATGGAAATTACTTCACCCAGAGCACGTCCTTCAGTGTTGCTTCTGTCTCCTTCCCACAGGCCAGGTTGTGAAGTAGGAATGCTTGTCTTCTAAGCTTCCAATTAGAAAAGTTTGCACCATCTGGAAGGGCTTGTTTTCAGAACACACAGTGGCATGTAGGTCGAACAGTAAGGAGAGTCGATCTTTAAGTGCAATCCCTAAACTGATGATCACCAGCTTATTTGTGCTGGTTGTTGCGCAAATGCAACAGGGAAGCCAACTGGATTCAGTGCATTTCAGGAGTGGTTTAGTCTCGTAATGTTTTTGCAGATGAGGCTGCTGTTATTAAATAAAAGATTTTTTTTTTTAAATACAAGATGTGAGATTCCTCATTATTCAAATCTGGAAGTCAGAGTTAGTCTTCCTCTGGGCTTGCTCTGAACCCTGAATGCGTTCCATAGAGTGCTAAGATTGTATTGAAATTGTGACTCTGTCTCCCTATAAACTGTGATTCCTGAGAACCAGATGCCTATGCTGTTTATTTCTCTACCAGGAATGTTCCAGTTATTCATTGCTGCATAACAGATCACTCCCAAACTTAGTGGTTTAAAATAACATGCTCTCATCTCTCATGGATCTGGGGTTGACCAGGCTCAGCCGGGCGGTTCTCACTCGGTCTCTCACACACTTGTGATGGGGCGGTGGCTGGGGTTGGAATCATCGGAAAGTCGCTCGCTCGCATGTCTGACTGGGAAGGCTCAGACACCTGGGGCTCCTTGGGCGTTTCTGTCTCTCTGCGGACTCTCTACATGGTTTCTCCAGCATGGTGTTCCCAGGGTAGCTGGAGTTCTTATGGTGGCTCAGGGCTCCAAAAGCACGAGTCACAAAAGAGAAAGAGCCAGGTAGAGCCCGTGTTGCCTTCTATGAACGAATCTCCGAAGTCAAGCCAGGTCATTTCCAAGAGCATCACCAAGGCCAGCGCATATTCAAGGGAGGGCAATAAGACCCCACCTTTTGATGGAAAGAGCATCACAGAATTTACAGACATGCTGTAAGCCCTCCGTGGAAGGGACAGGGGGTTGCTGTCTTATTTTTTTTATTAAAAAAAGGTGACAAGAGGGGCTGGCCCTGTGGCTGAGTGGTTGAGTTTGCGCGCTCCGCTGCAGGCGGCCCAGTGTTTCGTTGGTTCGAATCCTGGGCGCGGACATGGCACTGCTCATCACACCACGCTGAGGCAGCGTCCCACATACCACAATGAAGAATATACAACTATGTACCGGGGGGCTTTGGGGAGAAAAAGGAAAAAAATAAAATCTAAAAAAAAAAAAAGGTGACAAGAGTGCCTCTCAAGCATTTGCATATCCAAGCATTATGTATAAATTAAACTGTTGTTGAAATTCTGACGATGTTGACTCGTGTTAGTGTGCTAGATCCTTCTTTTTTTTTTTTTTTTTTAAGAAAGTCAGCATTAGGCAATTAGTTAGGTCTTAGCCTCTTAGGAAATCAGCACACAAAAAGAATTGTGTATTGCAGCTGGCAGCTCACTGGGTCGTCTTATCACCCAATGAAAGGTGTGTGTTTATTAAAAACACTTGAAGATTAATGTGATATGAAATTGCTACAACTACAAGCATAAACTTTTTTTTTTTTTAACCTTATCTCAAGATTTTCCCTTTTCTTTGTCATTATAGGAGAGGATTATTACTGGTGGGAGGAGGGGCCTCACAGAGAGCACACAGTAGGTGCTCACTACATGTTGCTGAGTTGACCTGCTGCAAACCAAACTCTAGCAGTCCTCCCTTATCTGCGGTTTCACTTTTTGCGGCTTCAGTTACCCATGGTCAACCACAGTCCAAAAATATTAAATGGAAAATTCCAGAAATAAAACAATTCATAAGTTTTAACTTGCGCACTGTTCTGAGTAGCATGATGAAATCTCACGCCTCTCACTGTTTTCCGCCCCAGGGCGGGGTGATGGTATTCACATTGTATACACCACCCACCTCCAGGCGCTTACTAGGCCTCTTGTTATCAGATGACTGTCATGGCATTGCAGTGCTGTGTTCAAGCAGCCTTCATTTTACTTAATCGCAGCCCTAAAACACAGGAATAGTGACGCGGGCAATTCGGTTATGCCAAAGAGAAGCCATAAAGTGCTTTCTTAAGTCAAAAGGTGAGAGTTCTCAACTTTTATAAGGAAAGAAAAAAAATCGTATGCTGAGGTTGCTAAGATGTACAGTAACTTTTATTACAGCATGTTGTTGTAATTGTTCTATTGTTACTCTTGTGAATCTCTGACTGTGCCTAATTTCTAAATTAAACTATGTCATAGGTATGTATGTATAGGAAAAACCATAGTCTATACAGGGTTCGGCACTATCCGTGGTTTCAGGCGTCCACTGGGGGTCTTGGAACACATCCCCCGCAGGTAAGGGGGGACTGCTGCATGGTTCAGCAGACGCCATTTAGATGATGGCCACAGTAACAGCTGGCATTAGCATATACAATCGAGGCTCCAAGTTTCAGCTTTACCATAGAGCCACACTGAGAGTGGACGTGGTATGTTAGTCAGGGTTCTACTGGGGAAGCAGAACAGCTCTGAGTGTTGTAAGGGGTTTATTGTGGGCGTTAGACCTTCTGGGACCCAGTTAAACAGCCTGTGTCAGTGTGTCATCCCCGAGTCTGTTGTGGGTCTGAGGCCAGCAGCGCTGGGAGAGGGAGGAGAAGATGAACGTGCAGTGGGGGAGTGCAAGGTCCACCTGGAACCCAGGAGGACAAGCTGGACCCCACCAGGAGGCTGCCTCTCGGTGGATCCCGAGTTGGAGTCTCATTTCCTCCAGGCCTGTGACCTTGAAGCCTTGAGGTGAGCTGTGAAGAACTGCCTGCTTCCTCGCAGAAGCATCTGGCCCAGGTGGACATGAACATGGTCATACACATGGCCTGTCCCAGGAGCTGGAGAAGCTGTGGGCCTGGATGCTGCCACTCCAGCAAAGTGGGCCAGGAGACCCAGGATGATGGGCGTCTGCCTCTGCCCCGACCGTGGCAGTGCGCTGGGTGTTCTTCTCAGGTTGAATAGGTGGTGTCTGCTTCCTGTGCAGGGAAGAAGGTACGTGCACCCACTGCTGGTGGATATGCGGTGGTTACAACCTTTTCAGGGAGTGATCTGGCAAAATGTATTAAAAGGACAAGTACAGCCCCTTCGAGCAAGAACCCCACAACTGGGAACCCTTATCATGCAAATGATGTAAGGATATATAGTCAATGTTGAATAGATGATGGGTAATATGTAATAATTCATGTAATTCATTAATGGTTATAGTAATGGATAGTTCTTAATAAATCATTAAAACTAATGAATTAGCATTATATCTGGGGACCTGGAGTGATCTTCATGAAGTCTTAAGAGAGAAAAACAAGCTGAAGTAAAGTATGTATGGTATGAACCCATTTTTTCTGAAATCAATGACAAAAGTACTTTGTACATGTATATATATAGGCATGTGTATACTCATTATATGTACAGAAATAATTTTACAAGCACAGGGAAAATATATAAAGGATAAATACTAGGTTGCTAAAATTGGGTAAGAGGGGTGGGGTGAGGAAGTGGATGGGGAGCCACATAAAAGAAAAAAAGGCAAATATAAGACTGGCACAATGATAGACCTATCACCATTTGATGAAGATGATCTCATTCAGGCCATTATTCAAGAATATATATGTGTGTATATGTAATTTGTCTCTAATAATAAATTACTATGTAATTTATCTCTACTCTCTTCTTTGAAGTTTATTTTGCCTGATATTAATATAGTCACTCCATCATTGCTAGGCTTACTTCTTGTCTGGTAAATTATTTTCCACCCATTTAATTTCCATCTATCTGTCTTTATAATTAAAGTGTATTACTTTTGGACAATATATGGTTGGGTCTCTTTTATCCATTCTGACCATTCTACCTTTTAATTGGAGTATTTAGACCATTCACGTTTAATGTGATTATTGATATGATTGGATTTAAGTCTACTGTTTTATTTATTTTCAGTTTGTCCCTTTGTTATTTTTAATTGTTTTTTAGAATAATTTTAAATTTATGGAGAAGGTGCAAAGTAGCTATGGACTGAATCTTTGTGTTCCCCCCAAATTCATATGTTGGACTCCTAACCCCCAATGTGGAAGGAATTTGGAGATGGGCCTTTGGGAGATGATTAGGCCATGAGGCTGGAGCCCCCGTGAGTGGGATTAGTGACTTTATAAAAGAGGAGAAGACACATGATCCCTGTCCTTCTTTCTGCCATGTGAGGATGCAATGAGAAAAGGGCCACCTGCGACCCAGGAAGAGGACTCTAGCCAGAACTGAGCCGGCATCCGGATCTTGGACTTCCAGCCTCCAGAAAGGAGAGAGAGAAATGTCTGTCGTCTAGAGGCCACCCAGTCTGTGGTGTTCCATCATAGCAGCCCCGACTGACTAAGACAGCAGCACGGAGAGTTCCATGTGCCCCTCACCCAGTTTCCCCACTGTTGACATCTTTCATTATACCTTACCGTGGTACATTTGTCACAAGTAAGAAACCAACACTGGCACCTTCTGTCAACTAAACACTAGACTTTATTAGGATTTCACCAGTTTTTCCGTTAATGACCTCTTTCCCATCCAGGGTCCCTTTGCATTGAGTCGTTATGTCCTCTGGTCTGCGATGGTTTCTCAGTCTTTCCTTGTTTTTCATGACCTGGACAGTCTTGAGGAGTCCTGGCCAGGTATCCTGTAGAATATTCTCCTACTTGGGCCTGTCTGATGTTTTTTTCCTGATTAGACTGGGGTTGTGGAGTTTTGGAAAGACCGCCATGGACCCTTCTCATCACATGATATCATGTTACCAACGTGGCTCATCGTTGGTGGTGTTGCCCTTCATCGCTTGGTTGAGGTGTGTTGGCCAGGCTTCTCCCTTAAAGGTGCTGTTTTTCCCTTTTCTGCCCAGCTCTTTGGAAGCAAGTCACAAAACCTAGCCCACCCTCAAGGCGGGGTGGGAAGGGGAGGAAGCTCCACCTCCTAGAAAGAGGGTATTTACATATATTATTTGAAATTCTTTTGTAAGGAAGATGTGTTTCTTGTCTCTACTCAGTCGTTTATTTATCTAAGTATGGACCCATGTGTATTTATTTTATACTTTGGGTTATAATTCAACATAATTCAATCCTATGTTATTTTGTTGTTCAGCTTGTTCCAGCTTTGCTCATTGGGAGCTCTTTCAGGTTGGCTCCTGTGTCTCTTTCACTTGACCCTACTTTAAGGTTTTATAATCAGATCTACCCTGACTTTTCAACTTTTCTGTTACATGAGCCACTAAGGTTCCCCTCCCCCCTTTTATTGCTTACACTAATTGGAGTTGGATATCTGTCAGATGCAAGCAAAAAGAGACCTGATATAGTATATACCATATATAATATATCTGATATATCAGACTAACGTATACTAGACTCAGATATGACATATACTAGACTCAGATAAAATAGGACTGTTAAAATTATTTGAGATGCAAGAAAACATATTGAACTAAGTATAAAAATAGTCATTGTCAAAATTTAGACCAATATAGTTACTGGCATTAAACAGATAATTTAGATTTGGGCTTCCTGGCAGCCAAAGGCAAAATTATAACACTTGTTCGATTAGAGGAAACATACCAACCTCTTAAGGGAGATAAAGTTATCCTTGATCCAAATGTTACAAATAGTTTCTCCTGAGTATCCTTACTAATGAGAATATTAACCAGCATAAGGATTTTTCTAAAGATGCCGTAATATTCCAATATAAAAGCAAAGGACATTATTATTTCAGTATAATTTAGTAAAGGCATTTCTGTAAGAAGTTAAGTTCTTGTGGTCTGAGAACCAGCTTTCTCATGTTTTATCCTGATACAGACCGAGAGCTTAGGGAACCAGAGGAATGGATGTCTTGGACTATCTATTTCGGGTATCCCTGGGTATTTGAAGGATAGCAGCCAAACTATTTCTTTCAAAACAACACACACACTCAACACACATGTATTAGTGAGAAGGTCGTGATCTATAAGTCAGGATTCCAACTCCAGTATTTGATCTGGAGATTTAACTTTGCCATTTCCACCGATGCTCATGGATTTTGCGTCTATTTCTCTACCTCTCGGCCTAGCAAACTCCTTCTGACTACTCTGAAGAGTTTAGCGGGATTCTTCCTGAAGAAAGTGCTCCTTAACACGTTAAGAATAACAGGTTTGGAATGCAAGGGGAAGTGAGCCCAAGGGAAGTCTTTGCCCAAATATTTGCTTTTATTCCTGTTGCGTTCTCCCTTCCTTGTAACGTCACATCTGCTGCCCTTGGCATCTGCAGACTGAAGCAGTGACTGCTGAGCATTCCGTCCCTGGCCTCCGGATCCACATCAGTCCAAACCCACATTCCGTTTGCATTAAGGAGCCCACCCGGCCGCCGGCTGACCCACCTCCTGACGCGGATGCTGTCTCCAGAAAGCTTTACCTTCCAGCAGCCGAGTGAGTTAATCTGCTTACCAAGGGTTTGGCTGCCTTTTGACTTCCAGTGGTATTTTCCTGCCACTCTCTCTGTTGTCGTTGAGTTTCTGCAGTGCTGGAGGATGTAAAGTGGGATGGATTAGCCTCAGCGAAAGGCTCCAAGTCAGGCAGCTCCAGGAGAGCACATGAATTCCAGTCCCCGGAGAGGCTGGTGGCTTGGAAGAAACCCCAAATAGCATCCTGAACCCAGCCATGGGGGAAGAATTTGTTTGAAAAGCTTGGGGGCCTGGTCTAGGGCAGTGTGGCCAAAATGTCAAGCAGTCACGCTCTGCACATCAGCCGAACACCTATATGAGGATTTACTTGATGTTTCTTTAAATCGTTTCATGCTTTGAAACTTAAATGCATTTATTTAAAAATGAAGCATCCTGGGCTTGATCAGCCAGGCTCTTGGCCCTTCCATCTCTGTGGGGCTTGGGCTGGGAACTGGAAGGCCTTCAGGGGCTAGGCATAGAGGTGGCCACTTGCTTGAGGCCCCAGGTGCCCCTCCTCAGAGCCCAAAGGGGGTCCAGAGGGGAAACGGGGAGATGCCAGGCCAGCTGGGCCTAGGCAGTGGCCCTGTCACATCTCCACAGGGCCCTGTCACATCCTGCTCCCACACCCAGCCTTGTACGGCCTACCTAGACCCGACTGCCAGACTCAGGGACCAGTGGGAGTGGCAGAACATTATAAAGCCGGTGAACCTGCAGTAATGGAGGGGACGATGCTGGAGGCCAGCCCTTGGAAGAGATGCAGGCCTCATCTACCATACGTTTGAAAAAAGAGTTGGCAAATGTCTTCCCTGGTACCACTTCCTGAAAGTCCACTAGAATTTCCCAAACATGGGGTGAGGCAGGGTGACACAGAATCGAAAGCATAGCTGCCTCCAGCCCCCAGGGCAGCTTTGGGGAGGTTGCCTGCCTCACCTGTCCTGGAGCATCCTCACAGATGAACAGACACCTTCAACAGCCCTGGGAGTTTGTAGATGGCCTTGTCACATCAGGGGGCTCTCAGATGCTCTAAGCTCCCATCAGGGCAAAACCGAGTGTGTCTCCAGAGGGGTCCAGCTTCCTCCGTCTCTTCCTGCTTTGTTTGTTAATAGTAAAGGACAAGTTTGAGATGGAATATTTCTGAATTCAGAAACATTCCTTTGCCTCAGAGTGATTTGGCTGCCCCAGTGTGCACAGTATTTGCACACTGAGCGGCCTGTGGTGGTGGAGTGTGGTGGGGGTTTGAAGCCCGTGATCTTGATCCCGGCGTTTTCCAGCCCCTGGATGTGGGGGAGGCTGTGCTCCGAAGATCAGTCCCCTCGACTCAGCCCCTTCAGTATTTACCCAGGAAAGCGGGAGATGTGGCTGAATTCACAGAAGCCTTGCGAAGAAGGGTATTGTGAGCTTTTCAACATGAACAGGTGATGCCATTTTTTGGACCTAAAAGGAGACTTTGCAACACTGGGCCAAGTTTGGAAGGCCAGGTTGCACGGACTCGTTTCTGCAGTTCTGAGGAGTAAAGATGCCCCCATCAAGCTGTGTGCCTCTTTCCCAGGAAATGACCCCTGGCCCCTTGGTTTGTTGAAGTGGTTGAAACTCTGTGCCAGCGGAAGGGCTGCATTGCTTCCATCACAGTGCTAGACTTGAACCCCTGTGATAATGTGTGATCACACTCAGCCAGATATAACTAGACCAGTGGAGGGCTGCAGTCTGTGGGGGTCGGGGGTGGGGAGGATGCTGAAGTTCCCACCTCGTGCTGGGGATGTATGGGGTGACGTGGAGGGGTGGACGGCCAAGAAGTGACTGCCTTGGGATCATTTGAGACGTTCTCAGTTCAGGGTATGGTGTAATTTTCACCATCTTTGCTTTTGTGATTTTTGTGACTATACAGACCACCTGTAACACGTCGGTTTTCACTAACCTCATGATAACGCAGCACATCTTTTATGATTGAGTGCTTGGACCCTACCTGCCCCATTATGGCGAGGTTTTCAGTTTTTCTGTAATAGAGAATCTCAGAACGCTGTGAAGGGAGATGTGGTTAGACCTGAAGTCCCGGAAGCCTCAAACCCAGAAATAGACGTTTACAGAGGCACCTTCTGAAATTCATAGAAAAGGAAGAGGAAATGAAAAGGAATCTTTACGTCACTACAGTCAATGGGAACTTGCCGAGAGGAAGACAACCACAGAAGAAATAAACATAAAGGTGAACATGACTAACGAAAGTAGAGTGGTGGTCAATTCTTGCTCCGTCTTTTGTCTGGGGTGAGTTCCCGGTCCCCTGCCTGCCTTCTCTTACTTCTAAAGGACCACCTTTCTTCCAGAGATGGTCAGAAGTACTGTAGGGAGTAACAGGGAAGACCTCTGGCACTGTCATTCAAGGCTGTTTAATGCCTTCTTCCCTGTCTCAACTCTGTGGGGCACCCTGGGTGCTGGAAAGAGACCAGACTCTGCCCACCTTCACGCTGGGCTTCAACCCCGACATTGCCCTTCTCAGCCACGTGACCCCGGGTCAGTTCCTTGCCCTCTTTCAGTTTTTCCATCTTTAGAAGCTATGTCGCTGATTCCTCCCTTTGAGGCCTGCTCACCGGGGATTGGAGACCCCCAGTGACATGGCAGAATGAGCCTTGCACAGTGCCCAGCTAGCACATAGTAGGTCCTTAGGTGGCTTCCATTATAAAAAGTCCAGAAAGCCTGTGGCTGGACAAAGAGTGAGCCCGCCGTCTGAATTTCCACTGGTGTATAGAACATGGCGTTTCTCCTCAATGTGTGTGTACTATAAACATCACAGAGAGGAAAATTTAAGTCTGCCCTAGTCTCACTGTTCTGGCACAGCCTTCATTCTCCTTTTGTTCCATCAACACCTCTGTAACATTTTTTATTTTGCTTTTTGCATTTAACATTATAATGTGAACATTTTTCCCCTTGCTATCCAGTCTCTGCCAACACCACTGAGAGAAGGCACCTCGTTCCTATACAGTCCCCACTGCCAGCCTGTCGCTTATCTTCAGCTCTTCACAGCCGCACGGAACACGCAGTGGACAGCGGCAGCCTGACCCTTGGACCTCACTGTTCAACCCCTTACTGCGCATAATTCTAGAAAACATTTGTAAAGCATTTTTCTGACTTAGGTAGTGAGTTCACATCCATTACTTCTTTTAATTTTTTTTTTCCTACAAGTTTGGGTCCTTAGAAAAATTCCTGGGAGACAAGCTAGAAAAAGATAATGCAGACTTTTAACGGCTTTTCAGACAATCACCAAATTGCTTTCGGCTCAACAGTTCAGCGAACATATTTTGAGAGCCTGCTATGTGACATGGTTTCTCTTCTGTAGTGTCAAGGCAGACCCATCACAGCATTGTGCGTGTATCCATTTTACTACAAGTAGGCCAGCACCAGGTGTTATCGTGTTAATTTTTTTCTGCTTAAATAGTGCCCTCTTGTTTGTCCTGGAGACCTGTTTTTAATAAGTTTTCCCTTGTATCTGCTCAGTGGGTTCACATCTTAACTAGCCATAGGAACCGCCCAAAGCAGGGACATGTGACAAGCCAGTTCTCCTGACCAAGCTTCAGTTTTGTCATTGATAAAACAAGGGCGTTGGGATAGAAGCCCATTAACTCATGTGCAGCCACCCCGGAAGTAGGTGTCATTGTTATCCCATTTTTCTGGGGAGGAAACTGAGGCTCTGTGACATTGGGTGACTCGTCCGAGTTTGCATGACTGGTCAAGTGCCAGCTCTGTCTAGATCATGCATTCTTCACCATGCTGCGTGGTTTGTACTGAAAGACACTTTGGAGAGAGAATTTTGTCAGCATACGTAGAAGGCCTGCAGAGATTAATCGGGGAGGGGCCAATTTCATCTCCAGGATGGGCCATAGTGCGATTATTTCTTAAATTTTTGTGTCTGCAAGGCACCCCTGCATCACTTCTCTAGATCTCCTATGTCCTGAAGGTCTACCTCTGCCTGGTGGAAAAAGTTGGGGTCCCCCCAGTAGGGACGGATTTGTACGGCTACGTGATGTGGTTGTGCCCGGGGAAACTTCTGGATCACCAGGTCCCTGGGAGGCATCCCGGCTCCCCTCCTGCTCAGCCCTGCATCTGCCCACTGTCATCGCGGCTTTGCAAATCAAAGCACCCCTTCCATTAACTTTAACAAACTGGCTGTGGATTTCTTCAAAAGACTCTCCTTCCCTTGTCTAAAAACAGAATCCGAGTCCAGGAGAGCTTCTTTGTCAAATAAAGACTGTAGTTAAGTCACCAGTAGTTAGAGCCTCCTCTGGTAATTTATCAAGGAACTTTCCTCTTTGAGTCACAACTCCTGGTTTCTAGGATTCATAGACTAGGAGAGATGAAAGGCACCAGGGAGCCCATATTTCTCAAGAGTTGTAAAGCTAAATGTCTACAGGGCCCAGAAATTATCCAAGTGAGTGGAGCAGGACAATAGGGATTGGTGGGGACTGCAGTGAATTGAGAGTATGTGTCCCATGGATGAGGTAGTGCTGCTCAGTTCCCCCAGACTGCGGCCGTGAATGAAATAGGGCCAGTGTTGCTACACCCTTTATTCTTTAGGAGATGCGAGAACTCGAGACTTTTGGGTGAAATCTGACCACTTGTATAAATGAGAAATAGATTTGAATTCCAAGAGGAAAAAAATGCAGGCCAAACACCAGACATGTCTGCAAGCTGACTTTGGTGGAGGGCAAATAGTCTGTGAGCTTTGAGCTGGCGGCACCATCTATTTTACACATGTGGAAGCTGAGACCCAGAGAGAGAGAATGACCATTCTTTATCACTCTCTGCCAATAGTGTAAGGGCCTTCAGATAGGAGAAGTTATATGATCAAAGTGCAGAATTTTAAACACTGGGAAGCAAATTTGGGTGCAATGAGGACTAACTGCAAACGTTAGCATTCACTGACCACCTGCTCCATTCCAGGCCCTGCGCCGAGAGATATCTTGCGCGGTCCTCGTATTTGTTCATTTTACAGATGAGGAAACTGAGGTTCAAGGATGCTAAGTCAGAATAGAGGGTGGGCCAGTGTTCAAGAGAGCCTGAGTTCCCCCATGTCTGTGAGTTGTCTTCTTAGGTAGTGAGCCTCCTGTCCATGGATGTGCCCAAGCAGAGGCTGTATTGGTACAAAGACTCTTTTTTTTTTTTGATTATTATTTTTTTTATTGTGGTGACAGTGGTTTATAACATTATATAAATTTCCAGTGTACATCATTATATTTCGATTTCTGTGTAGGTTACACCATGTTCCCCACCCAAAGACTAATTATAGTCCATCACCACACATGTGCCTAATCACCCCTTTTGCCCTGCGCCCCCCGCCTCCCCTCTGGTAACCACCAATTTAATCTCTGTTGCTATGTGATTGTTTGTTGTTGCTTTTGTCTTCTACTTATGAGTGAGATCATACGGTGTTTGACTTTCTCCCTCTGACTTATTTCACTCAGCATAATACCCTCGAGGTCCATCCACGTTGTCACAAATGGCCGGATTTCATCATTTCTTATGGCTGTGTAGTAGTCCATTGTGTATATATACCTCATCTTCCTTAGCCATTCGTCCCTTGATGGGCACCTAGGTTGCTTCCAAGTGAAGACTCTTATATGGGGAAGAAGGCAGGACCAGGTACCACTGGAGGCTCCTTTGAGGCGGGGTTTCTCACCTTCAGCACTACTGACACTTGGGGCCGGGTGATTCTTCGTTTGAGGCTGTTCCTGTGCACTGTAGGATGTTTGGTGGCGTGCCCGGTCTTCACTCGGGATCCTCAGCTTCTAACCCTCGATGCCAGTGGCACCCCTCTCCTCCCCTAGTTGTGACAACCAAAAATGTCTCCAGACATTGTCAAATGACCCATCACCCCCAGTTGAGAACCACTTCTTTAAGGTTTGAGATTTTCAAGAATCTGTGATTAGTGGTTTTCTAAGTAGCTTTGGAGCAAAGGAAGGGAAGGGAACCAAGATTTGTGGCTCCTTCAGGTGCCTCCCGTGTGTTATCTCATAATGTCCTCACGAGAGGCCAGGAGAGCGGGTCAGCAGCCCCATTTCACAGTTTAGGATAGAGACACTTGGAAAAGTGGGGTGACTCACCCAGTCACAGGGCCAACTCACGGGGGATGTGACACACACATGTCTATGGCCTAATGTGCTGGGCTTCTTATGGTACTAAGAATTTCAACATGAAACAAGCATGCTAAGCATTCAAATGAAGACATCAGAAAAAGACACCAAGAAATGTGTAACCAGAGAGAAAACAATCATAAAGGACAGAAATCAAAGAACTAGAGGATAACTACAGCAATAAGAAAAATAGAGAAGATGTCCAGACACCCAGATCTCTCGGACACGTAGATATTTTCTTTATGATTTGAAAGAATGCAGCAATGCCTCTCCACATCACTCCTCTCGCCACAGGAGGTTCGGGCCAATATTGCAGGAAAACAAACACAGAAAAATGTCAAAAGAAAGAGAAGCAAAACAAGAAGTGTACGAAGAGATAATGGAGTTTTTTTCCCAGAAGACGTGGTCATCTTCACTGAAAAACAGCAGAATCAAATAAAAACTAAAAAGAGATATAAGATCAACTTAAAAAAATCAATACCGTATCTCTACATCATTAATAACCAACCTTAAAATGTAATAATGTATATAAAGTATACTATTAAAATTATATATAATATGTTAAATGATATATATACAATATGATAAAAGCAAGATACCAATAGCAGTAAAAACCAGGAATTAACAAAAGAATACACAAAACCTCTATGGAAAAATTTCAAACGTTTGATATTAAAGAACAAAAAACGGGCCGGCCCTGTGGCCACGTGGTTAAGTTCGTGCACTACGCTTTGGCGGCCCAGGGTTTCACTGGTTCGGATCCTGGATGTGGACATGGCACCGCTCATCAGGCCATGCTAAGGCGGTGTCCCACATGCCACAACTAGAGGCTCTCACAACTAGAGTATGCAACTATGTACTGGAGGGATTTGGGGAGAAAAAGCAGGGAAAAAAAAAAAAAGAATATTGGCAACAGTTGTTAGCTCAGGTGCCAGTCTTTAAAAGAACAAAAAAGAAGATCTGGAAAATGGAGAGACATTCATACTCTTCAATAGCATTACTTACTGATATAAAGATGTTAATTGTCCCAAGTTAAGCTATTGTTTCAATGTAGGCCCAATCAGAATAGCAGTTGGAGTTTTTGGGGAACTCCATAAAATTATTCTAAAATTTTTTTTAGGAATAAAAGTCCATGAACAGCTGACTCAACTTTGAGAAAGAAAAGCAGAGTCAAGACTTTCACTCTCCAAGGACGTGGTAATGAAAACAGCGTGGAGAAAGAGTATCCCCTCTGGCCAGGGGAACAGAATAGAGAGCTCAGAGACTGGCCCGTGTGTGCATACGGAGACTCAAGACGCAATAAAGGTGCCCCCACAAATCAGCGGGGGAAAGGATGGACAGGTTAGTGACTGGAGTTGGGAAAACGGACCCACCAAATGGAGGCAAGTAGAACCCTAGATTCGCTGCTTAATGCCCCTTACAAAGGCAGGTTCTGATGGACTGAGACGTAAGTCCGAAAGGTAAAGCTGGGCCGTGGATAGCATTTTTGTGGCACACTACTGCTTGTGTGTGTGTCTCAAAAGCACTAACTATAAAACAAAAAAAAAATAAGAATTTCATTATAATACAATTGACGATTCGTGTTCAGTGAAGGACGCTAGGAGCAGGTTCACAGACAGATAACAGACAGCAGGTGTTCTCAATGTCAGAAATGGATAAGGGACTAATATTGAAAACATCCAAGGAATTTCTAGAAGACAGGAAAGAAGAGGAACTGTAAGGGAAAACTGGGAAACAGGCTATGAACAGGCAGTTCACAAGAGAGGAAGCTGAAAAGACGAACAAGCAAATGAGGAGATGCTCGAACTAGCAGCAAACAGAGGTGCAAATTACAACAACAACGAGGTATCACGTACACCTATCAGATTGGCAGAAACAGGAAAACAGAAAGCAGGATAATACGAAATGCTGCCAGGATGTGGGGATATAGAAACCTAGTGCACGGCTGGTGGGAATGTTCAGATGGATGGAGCCATCCTGGAACGTCAGCTGGCTGGCCTCTGTATGATGGGGGTGTGTAGGTACACGCCACGACCCAACAATTCCACCCTCGATATTATTTCTCAAAGAAATTCTTACATGTTTCCATAAGGTGACAGATACGGGATACTCACCATAGGCTCGCTGGGCATTCAGAGGCCATCTAGGTGTTCTTTCTGGGGGAACAGGTGTGTAAAATGGGGATGACAGACGCCGTGGAATACTCTGCAATACTTAGCAGCATAATTTCAGATCTTTAAAAACATGGGGCTGAGTGAAAAAAAGTAAGAAGTAGGAGACTTATAGCCCAAACCATTTATGTAATTCAATACTTTTGCACAAATAGGATGTGTACTGGGCACACGCATTAGGATGCTTGCCATGGGAGAGGGGAATGGGGGAGAGAATGAGGACACAAGAGGAGACAAGCGAATGGCTCAAGACCGATGTGTTTAATGGACCAATGGTGACAGTGAGCCATGGAATCAGTGGTGAGATGAACTCCACCAACACTTTTCCCCAAAGTTAAAGAAAATCTATTTTTAAAGAAAAGAAAGCCCTCTGCCGTTACGCTGGTGGAGAGTGGCCAGATCCCTCAGCCCGCTTGTCGTCGACAAGCCTGCCTTTCTCCGCCCGAGCCGAAGGTCTGATCCTGATTTTGCGTCTTCCTACCGCAGCTCCTTCCGACATCCCCGCTGTCGTGTCGAATTTTCCTGGCCTTGCGTGTCATGTGGAAAATCAATGCCCGTGTCTGCACAGCGCGGGGGGTGTGTTGTCAGGAACAAGCCCAGGAAATTCAGAGTGATGTCATGGCCGTGGGCCTTCTGGGTGAAAATGAGAAAACGTCCTCACCTCACATCCCTGCCAACATTTGCAGACCGTAAATAGGAGCGTTGGAGGTGAAAAACAGGGAATCCCTAGGTAGCCGCCATGGAAATCTTTGGCCTGGGAGGCATTTGGAAGGATGGAGTGGAACAAAGGACTGTAAGATGGAATTGCATGGACATGAGATTTTTTATTCCTCTCTCCATCGGGGGCCTTTGATCCTGTGCGTTGCAGCACAGACAACTGAGCCTGGAGGCTAGAATGATAACGATAACAATAGCTGCTGCTATGCATCTATTTATTACCCGATTTGTGTCAAGTCCCAGGATGGGACCGTCACTTAGCTTGTTGCTGATTCTTATGACCCCCCGTGTGAGGAAGGAGTTTGGATCCCCATTTGACCTGAGAGATGAAGAAAGCAGATTCCCAACCTCTTTAAAGACCCCTTGACTCTCCCTTCCCTGGGTCGTCTACTCCCTGTGGGGACAGCAATGGCAGGAGGCCTGGCTCGAATCCCCAAAGCAGAATGCTGTGTGCCCGTGGCTAGGCACTCAACCTCTCTAAGCTGCAGATTTGTCACTGATCAAATGGGCATAGGGTGCCTGCCCTGGCCACTTCAGCAGGCTGTTAGGAGCGTCACCTGGGGGCCTGCAAAATGTTCTATGAAAGGAGATGCTTACTGTGCACCAGGCACTTTGCAAGAGCTCATATAGTTATTGTAACAAATACCATCATTCCAATATGCACAAAATATGCATGTACTAATAGGCACCTTATATGCAGTATCTAACTATCCCGAGTGTGCGTATGAGCGTGTGTGTGTGGGTGTGTAAGAGAGCAAGAGGGAGGCCCTGCTGTGAGAGTGTTGGGGGGGAGGGGAGGGGGAGCAGACCTCACAGTGACTGAGAGGCGAAGGAATCGCCCAGGGCTCATAGCCCGTCCGTGACTCTGGTGTGATGCTCTTCCCTCTGTCCGGGCTGCCTCTGTCCTTCCTCTGGTGTCTCCCCGGCAGCTGGGAGCTCGATAGAGCACGGCTTTGGGCTCAGGAGAGACCTGGGTTTGAGTCCTGGCTGTGCCGACAACCAGCTGTGACAGCCTGAGTAAGGCACATAACTGTCAGAGAGGACAGTGACATCCCCCTCCTGGGGCTCAAGTGAGAGCCACGTGGCATCGTGTTTGCAAAGGGCCTGGTGCACAATAAGCACTCAGTGAACACCATCTGCCTCCTTTTGATGTGGAACCTTGTGTATTTTTCCTTCCAGCACAGTCATTTATCAGTCTCTCAGAAAGAGAAACAGAGAGGCAACTGAAAATTAAAACAAAATTTAGCCCTTGTGTTGGTTAATTTTATGTAATTTTAAGTTGACCCTTGTGTCAACCTGTCTGAGTCACAGTACCCGGATATTTGGTCAAACATTATTCTGGATGTGGCTATGAAGGTGTGTGTGTGGTTTTTTTGGTTTGTTTTTTGTTTTGGGGTCTTTTTTTGTTTTGCATGATATTAACATTTAAATCAGCGGACTTTGAGTGAAGCAGATTGCCCTCCATAATATGGGTGGGCCTCATCGAATCAGTTGAAGGCCTGAATAGAACAAAGACTGAACTTCCTGGAGCAAGAAGGGATTCCGCCAGCAGAGGGCCTCTGGACTTGAACTGCAACTCTTCACTGAGTCTCCAGCCTGCCAGTCTACCCTGCAGATTTTGTACTCATCAGTCTCCATAATTGCATGAGCCAGTTCCTTAAAATAAGTCTCTCTCTCTCTCCCTCTGTATATGTATATGTATATATACATGTGTGTGTACATACATATGCACACACACACATCTTGTTGGTTCTGTTTCTCTGGAAAACCTTAACACACACCCTGAAGTCAAAACTCTGTTACCCGACGCCTCTCTCAGAAGCATCAGCCTTGACCCTGACTTGGGAGCAGGTTTGAAGCCAGGTGATGGGCGCAGCATCAGGACCTCTGAGCCGCCTTGCTGAGCAGGGAGCTCTGTTTCATGATAACGAGAAGCTGACACGAGGCAGGGGGCGTCACAGGATTTCCCCAATTTGCCTGAGTAATGAAGTGTGGCCTTGCCTGCATAGCTGACTAGGAACAAAATATGTGTTCCGTGCTCTATCCACCATTTGGAGAAAAAGAGAAGAAACACATTTGGGTTTTTTATGAATGCTCTTGTGAAAGTGTGTGCTGTGTTCCGCGACTTCTCCCCCGCCATAAAACCCTGTTAATTACCAAAAGTTACATTCTTCCCGTGTTGCATTAAAGTTGCTGCGGGAGCTCAGACATTAAGTTTCCAGGCATCTACATTCTGGAGTTTTCCTTTATAACAGGCTTCTCAATCTCGGCACCACGGACATTTGGGGCCGGATCATTCTTTGTTGTTTGGGGTTGTTCTGTGTATTGTGGGATGTTTAGCAGTTTCCCAGGCCTCCCCCCAGGGGCCCACTTACCCATTAGCCACAGTGGACCCAGTGCCTAAGCCTCAGGATACTTTTAGGGGCCTAAGAAAATGTTTTAATTGTAAAATCAGAAGAAAAAATAAACATAATAATAGAGAATATATACTAATGACTCCAACCTGGATTATATCCCTCTGTACACCAACTCAGTTTTAAAATATAATTTTTAATTTTCAGCAATTTTAAAATATAATATTTAGTATTTTTTTATGGAGGAAAGGGCTCATGATCGCGAAAGTGTGCAGAGTCCACAAAAGTCTTAATGTATAGCCCTTCTGCACCCACTGGATGCCACTGGCAGTCCCCACCCCGACTGTGACAACCCAAAATGTCTCTAGACATTGCTGGGTGTCCGGGTCAGAGGGGAAGTTACGCGAAATGGGCCGGGTTTACACTATACTATGTAAGTACTATATGCTATGAAAGTAATAATTATTCAGTCAACAAGCATTCAGAGGGTACCTCCTGGGTGCTGGGTCTTGCTCCAAGGACTGTAAGAAGAATAGAATTATCAGGTATTCTTCCTGCCCTGGGGTTGCTTCGGGAGTGGGGAAGGAACCAGGTGGGGTCGATGAATGGGCTAGGGAGGGACAGGGCCCCATCAGACCCTCCATCACCCAGGAAGGAGCAGCAGCTACCTTATGAGCGGCGTCTCAAAGGGTTCTCAGAAGCGGACACTGAACCGGGTCTTGGAAGCTGAGCAGAAATTTTTCAGGTTGGAATGAGAATGAGGAGGGGGCCTTGGTCTGTGAACAAGCTGGAGGGGTGAAAGGGCACCCCAGGGTCTGCCTTTGGGGTCACTGCACAGTTTTAAGGGCCGGACATAGGCCCCTTTGTAATAAGTAGAATAGGTGGGCATTTAGTTCCCTGAGATCACGGAAATATTAATTTCTTCTCGAATCCCCTGAAAGATTCATTTCTTCTGTCGACACCAACAATAACATACGACGTGAAATACCAGCGGCTCTGACACCACGTCCAGCCCCATGAAGTCCAATTAGAAAATTAACCTTGATTTCAGATTTATCAGATTCGAGTTTTGACTTTTGTCCAGAGGAGAACAGGGGCACGGTGTTATTACAGGCTTGTATTTCACCTTCTCGAGGAAGGAAAGGAAAGACACACGTCGTTTTGACGGGATCCAGAGCCCGGCTCGGAGAGAGGCGCCCTATTTTATAAGGGAGCTGCTGTCTAGAAACAGTCCCGCCCTGTGGATGCTGTTTAGTTTCTGGGCCCGTCATGCCAGAGATGTGAAATAGAATGCAGCCACTGGGCCCACGCTGGCTTTTCCAAGACTATGGGATCTGCTGGCTGCAAGGGCTAAGTGGTCTTGGCACAATGAGGGCTCTAACTGGCACTCGGGGGCTGGGAGGGACCCATACTTGTGGAACTGTGAAATTAGCCACAGTTTGCACTTGCCTAAGAGGAATGTCCTTCTCGGTGCACACGTAAAGACAGGCCCGGAAACATCTCAGCCTCCCTCGGTGGCTATTAATAACACAGCAGCCCCCTCCCCATGCCCCACACCCCCTCCCTGAGGAGTGCAATGCAGAAGGACAAGGATTTGGGGGGTTGAGTCCCGTCCCTTGTCATCCCCTGATGGGGTGCATGCAGAGAGAGGCGGGGCTGTGCAGGTTTGGATCCCTCTTCTGCCACTTAAGTCTGTGGCCTTAGAACAATTGCTTGACGCTGTAGGATAATGGGGGATCCAAGCGCTGTTGTATGTGCTTTTTGTGTCTTCACCCGTTGCAACCTCCTAGGAGTGGGTGCTGGGCACAGAGTGGGCACTCAGGACACATTAGCTCTTGGAATCATTTATTACTTTGAACTGTCATTACCGTGAGCATCAGAGAGAACCTGCATAAGGAGCTGAGCACCCGGGCAGGCGCCCTAGAAGAGCTCATGAAGCAGGAGTTGGTATTAGTATTTATGGAGCTATTGTTAGCTCCTTTATTATGATGGGGATTATGGCTGCAGGCATCTGGACCAGGCAAACGTGGGCAGGGAGAGGCGTCCAGCCTGCGGGGTCCTGTGGGGAAGGAGGGGGCGCCCCGGGGTTCCCCTGTGGAGAATGGGGCTCCAGAGCGCATGTGACTTACCCAAGGTCACACAGGGAATTGCAGCAGAGCTAGGGGCAGACTTGGGGCCACCTCCCCCTGTCCCAGGAGGCCTTGCATGTGGAGGAATTTGCCTGGCTTCTCAGCCACTCTCCCCCCACAACCTCCTCCCGACATGTTCCCCAAAGGAGATTTGGACAGATGCCCTTTGAAGATGCCCTTTGCCTCCCTCCCAGGCTGGGGGCTGGTGACTGTCACTCAGGAGGGCCCGGTCCCCATCTTCCCAGGTCCTCCCTCCTGAGCGCACCGGCAGCCCCACTCCGCGCCACGCTGCGGCCGCGGAGGGGGCAGAGCCAGCCGCCTCCGGCACCATCTAAAAAAATGAAAATAATTTAATACTTGCAAACGCAGCCCTCATTATCTCTCCGAGCAACAAGATCTGTCTACAAACCTGAGAAGTTCAGATTACCAAGTTTCCAGGCCTTTTTACCAGCCCAATCCAAAAACAATCCTGGTTTTATAACTCAATAAAAAGGACTCAAGAGCTTTCTTGCAAGAGCAGAGCAGGCGGGAGGCAGGCCGAGGGCAGATGGGGGAAATGATCAGTCTCCTGAATTAGGGAGGGGGTGGGGGGGGCGGCGGGGGGGGCAGGGGGGCAATCTTTAGGCCCGAAATCCTTGTTTTGGGAGAAAAACATCCAGAAACGTCTGCTTCCACGTCCTTTTTTTTTTTTTTTTTTTTATTTATTTTTTTAAAGATTTTATTTTTTCCCTTTTTCTCCCCAAAGCCCCCCGGCACATAGTTGTGTATTCTTCGTTGTGGGTTCCTCTAGTTGTGGCATGTGGGACGCTGCCTCAGCATGGTCTGACGAGCAGTGTCATGTCCGCGCCCAGGATTCGAACCGACGAGACACTGGGCCGCCTGCAGCGGAGCGCGCGAACTTAACCACTCGGCCACGGGGCCAGCCCCTCTGCTTCCACGTCCTTGATGAGATTTATCCTCACAACAGGCCCAAGAATCAGGGCAAATCACCCTCTACTCTATCTGACAAATGGGGAAACTGAGGTAGGGAGCAGGTGCCAGGCAAGGCCACCATACATGGTCATGCAGGTTTCCTGGAAGGGGCGTCTGGTTTTTACTCAGCTCCCCAAACCGCGCTCCCTGTGTGGGGCTGGAGGGGCGCCCTCTGCTAGTTCATACACTGTGCCCCGGGGGTGCCCATGCGGCCTCCCTTCTGGGACGCAAGCTTTCTGCGGGGTTTCCATGGAGTCCTCACGTTTGGACCGAGGGCAGCCAGAGCATCTTTGGTCTGGTGCTTGGACACTTTTTCCTGGGGTCAGAGGGCCCTGGGTGGGTTGTGAGCGTGGTCGCATCTCTGACTCGAAGGATTTAGCCTCTCTCCAGCCTCAGTTGCTTCAGCGCATGGCGGAAATGAAGCTTTCTCTTGCAAGGTTAGCAAAGGTTCAAACGAGGGCACGGGGCCAGGTGCTGGCGAAGAGGTCCTCTCCTACACTGTGAGCGGCCGTGGAAATTGGTTCAACCATATCGACTCGGTGATTCGAATCAACAACGCTTCTACCGTTCCACCCAGGAATTCCGTGTGGTGAAATTGATCCCGGGGAGTAATTCGAGCAAAATGCAAAGATGTGTGGAAGAGGAGATTCAGGACCACTCTGTATAGGAGTGAAAATGCAAACATCCAGCCCACTGATAGAGGAGGGCAGGTTCAACAGAGAGGGAGCCCCCAGACAAATAAAGCCTCCTGCAACCAATGAAGAGAATCGGGTAGATGTACAATGAGTGACCCGGAGTGAAATCTAAGTTAAAACACACACACACACACACACACTCACGCATACCAGATTATGGAACACTCTGGAAGGTACTATTCAATTTTTGTAAAATCTTTATAGCATGAATTGATTTATATATTTTCTTAATATACATAGATAAATCCGGACGTACACACCAACCAAGTTATTCAGCGTTTATCCCTTTGAGATAAGCCTATGCGGAATGTTTGCAATCTACGGAAGCCGTTTTATAGTGCTTGATCTTTTCAAAATGTCACCTGCATTAATTGTATAATTAGAACAAAAGGTATTCCAGTTTGCTAAAAGAAAAAAACCGAGAGAGCGTAGAAAAAGCCGAGAACAGCGGCCAAAGGCAAATAGGTGCTCAGTAAACGAGGCTCTGTCCACAGGGCATCTTGACATCACCGGTCCCAAGTAGCAGCTTTGAAATTTATGTGAGCGTTCGTCCTCTACCGAAAGCCCACAGGCCCAGCTGAGCACTGTTTGGCCAAATTAGAATGGAAATATATGGGCAAAGTAAGTCTCATGAAAGAAAAAAAAAAAAGAAAAAACCTGACTATACATGTATATAAAATCCATATTACAACATGCTGGGCTAAAAACCGTAAATTGGAAACATGTGAAGTCGCCCTGTGTTGGCCTGTAGATCGTGTTTTTAATACCTTGAGTTGAAATTGAGCCATCTTCATAAAGCACCTGAGGATGGGGAGGTGAGCGCCGGCCTTGGGGGGCCGGGCGAGGGCACGGTGCTGCCCGGTGCTCTGGGGCACATTTCTGGCCTCTTCCTTCAACGCAGAGAAGTTAAAAAGGCACTGACTTGGCACCCCCCCTCCCACCTTCCCAATCGCACAAGGCAAATGCCAAACAGATGTCCTCAAAGGGTGGAAAAATGAAATGAAAGGCACATTTAGGATTTATAGAGCTGAAAACCAAAAACCAGTGGAAATTAGGACTCTGATGAGCACAAAGCTTGCCGTTAATGCATAATTTTTTTCACTGTAGCACTTGCAAATTGGCTTCCAGATCCCCAGGCAGTCAGCAGGAAAGAGGAGAGTGATGTGGCCTCAGTTTGATGACGTGATGGGTCTGAGCTGGGTATTCAAAGAGGAGGATTGGCCAGGAACCTACGTGTGCAGCCTTGACTACCCTCCCCTGTACTCTTGATGCCCCACTTTCCAACACTGCCGTCCTTGATTTTCCTACTCTCTAGCATACTTATCCTTGATTTTCCTACTCTCTAGCATACTTATCCTTGATCCTCCTACTCTCCTGTATACCCATCCTCCATCCCCCCACTCTCTAACATTCCCATCCTTGATCCCCCCCTTTCTAGCATTCCCATCCTTGATCTCCCCCAGCATACCTATCCTTGATCCCTTCACTCTCTAACATTCCCAACCTTGATCCTTCCACTCTCTAGCATACCTATGCTCAATCCCTTCACTGTCTGAGATTCCCATCTTTGATCCCCCTACTCTCTAGCATTCCCATCTTTGACCATCCTTTCTCTGGACTATCTAACATTCCATCCACATTAGCCCAGCATTTAAGGCCCTGCACAATGGGCCCCTTCTCCCTCCCATCCTGTTCTCCTCTGTGCTGAGTTGCATGCAGGCTCCTATCTGAACCTGTTTTACTTTATAATGTTGTTGCCTATGTTTAAATGCTCTCATAGGCTCTGAAAATCCCTCAACACCTTCAAGACACAGGAGAAAGCCACCTCATCCAGTGGGCTCCCTTCAGCCCAGGAGAGGCCTCTCTGTGAAACATCTTGCCCCATATCACCTTTACTGTTCAGACCTGTCTCGCCAGACCGGGGCCCTAGGAGGCAGGGACTGTAGTCATTCTAACTCTGGCCTGGAAGGTGATATTCAGGAGAAGGATCCCCTACAGGCTTCTCCTTCCCACACAGCACATAGTTTGCACTTATTGAATGAATGAATGAATGAGATAGGGTGTCTCCCAGATGCCCCTTCCATCCTCCCCATCCCCCAAGAGAACATCAACGGACCTTTGGGTGGCAGAAATAAAACAATTCCAGGGGAAGCAAACTGCCATTTATCAAGACCTACTGCGTATTGCCCTCCCTCTAGGCACTTAATAGTCATTAATCTCGTTTAATTCCATTTCCATTTGACAGATGTTGAAGCAGAGACCTAGAGAAGGGAAGTACTTTGCCCAAGGTCACCTTTTGTCAGGACCCAGGACCCTGGGGGTGGGGACAGAGGTGGGGAGAGATTGAGACCCTGGGCAGAGTGTGTCGGAAGCTGAGGGAAAGGGCAGCCAGCAGGCCGGTGCTCAGCAAAAAGACCGCAGACCGCGGGAGTCAAGGTCAGCGTTGTCTTCGTGAGCCGACGTCTGCTTACCGGCCAAGACGAGAATTCCGGGGATCCCTGACTTCCCTCATAATAGCCTGACAATAGCCCAGTGATATTTTATCCTCATAAACACCCAAAGAGGTAGATATTGTCATTATCCCATTTCAGATGAAAAAACTGAAGCTCAGAGGGGTTATTAGCTTCCCAAATAACTGTAGGTCATTGCGCCAGGATTTAAAGCTGAGGAGTAGGGCTCCCAGGCTGTGTGCTCCCACCTGTCCCTCCTGGCTTTTATTTCCCTCTTCAAGTTTGACGGCCCCAGCTGGGACAGTGTGGAAGCCACAACGTGGTCGGGCAGGTCACGTGATCCTTGCCTTGGAGTTGGGGTCAGGGTAGATGCGGTTTCAAATCCCCCAGCAGGACCGCTATGCCTTTCAGGGTTCACTCAGTCGGTCCATCTGCAAACGGGCCCCCAGTGTGGGCCAGGCCCTCTGCTTGGCACTGGCGAAATGTCCTGGTCTTGGTACCCATGGCGCATACAGATGATGAACAACTGAACGGATACACGAACAAGATCAGTGCAAGGGGCAGTAGGTGCTACGAAGGCACCTCATCCCAAGTAACCCAAGCGATGACTTGGTGACTAGATTGCCACCCTGCATGCCAAGGGTCCCCAGGGTGCCCCTTCCAAAGACCAGGGCATGTACCGCATCCAGGACCAAGAGCAGAGCCGAGCTCATCCTGAGCCGCCTTTGTGGTCTGTCTCCTGCCAGCTCTCCTGGAGGGGTCGTACCAGGTGGGCTGCATCCCGGAAAACAAGGCACGGCAGGCTCTGCAGGGGAGGGGAGTAATACGGGCATTGACAGCCCAGAGGATGGAGGATGGAAAGAGCTAAAAGGAGCACTGAGCTGAGTCCGAGGTCAACGCAGGAAGCGGCTGCCACCCACAGGGACGGGAGACGAGAGGACTGAGACTGGGGACCTGAGAAACCAGGAACTTGGAGGAGGGGCTTGTGGAGCTGGGGATCAGACCCCTGAGATGGTGCAGGAAATGAGGCTGCGTGACTGTGGAGCTGAGGTGAGGGTGATGTTGATGGAGATCTGATGGGAACAGCGGACAGCAGGAGGCAGGCTGTGCCTCTCACTTCCTCCCGCGTCCAGGCTCCCTCCAGTGTCCCTTTTGGCAGAGCCCATGGGAAGCCAGTTGCCTGAGGGGTATGAGAAATGAGGTTTGATACCCCAGACACCAGCATCCCTGAACATAGTGTGGACGGGTGGATACAAAGCTGAGAGAAAATGAAACTGATGCTGTCACTTCCTAATTGTCTGACTTCTGGAAGTTTCCTTAACATCTCTGAACCCGATCTGTGAAACCGGCTAGTGCTAATCATTGGTTGCCATGGGGATCACCTGAGGGAGGGATGCAAGCTGCCTGGCGCCTATGGGCACACACTGAATGGTAGCTAGTGTTTTTCTGTTTTTGTTTTTTGTTGAGGAAGATTCACCCTGAGCTAACATCCATGCCAATCTTCCTCTACTTTGTATGTGGGTTGCTGCCACAGCTTGGCTAATGAGTGGTGTAAGTCTGTGCCCAGGATCCAAACCCATGAACCTGGGTTGCCGAAGCAGAGCATGCTGAACCCAATCGCTACACCATGGGGCTGGCTGTGCTAGTGTTCTTTTTAATTTTTATTTATTTATTTTGCTTGAGGAAGACTGTCCCTGAGCTGACATCTGTGCCCATCTTCCTCTATTTTCTAGGCGGGATGCTGCCACAGCATGGTTTGATGAGCGGTGTGTAGGTCTGTGGCCGGGAACTGAACCTGTGAACACTGGGCTGCCAAAACACAGTGTGAAAACTTAACTGCTATGCCATGGGGCTGGCCCTACTAGTGTTCTTTTTTTTCATTTTTATTTTTTTTATTTATTCGTGTTTTTTTTGAGGAAGATTAGCCCTGAACTACATATGCCACCAATCCTCCTCTTTTTGCTGAGGAAGACTGGCCCTGAGCTAACATCCGTGCCCATCTTCCTCTACTTTATATGTGGGATGCCTATTACAGCATGGCTTTTGCCAAGTGGTGCCATGTCCACACCCGGGATCCGAACTGGCAAACCCTGGGCCACTGAAGTGGAACGTGTGCACTTAACCGCTGCACCACCAGGCTGGCCCTCCTACTTTTATTTTTAATTGAAAAGGACTCAAGTACAGTTCCATGCTATAGGATTTTATAGCTGCACAGCAGCGATGCCCTCCCACCTCCAATTCCACTGCCTGAGCACCTCCCCTACTTTTATTTTTCTCAGTAACACTTATCACCAGCCAAGTGACACTGTAATTTACTTTAAAAAAATCCTCCTTTACTTATTGTCCTTCTGCCCCCACTGGGATGTGAGTTACAGAAGGGCTAGGATTCTCACCTGCTTTGTTCTCCCGGGACCAAGAACAGGGCCTAATGTCTAGTCGGGCTTCATAGCTATTTGGTTGAATGAATGAAAGAGCAGAACTGCCGAGAATTAATTCCATCTTTCCTTCCTTCTTTCCTTCCTTCCCTTCTTCTCTCTTTCCTAGAATATTGATCGATGGCTACTGTGTTCCAGGGGTCATTTAAAGCACCGGAAATTGTGGGCATTTTAACTTTCAGCTACCAACCATTTCATTGCTTGTCAGCCCCTGGGCCTCAGAGGCTGCGTCTCATTCTTTCATGGCCGTCAGACCATCTGGGTTCGGGTTCCAGCCCCACCACAAACCGCTGGTGTGCTCTCTGGATAATTTATTCATTCTTTCATTCATCCAGCCAGCCAATATCGAGGAAGGTTGTGTGTCCAGTACTTTTTTAGGACTGGGACTAAATTGATCTGTTTTCTCATTTACTCTTTAGCCAATTTATTTAGCAATGGCTCTGTAACTTACCATCTCTGAGCCTATGGTTACTCATCCATGAAATGGGAATAATAATAACGGTTGTCAAGGTTGCTGTGAAGACAGCTACTGAGACCAGTGACAGGCACAGCCCTATTGCCAAGAGCAGTGACCATGACGGGCTGTGGGTTTCTGTAGTACGAGGTAGGGTGTCATTAATGAGTCACTTAACAAACCTTGCATCTCACTTACAATATGCTGTACTGTTCTACATGCTTTCCTGATATTAACTCTTTTACCCTCAGAACAGCCCTGGGAAAGAGATGGTCTGCTGTTATGCCCATTTTACAGATGAAGAAACTGAGGAAAGGGGGGATATGTAACCTGCCCACGGTTGCACAACCTTGAGGGCAGAGCCAGGATTCCAACCCTGGCCCCTTGACCCCAGAGCTCTGGCGATGCTATGCTATGAGGAGCAGGCGTGACAGGGCCAGCATCTCTGGCAGCAGGAGTTCAGAGTGGGCAGGGAAGGTGGTACACAGTGGCTTGGACCTTTCTCTGCGTCACTGTACATCAGACTGAAAAATTGTCCATATCAAAGAGTGGAGGGGCCACAGCGGGTGGAGGGGAGACCCTGGCCACCTCTTGCCACCACCTCCACCCGGGTGGAAAAGCGAGTGGAGGGTCTGCAGGGGGGTGGCTGTGGGGGAGCCCAGGCTAGAGGGAAGGCTAGGGGGAGGAGAGCCCTGTGGAGGGTCCCAGCACCCCACAGTGCAGGGGTCTGTGGACCAGCAGCAGCAGCCTCACCCAGAGCTTGTGAAGGATGCAGAGTCTCGGGCCCCCCAGGCCCACTGCATTCCACCTCGCCTTTCACAAAGTCTCAGGACACAGGTGCATGCGTCCAGGCTGGGGCGGGGCTGCCCTGGTGTGCGTGTGAGCACCTGAGGAGGGTGGGCTGGGGGTCTAACAGCAAGTCTGGAGAAGAAGGTCTCAGCTGGAGAGCCCTTCCCCGCCCACCTCCTTCAAGGCCCACCCCTCTTTATTTCCTTCTTCTCACTTCTTGAGCCCAGGGGTGCGTGCACACACACACACACACACACACAAGGTATAAGCCCCCTGAGGGCAGGGAGTTTGCATTCTGTGTTCAGCGTGGACTCCCCAGCTTCCAGCACAGTGTGAAATATGATGGAATCCTCGACTTTAAATACAAAATGTGTGGGATGTCAGAAATCTCTTCTCTGAGGTTGACATGTCCTGGGCGGGGGCCCTGGTGATCCGCTGGACCCAGGAATTTGGATGTAGGCAGAAGGAAATGGGAGTAAAGCTATCTGCACTGGGGCTGCTCAAGATGGAACCAAAGGAAAAAGTAGAAAATGAAGTGAAGTCCTCGCAGGCTTGGCGGGATCCAGCGGAGCTCTAGGGAGAAGCGAGAGAAGCCATCACAGCCTGCACTCTGGGTTAGGCCCTGCCACTTCCTTGCTAGGTGATCTTGGCCAACTGACTTAACCTCTTTGAGCCTCAGTTTTAATTATTTTTTTTTTGAGGAAGATTAGCCCTGAGCTAACATCTGCTGCCAATCCTCTTTTTGCTGAGGAAGACTGGCCCTGAGCTAACATCCGTGCCCATCTTCCTCTACTTTATATGTGGGATGCCTACCACAGCATGGCTTGCCAAGCGGTGCCATGTCTGCACCCGGGATCCAAACCAGGGAACCCTGGGCTGCTGAAGCGGAACGTGTGCACTTAATGGCTACACCCCCAGGCCGACCCCTGAGCCTCAGTTTTATAATCAGCAAAATGGGGAGAATAATATCTGTCTCATTTTTATCTATCTCAATACCTTTTGCTCGCCCCTCTCTACACAGAATCTCACCTCCTGGAAAGCAGGGGTTCCACCTGTCTTGTATTTGTCTTTTGTTTCCCTTACCACCCATGTTCAGACTCAGTTTCAGGTAAGGTCTATTGAGATCAGTTCGATTCCACGCATCCGGCCTGCACGGTGGAAAGCCTATAGTAGGGTGGGCCCTGGTGTCATACTAGGAGGACAGAGAAGAGAGGAACCAGATGCTGGTCCCAGGGAGGAGGCAGGCAGGTGAAGGACACCAGCCTGGGAGGTGGTCATTTCAATACAATAAAAGAGGGAGGCTTCAAGCTCTGCAGCTGCTTTGAAGTCTCAGAGCAAGGTCCAGGAGGACTTCCTGGAGGAGGTGACCCTTACAGGATGAATAGGAGCTGGGCAGTGGAAGAGAGACCAGTGTTGTTGATGACGATTGTTGACAAGAGAGCTAGCTTCTAGGGAATTTACCCTGTGCACCAGGCACCTGTGCTAGATCCTGGATTCTTTTGTCACCTGCACAACAACAAGACAAGGTAGGCACAAATTTATCCCCATTTATAGATGAGGAAATTGAGGCACAGAGAGGTTAAGTAACTTGCCAGGATCACATAGCTCATTAACCTAACCACAGGTATCATTCATTGTACGCTTTTTACACACCAATTACAAGGTTAACTATTTTCCAACTTTCACATTATTCAATATTTTTCACCAATCTTGGGAGGTACGTACTGTCATTTGGCTCATGTTTGTGATTCTTATTTTACCAATTTGGAAAATGAGACTTGCCCACTGTCATACAGCCAAAGAGCAGGGAAGCCGGGACTAGAGTCCCAGTCCTGTCCTCGGAGCCCTGGCGTGAAGCCCTGCTGTGCTGTGTTGGGACTCCCGGCCCTGTGTGGGGCCCTGGTCTGGAACCTTATCCCTCCAGCCACAAGGCAGGTGGCCGCGCGTTTCAAAACAATCCATGAAGCACCCACTGTGTGCAGAGGCCGAGAGCCCCGTCGCTCCCCCGCCTCCTCACTGCACCCCAGCTCCGAGGATTTCCTAGCCTCTCAGTTACGATGGGGGGCCCCTTCTCACACCCTTCCTGCTCTGCCGTTTCTCTCAATTGTCTGTCGATGCCTCCATCTCTGTGCTCCCGAGGAGCGTCCGAGCGTTTCACAAGCCCGATGCTGGACAGACGCTTCTAAACGTCTGCAGAAGCGCACCGAGGTGTGGCTGCCGTAATGGAGGGGGAGAGCGCTCAGAGTCCACGGCCTCTAGGGCTTGATTAGCAGAGGCTCGCACTTTGCTGCAGAATGGGCAAATAAAATGTGACTTGGAACCAACACCGGACGAATTTATAAAATGTTGGAACGTTCAGTCGGGAAAAGCTAGCCTTTGGCCAGCCTGGCAGGAACCCAGACAGAGCCCCGGGAAGCTTGGCGACCCCTCGCAGGGTCTGCTGTGAGGGAGTGGAAAGACCTCGAGGATGGAGGTTCCAGTATGGCCCCTAGTGACTCTTTGCTGTGGTCCTTTGGCCAAGTATCCGACCCTTTCTGAGCCTCAGCTTCCTCATCTGTAAAAGGGACAGACGTCTCCTACCTCAAAGCATCCTGGGAGGATTAAATGAAATCCTGTACATAAGGCTGTGGCCTGGTCAGCTTTAAAGGTGCTCTTCATTCAGCTTCCTGCCGGCCTGCATCCCACCCACACCCCCACCACTGTCCAGATCCACTCCGTGTTGCTCTGCTGCTGGGAAGGTTGCCCTGTGGACTTCATTTCCCAGGTTCCCTTGCTCTGTGTCTTCAGCCAATGGGAGGCCCCAGTAGGAGCACAGGGGCGGGCAGGGAGAGGCTGGGGTATTTCTTCCCCACCACCTCCTTGCTCAGTGCTGGCATTCAGGCCGAGTCTAAGGCCCTCTAGAGCTACGGCTCCCACCAGGAAGCCCCTCTACCAGGCTCCAGCTCTCGCTGCGCTCTAATAACAGTTTTCTCAAAGTCCGATTGCAGCCATAAGGGGTGGTGATACGTCCTCTTTTGCTGGTCTGCTGGCTCAATAATGTCAGGTTTTCTTTTCCTTCTAATTCAAACTCTGCCACCAACAGCCCACGGGTGATCTGGGATGAGCCTCTTCTGTTAATGCCTCCCCCTTCCTTGTGTGTCCCCAGAGGGGAGATTGGTCACTCTACCCTCTGCAGGATAAACTCAGTCTCTTCTGTGGGAGGAGGAGTAACTTAGCTAGTGGTGACTTTGGGATGGGGAACCAAGGGGTGCAACCCAGGCCTCCTTTTGGGAGGAAAGAGGCGCGTGGGTGTGTGGTTGAACTGAACTCTGGGAGGGACGTCTCAGGGATCGGATTTGGCCACAGATCTGAGTCGCTCTCCAGCCAGCTGTTCCAATAAAGCTGACATTGCAACCTACGGTCACATGATTCCTGTACCTACTTTCTGCTGCTTCCCAATTCAGGAGGGTGGTAGTTGTTGGCCCCCCAATCCCCAACACCTCTCTGAGACTGGTCTTCTCTACAAATAGCGGTTGTCCTGCATTGCTCATCAAGCTCAGCTGGAAAGTTCTGCAAGTCTGCGAATATTGGAACCCACAGGACTCGGTGCTTGGGGTGTGGGAGGCGGGCAGACTGTCCTGTTTTCCCAACAAATTCTCACAGCTGGTCACCAGATCTGTTTGTCTTGAGATGACTGGGCCCCCACCCCCGAGCTCCTAGCCCTGTGCTCCCTATACAGTAGGTGCTTGATAAATGCGTACTGAGGAATTGGTCCCTGAGACAGTTCAGGTCCTGCAGAGAGTAGGCGCCAAGACAGTTAGGAGTGCCAGAGGCTTACTTAGGTAACTCCTGGGAGAGAGGAAGCAGGAGACACAAGGAGACCCTGAGCCCACGATGGGCAGCTCACCCAGTCTAGGCCAGCTCCACGGGGAGCTCCAGAACAGAGACTGCACGTAAGGAGTCTTATGCTGGGCACAAGTGGCCAGGCCCTAATATGCCTGTTGGGACTGCCCAGAAATGCCTGGATGGCACCCACCGCTGAGGGACGTCAGCAGACTGCTCTCCTTGCAGCGGAAGCCCAAATTCTTTCTTGTGGGATCTGAGTGACACATCCCCATGACAGCCAGTCACTGAGCAATCTGCTTAACGACAGCTGAAGGAGACATGGGGGTCACAGGCCTTTGAGATGCCCCTGGTCCACCAGCCATGATCAGGCTCCAGGAAGACAGTGGTGAACGAGATAAAGTCTTGCCCAGATCTGCTAGGACAGGGGTTGGAAAACCTTAAAGGGCCAGAGAGGAAATAGTTCAGGTCTGTCACAAGTACTCAGGTCTGCTGGTGCAGGGCTAAAGCAGCCATGGAGGATATGTAAGTGAATGGGCGGGGCTATGTTCCAGTGAGACTTTATTTACAAAAACAGGCCGGATTTGGTCCATAGGCTGTAGTTTTCTGACCCCTCATCTGGGATAACATCTGCCTGTTTATGGATGAAAAGACTGAGGCCCAGAGAGGGTAGACCAAGATCACACAGCAGGTCGTGGGTGAGCCAGGGCAAGAAGTTAAGAGACTCGGCTCCCATCCCAGTGCTGTTTCTGACACTTACATTTCTTTTCAGTGTGTTTCTGGTGACGGGTGAAAGGAGAATGAGGGAGCTGCGTTCAGAAGAGGGGAGAGAGAGCAGGGAGGGAGGGAGGGCAGAGTAATGCTCTGTGCCAGGCCCTGCCCACTTGCTGTCTCATGTAATCCTCCCATTGGCCCTGTGGGGTGGGCATCCTTACCCCATTAATGAGGAGGACACTGGCTGGAGAGGGACTCACCCTGACGCTGACTCCCTGGTTGTGGGGCGAGAACACTGGGCCCTCTGACAATCTCCAGGGCTGGGCAGTTCTTCTCGGATGTAGGTCATTCACTGCCACGTGGACAGGCCTCAAATCCTGACCCACTGCTTCGGGCTGTCCCGCCTGAATCAGCCCTCTCGGCTTCATCCTCTGTAAGCGGGATGGAGCAACAGCACCTCTGCACAGGGTGGCGAGGGTTCAATGAGTTAGTATTGTGAAGAGCCCAAGGATGCACAGGAAGCAGTCTGTGCCTGTTTATTAAATACAACAGACGGTGGCCTCCATTGGAGGGGAGAGCAGACCCAGGAGGTGAGTCACCCAGTCTGGGTACCGTACGCATACGAGAAGAAGTCAGCACCATCACCACACAGCAGAGGGGTCAGAGGTATCAGCAGCGTCCTCCTTGAAAGACAGAGTAGTCAGCAGGCAGGACTTTGCCCCCAGGTCCCCTCCCTGTCCAGCCCGAGTCCTGAGACACTGCACACCTGTTGTGATGGCAGATGCGCTGACCAGAGGGGCCGGCATCAGGCTCAGGGCGTCACAGCCTCCGGTCTGGCCACAGCGGGCCATGCAGCCATGGATCCGGCCTTGTCTCCGCCCGCGTCCAGGTCGAGAGCAGTCTGAAGCAAAGCCATGGGCTGAATGGCCTCACGCACGGGCTGCCGGCAGGAGTCGCGTTCGGCCATGGGCATAGCTGCACAGCTCCTGAGCTAGCGTTTCTTGACCAATTTTAAATTAAATTTGAATTAAATGAAACTAAAATTTTAAATCCACAGTGACTAATCATTTTTCTTAACTCGATCCTCTTTTGACTCAAATACTTTTCCTTCGAGAGGAAACTATATATATAAACTGAAAACCGTACCCCTCTCTATAAACAGAAAGTAATCTTAAAAATAAACAAAATGAAAAGCAAGACATTATTCCAGCTGTATACTTTTGTCTGCCGGAGGATGTGGCCATGAGATATCCTTTCTCCCAGCTGGAAAACAGGGATGACTAGGTGTCAGAGAGGCGTTAAAAACACTGGCACCAAGGCGAGCCTTTCTTCTTGACATAGGCAGCAAGACCGCAAAAGAATTATAAAGGACATGACTTTCCCACTGGTGACCCGGTTCTTCAAGGAGGTGTCCAGGGCTTCCTCCACCACTGGCACATCCCTGCCTCTGGGTAGCTCGCTCTGGACAGATGGAGGTCGCTGCGTACCTGGGTCGTTTCTTTTACTAAGGGATGAGTTTTACATGAGACCGTGGACCTCATCTGTGACAATGATGGTGGAGTGCTCACAAACATACAGTTGTGGCCCTGGGTAAGTCACTGTCTCTCTGAGCCTCAGTTTTCTTACCTGGACACACCTGAGGTCACTCCGTCTCTGACCCGAGCATTCCAGTGGGGACCTCTCTAGCTTCGCGGCCAGAGCACAGGTTTTGGCACTGAAGAGCTGTGGGTTTGATCCCTGTCCTCTTCCTTATTAGCTGAGTGGCCTTGGTTAAGTTGCTCACTCTCTTCGAGCCTCATTTCTTCAAATGGAGATGCTCGTACGCCCTTCAGAAGACTTGTGTGAGAATGGAATGAGATAAATTATTCTGGCCACTTAGCACACAGCAGACCACTAACACATACGTGTTGTACGAACAAATGTGTGAGCACAAACGCCTGCAGGTGCCCAGCTTCCTGGGCCTCAGCAATCTGTTTGGTGGGTGGTGACCCCATTAGACAGATGATGAAGCTGAGACTAAAGAGATATGGTGATTCCCGACGGTCACGCCAAAGGCAAGAGCCAGAGCCGGACCTCTCCCAGGTCCTTGGCTTCCAGCTTTGTTCCCTGATGCCCACTGCATCCAGTTTTCCAGGTCACTGCCTCTGGGTCTGGTTTTTACGGCTCTGGTTTCGTATTTTCATCTCAGAGACCCTGGGAAAGCCCTGGTCTTTCCTCTGACTTGGGAGCCATAATTACCGTATTAACTGGAGAAGACCTTGGGCTTTTACCAGGGCACGTAAAACGCAGAGGCAGGCCGTGGCAGAGAGGGCCTGGGGAACGCACAGAACGGCCCTTTCACTCTGAGGCTAAAGGAGCTCTTGGTTCAGGCACCTACGTGGGGATAAACATGGATCCTGAACTTCTGAGGTTAGACCCAGCGCTCGGCAGGGAACTGGGCACTTGGGGAGGCACAAAGAGCCATAAACACACCGCCTGGCTCAGCCCGAAAGGCCAGTCTGGCTCTCCACTACTCGTGCCTTGAGGTCAGAAGTACCTGGGACCCCAGTGGGGTACTTGCCAGCCTCGTGCAGGCAGAGTGCCCGAATGCACAGTTTATCAAAGGAAACCGTCCAGCTCCCCTAGTTTGTTACCTGAACCTGGATTAACCCTTTGGGAAAGGGCTGAGCACGAGGCAGAAGGAAACTAAAATTTAATGAGCCCCTACTGTGTGCCGGGCACTGTAGATATGGAATCATGTCTCTTTGTCGTCAGAGCAGCCGGTAAAGCACGGTGCACCCCTTGGCCCAGAGGAGGAAACAGAGGCCCAAGTGGGATAAGTTCCCTCCCCGGATCACAGAGCGAGGAAGTGAGTGGGTCCTGGGCGGTGTCTGGGGAGTCATGTGTATCTTGCCCCTCCCCCCAGGACGGTCCCATTATCCTGGGGAGGTAGGTGGAGGAGGAGGGGGGAGGGCAGCACTGGGGGGTGGTTAGGAAACGTGGATTTGGGGACGGCTGTGTGGGTAGCCTAGTTACTCTGTTGACACCTGGCCAGGCGCAAAGGCGAAAGACAGGCATCCCCCCACGCACCCAGTTTTACTGGCTTTGTTGCTGACTATGAAATCTATGAGCATCTCATTTAACTGCTTAACGGAAATGACTGGAGTCTCTGTAGCGATGGGAAGTGGGAAAAGGAAGAAAGATTATGCTGGAACTTTCATTAGAGGAAGGGCTCTTCACATCCATCATTGTCCATCCGTTCATCTCTATCTATTCCGCTACCTAGCCAGTCATTTATCTGTCTACTATGCATCATCCGTCCATCCACCATCCATCCAAACACCCACCCAGCCATGCCTTCACCCATCTGTTATCCATCTACCATCTATCCACCTATCTATTCACCCATCCCAAGGAGGCTGGAGTGAGAGCGCTCGCCACTGAATTCTGGAAGTCCTGGGGACCATCCCAGGCTCTGCCACTTAGCTGCTGTGTGATATTGGACAACCAACACAACCCCTCTGAGCCTCTGTTTCTACTCCTGCAAAGCAGAGCTGATAATACCTCCACCACAAGAATGTTGAAGTGGTATTCATGTGACGAGGCTGTACAGTGCTTGTTACATAGTTGGCACTCAGCAAACGTTGGTTTCCACCATGTTTCCCGTCTGTGACGTGTGATTCATTTGTCCTCCCCGCCACCGGCTCCTGCCCGGCATCCTCTGGGCCTCCACGGGGATCTGGCAGAGAACAAGACAGCAGGGCTCTCCCTTCATGGAGTTTGCAGTCTGGTCATTGAACAAAAAGCGCATGACAGAGATTACAGGCATGCCTCTCTTATCCAGCCCGAATGGGTGTTTTGCTTGGTCAGTAATGTGTTGGCTTTTTAAAAAATAGACTTTATTTTTTTAGAACAGTTTTAGGTTCACAGCAAAACTGAACAGAAAGCACAGATAGCTCCCCCATACCCCCTGCCCACCCCCACCTCACGCACAGCCTCCCCTACTATCAGCATCCCTGCAGAGGGGTCCATTTCTGACAATGGATGACCATACATCGACACATCATCATCACTCATCACCCAAAGTCCAGACTTTACATCAGGGTTCACTCTTTTTTTTTTTTTTTTGGGGGGAGGGGACGATTAACCCCGAGCTAACATCCATGCCCATCTTCCTCTACTTTATATGTTGGACGCCTACCACAGCATGGCTTGATGAGCAGTGTCATGTCTGCACCCGGGATCCGAACCAGCGAACCCTGGGCCGCAGAAGGGGAACATGTGAACCTAACCACTGTGCCCCCGGGCCGGCCCCTGGGGCTCACTCTGGTGTTGTGCATTCTGTGGGTTTGGACAAATGTGTCATGACGTGTATCCACCATTATAGACTCATACAGAGTAGTTTCACTGCCTTAAAATCCTCTGCGCTCCATCTCTTCATCCCTGCCTCCCCTGACCCCTGCTACCACTGATCCTTCTGCCGTCTCCACAGTTCTGCCCTTTCCAGAACGTCACACAGCTGGAATCCTAGTGTGCAGGCTTCTCAGACTGGCTTCTTTCATTGAGTGATAAGCATTTAAGTTTCCCCTTGGTCTTTTCACGGCTTGATGGCTCATTTCTTTTCAGGGCTGAATACTATTCCATTGTCTGGATGGACCACAGCTTACTTACCCATCACCCGCAGAAGGACGTCTTGGTTGCTTCCAGGCTTTGGCAATTCTGAATAAAGCCGCATAAACATCTGTGTGCAGGTTTTGTTTGACAGAAGTTTTCAATGTGTGGACTTCTTTCTAAATTAGCTGCCAATCTTTAAAAGTTGAGAGGTTTCACATTAGAAACCAACGCTCACACAGGACTTCTAGACTCTCTTGCAAATCGAAAGGTGCCACGTGTCACCCCGTGGAGAGTGAGCGTGGGGGCTGAGCGGCCGCTGCCTCCACTGGGGCTGGAGCTCTGGGCGCTGTGGCAGGCCGCCCCTGCCTTCTCTGCTCACTCGCTCGTTGTCTGATGTCTCTAAGCATGGGAGCTGGGGATCCCTGGGGGAACGATGTGTGCCCTCTCTTACCAACGCCTTATTCACTTAAAACTAGACCCTTACATCAAGCTCCCTTAGGGCTGGGCACTGTTCTAAGAGCTGTACAAAATTTAACTCTTTCCCAGTCTTCATGGAAACCCTACAAGGCCAGTACTGTTATGATCCTTATGTACATGTAAGGAAACTGAGGCACAGAGAGGTTAATTAAGTTGTCCAAGGTCACACAGCCAGAAGTATCAGAGCCCAGGTTGTCTGGCCTTTAAGCACTAAACTATGCATGTTCTAGGGGTGGTGGGGGAGAGACAAAGATGAGAAAGGGTAGATGACACTCAAAGAGAAGCCACAGGGCCGTGGAGCCAGTAATTGGGAGGCCAGAAAGCGCCAGGGAGCTCAGAGGAGAGGGAAACTCCACAGGTCTCCTGGCTCCCCAGAGTGCCTGGCGTGGTGTAGATGAGCAGCCAGTGCTGGTCAGAAGGAGCTTACAAGGACTGAAAAGGCTGGTAAGGTCAGGGAAGGCTTCCTGGAGGCAGCATCCACTGGCTGGGCCTTGAGGGGCTGGAAAGGACTTGAAAGTGCTTCATGGCCTGTCTCAATCTCTTAGACTCGACCAAAGGTCGCTTCTTAGACCCTTGGTGGTGTGATCCTGTCCCACAGGCTGAAATACGGGATGTTTGCGCTCAGCACATACACGTCACCGAGAGCAGGCAGATGTTCTGCGGTGAATCTCCAGGCACAGCGAGCTCAGGGGCCCAATCATCCTGTCGCAGACACCGAGGGTGGGTACCTGAGCTGAGCACTGGGTAGTGGGCTGGCCTGGTCCCTGCGCAGGCTGCGGCGGCGTATCGAGGACCAAGAGAGCAGCGGCCGGTGTGAACATCAGGGAAAACCCTCACCGACCACGGCTTGTCTCAGGCGGGACGCCTGGGCACTGCCCCCTCCGGATGAGAGTGGGCGCTGGAGAGCAGCGAGCCCCATGGAGAGCGGGGCCTCAGCAGGCTACAGAGCCCGGGCCTCCCTCTGTCGAGGGAGAAACTGAGGCCCAGGGAGGGAAGGGAGCCGCTGAGGTGCAAATTTAGGATCCAAGGTCCCCAGAAATGTTAACTTCCTGCCAAAGGCGTCCATTTCACTGCATCGAGGCCACCATCATGTTATCTCACCGCGTCATCGCACCAAGACAGTTGACACCGAAGCCTGGCTCGTCAAGGAAGCAGGTGTGGCTGCAAAAGAAGTCCGAGAAAGCACTCCGTGACCTGTGAAGGTGTTCTCATGCACATACACACACACACACGCACACACTCAGGCACACACGCACCCTCCTGTACTCCCGGGTTCCTGCAGCTCCGCGCCCTTCCTCAGCCCACCGCGATCACAGGCCACTTTCTTTCCAGAGGAGGTCCCGCAGGAACGAGTATTTGGGTTGCTGTGATGTCAAAAGAAGCAGAAAGCCCTGGGTTTTAGGTCATTCTCCTCCCTCTTCTCTTCTCCCTCTTTTAAACCAGGCTTTTAAGCGCTGGCCCTCAGCCTGCTGACTGCCTCGCTGCAAAGCTATTTAGAAACTTCCTGTTGCACACGCTAATTAACAGTCTATGAATTTTAACTTCCACCCAGGGCCCGTGTAGCTATAACGTTCCTTCGGCCCAGGCCTGCGTCTGCCATTCGAAGTCCTTGGTGTGTTTTCCTCTTTCCTTGTAACCTGGATGCACAGCCCGGCCCTCCGTGTTCCAGGTGCTGCTGAATCTTAGGCCAAAAGAACCAGGGTTGGATCCTTTATCATGACCCACCTTGCCATTCCTGGCAAGTTCAAGGCAGATGGGCGCTGATTCACCAAACGAGGCTGCATGACGGGAAGCGTCTGTGCTGAGTTCACCCCCTGCCCCCAATGGGCTCCTAGTCTCAGAGGAGGCAGACTAGTCACCAGTGGCAATTCTGGGGAATATTCATGTGTTTCATCTTCATTACAACCCCATGAGGCCAGGACCCTTCTACAGACAAGAAAACCGAGGTCCAGAGTGGTGGAGTAACTTGCTTAAGGACACACAGCGAGTAACTGGCAGAGCTGGGATTTGAACCCAGGCAGTTCATGTCCTGGCACCATTTTTTTCTATTGAGGTTTGGTCGCATTGATTTGCAGGAGGTCTTTAAATATCAAGGAAAGGGTCTCTTTATCTGTGACATGAGTTGCAAATGTTCTCCCCGTTTGTGGCTTGCCTTTTTATTTTGTTAATTTAATTTTCCCCTTGCAGTTTAAAACATTTATTAATGAGGACTTCACAATCTTTTCCTTTGTGGTGTTGGAGTTTCGTGTCATGCTTAGAGAAAAGAATTCCCCATTCTGGAATTACATAAAAATATACTTTGCTTCTAACATTTTTAGAGTCTGGCGGGTTTTTTATTTTTTTTTTGCATATACATATTTGTTGCATTTGGAATTTCTTCTGATGTAGAGTATGAGGCATGCTTCCACTTTAGTTGGCTGTGATGTCTCCTCGATTAGGAGACGCGTGGGAGACCCGCGGCTCCGAGTCTGGGAGTCTCCGTGAATATCTAGCAATTGCTGGTATTGGGGGTTCTAGAAAAATGTAAGGAAGATATTGTCCAAGCTTGAAATCGTAACTTAGAAGAGGCCTGCCCTATTTCTTAGGCCCTTTGCTACTCCAAAGCAACTGAAATTTGAGGGCCTTTGAGCTGGAGGCCTGGGCAGCCTCTCCTGTGAAGCCGCGGCTGGCGCTGGGGATCCAGAGATGAGTCAGTCAGTGCTGCCCTCAAGGACCATGCAGACCCACAGAAAGACAGACAGGCAGACCCAGCGTGGACAGCCATCGAGAGAAGGCCAGCCCAGGGGCCATGTTGGTGGTTGTTGAGCAACTGTGCCAGGATACGTTGAGAATTTTCAGCCATTCAAGATGTGCGCCCTCCACTGTATAGTGGAGAGCGATGTGGACCGCAGGAGCCCGAGAAAAGCGGGCGTGCAGAGTCCAAATGAGGAGACAGCGAGGGAATTTGGTCCAAACTCCAATGGAGGCATTTCTCCATCTGACTGACGTTTCCACCAGTGCTTCACTGAGAAGGCACTGGACGCAAGAATCAGAATTATGACATATAGGATTTCCACTGTATTTCGTGCACGTGTGTGGACGGCTGCCCTTGCTGACCTCATCCAGAAGCTTCCTTGAGGGGCAGTCACTACGTCTCCTTACACTTTGAACAGCCAGGGTCAGCCTTGCTCGGGAAGCCACTGTGCGGGAGTGTGACACCGGCCTCCTCTGCTCTTAGCTGTGGGGGGCTGGGCACATCCCTCTGCCTCCCCACTCTTTTCTCTCTGAGCGTGGAGAGGACAATATGTACCTTTGCAGAGTGACGGTGGGACCAGAAGTGATGTGTCAAATGCCCGGCAGGGGCCTGGGTGCTTGAAGGTTAACAATTGTGATGTCAACGATGCCGATAATAATAATTCTCCTTGTACAATCAGGGTTCCACACATGCAGGTGTGTGTGTCAGCCATTGGTTCAGCGTCCCCACATGAGAAGGGAGCTGACACAAGGTGGAGGGATGTACCAAATGGTGGCACTGCCTCCTGAAATGGTGCCTCCTCTGGCAGGCGGAGGCCGGTCCTGCTCTTCCCGCTCTGTCAGCTTCCCTCCTCCGTTTTCCACCATTTAGTCTCTCGACTTCCCGTAGGTGAAGGATGGTTAAAGACGTTTCTGCAGCCCCCAGAGCACGAGATGGGGATGAGGAGACCCCCCTAAGGCGGGAGTTTCAGTCGGCTGGAGGAAAGTGACCTCACATTTGCTGTGTGGCCCCCAGCAGTTTCACCTCTGGGGTCCCCAGGCTGCGGCATGAATGAACTGTGGGACCAGATGGCCTCAGGGTTCCCCTCGAATGGCTGATTTCACAGATGGCTTTGCAGTCACGCCCACGTGCACTTCTGACATCCATGTGGCTTTTGTCTTAAAGCTTTTTTTTAGTGTCTTCTTTCAACCCAAAACATAAATGTGTCTAGAAGAGCAACTTGAAAAGCTCCTTCTTCTATACTGCGGGAATCTCCAGTTATTCTGGAAAACGTTCCACAGGAGGAGGGGTGCGGCGGGTGCAGATGGAGACCTCGGGGATGTCTGCCTCTCTGGTCCCCCGGGGAGGCAGAAAGATGCAGAGGAGCCTGGGGAAGACCAGAGACCTGTGACGGCTGTGTGGCCTCGGGCTCCCCGGTGGCCTTCTCTGAACTCAGCTGCAAAGGTGAGGGGCTGGGCTCCAGGTCCTGCCTGGCTGGAAAGTTCTACTTCTGTGTCCCGAAAGGATGGGACATCAAGGACTCACCCTTTCTCCTGTGACATTCCATTCTGCTTCCTGGCTGACAAACAGGGCAGGGAAGCTCGGGCAGCTGAAGTAACTTAGGAAACTTTAGGATGCTGAGGCAGGGCGGAGGGTGTCCTTTGAAAAGCTTCTCATCCTCTGCCAGAGCCTCACTCCTCCCCGATCTTTTCCAGAAGCCTTGGTGGAGGCGCTGGCCGGTCCCGCGGCCCCTCCTGCGGCTCCGGCGCGGCCACGGGCGCTGCTCTGGCGCCGCCTAGTGGTGGACGCGGCGGGGCAGCACCCACCCGGGCCCTCTGTTCCTGCCGCTCCGTGTTTGCACGAGCCAGCCAGCCAACGCCTCCCGTCGTCCTCTAACGCTTCATTTCTCCAAAGCCGTTTTTTTCTGGGTGGTGGGGTGTTTATATTTTACGCCGTTTTCTTCCTCACATTGAAACTCTATTAAGGGGAAGAGCCCAGGGGTCACTGTTTGAGTTGTGGCTTCGCTGCCACTCTCTCTGAGCCTCGGTTTCTACCTATAAAATAGGAAAATAAAATCAGGATTTGATGTAGCTTTGAAGCACACTGACTTCGGAGGGGCCCTAATGATGAGGGAAATGCTCCTGTTGTAACGTTATGCAAGGATACGGGATATAAAGCCAAGACTTCGTCTAATGTTGTGACAATTATACTAGTTTTCATTTATATCATTTAATACATTTATTTATATAAACTACAGTGTAAAATACAATATTTAATATGCAGTATATAATATAATATTTATTATTATTAAAAGGTAGTAATTGTAGGAAATCCACCAAGGGGCAAGAATGTGCGTGGCAGCCTTTTCATAGCAGCGTCAAGCGGGAACCAGCCTAACTGTCCATCAGCAGAATGGGTCAATCAACAACGTGCATGAGAAAGCACGAACCCGGACGCAGGCAACATCCTGAAGGCCTCGCAGTCTTCATGTTGAGTGAGAGAAGCGAGATACGAGTGATTTCATGTGTGTGAAATTCTAAAACCAGCCACACTCATCGATGGTGACAGAAGTTACAACAGCAGCTCTCGGGCCAGGAGTGGGATGGGGACGAGGAGCCTGGGGGGGGCGCTCCTGTCATGCCGCATAATGACGTCTTGGTCAACGATGGACCCCATGTGCGATGGTGGTCCCCTAAGATGAGTACCATACAGCCTGGGTGTGTAGCGGGCTGTGCCATCCATGGGTGTAAGTGCCCTCCATGGTGTTCGCACAATGACGAAATCGCCTGATGACGCGTTGCATTTCTCACAACGCCTCCCGTCGTCAAGCCACGCCTGCCTGGACTCTGTATCTTGATGTAGCTGGTGGCTGTGTTCACACAGACACTTAGCAAGCGGTACACTTAAGACTATACACTGTTATGGCCTGAATATGTGTGTCCTCCCAAATCCCTATGTTGAAACCTGATCCCCAAAGTGCTGGTGTTGGGAGGTGGGGCCTCTGGGAGGTGGTCAGGTCAGGAGTGGGGAGCCCCCATGAGTGGCGTTAGTGCCCTTATAAAAAGAGACCCCAGAGGGGTCCCTTGCTCTCTTTCCACCCTGTGAGGACACAGCGAGAAAATGGCCGTGTGCAGCTTGGAAGAGGGTCCTCGGGAGACCCCGGCCAGGTTGGCGCCCTGATGGCGGACTTCCAGCCCCCAGAACCGCGAGAAAGAAAGTTCTGTTGTTTAGGGCCACCCACCTTCAGCTGTTCTGCTGCGGCGGCCCGAACGGGCTGAGACGTGCATTTTACACATTTTTTGGATGTGTACTTCAAAAAAAAGTTAAAAAGTAGCCAAGGTAGTGGAAAGAAACGGGCCACATGTTAATAAAGGTAGCTGCTTCTGGAGAGTGAGATTATGGGTAATTTTTCCTTCCTTTTATGCACTGCTCTGCTTTACATATTTATAATCAGAAAAATCATCTTTGAAAAGGATTACTTACCTTAGGATACGTGGTGAGGAAGTGCAAATAATATGTGTATCTGTGTCTGTAAAGTGCAAAGCATTTTGGAAGGTGTCGGATTCGCTGCGTGCTTTGGGAAGATTCTGTGTGTAAGCGTGCATAGAGCGCCTACTGAGTGCTGGTGGGGAGATGGAAACAGAGCCAGCCGCTGGGGTTTCTGGACCTCAGCTTGGGGAGGGGGTGGGGACCCGCCTGTGTGGCTGAGCACCCCCAGGGGCTGGGAGGCAAGTGGGAGCTCATTCCATCCTCACACAGCCCCAGAAGATGGGTATGGTCATCGTCATTCACAGATGAGGAGACCGAGGCTCAGACAGGGCCCCCTGGCTGTAAGTGGTGAGCCGTGCCCACGCCCGGCTCTGTCTGACTGCAGAGCCAGTGCGCTCAGGTGACCCTCATCCCCAGGGCCCCCCCACAGGCTCGCCCTTTTGGCCTGACCGCAGACTGGCTGGGACCAGTGTTAAAGCTGAAGGGGAGGGGAGGGGCTCAGAGCCCTCTGTGGGATGCAATATGGCTTTGGTGGCCCCTCCTGCCTAAAAAATTTAAAATTACATTTCACAACGGCATTGATATGAAGAAAACCATAATCCAGACTGGGTGATATTCAGTTCTTTCTTCTGATTTTAAAAGAAATGAAGACGTTTGTGTGGCTCCCTACAAAGTTATGGTGGGCTCAAGGCAGTGGGCCTGTGGTGCCCAGCGGAGGAGTCGGTCCCGCCCACCAGGCACCCTGCTCGGGTTGGCAGAGGCCGTGATGGAGCCCCTTCTGAATGCCAGGCGAGATGCTCACATGTTCTACCAATTCCTCCAGCTGTGTCTCATGCAGCCACGTCCCGCCTGCCTTGTGGCTGAGCAAGCAGGCTCTGAAAAGCAGGGGGACTGCCCAGGGTCACACATCAGGCCCACGTCGGCTAGACCCCAGCCCTGTGCTCTCTCAGCCCGGTCCTGCAGCCTGCAAGGGGCTAGCTGCCTGTGACTTCACGGGGTGGAGGCTCTGTGGGGGCCAGGCTTGGGTGTGAGAAACGGGAGCAAGCACTCCACCCTTGGCACTCCAGGTGCTCAGAGCTGGGCGAGGGACGTGTGGGCTAGAGCAGCCATGGCGGGCTTTCTGGAGGAGGCAGTTCTTGCTGGAAGGGGACATCCGGGGCAGGGGGCAGTGAGAACTGCAATGATGGTGGTCTGGCCCTCCCTGAGCTTCCTGCACCGTTCTGGGAATTGGGACCCAAGTCACTGTGGAGAAAGCCTCTTAACTCCGAACTCGTTCCCAAAGCAAGGAGGCTGCCAGGACAGGTAGTGAGGTCCCTGTCGTGGGAACTCCCCAGGGCTCCTGGAGACCAGAGGTTGCCAACCTTGGCTGCACAGTGGAATCACTTGCGAAGGTTTCATAAATCCAGAAGCCCAGGGTCCACCCCAGACCGAGGCAGCAGCCCCAAACCCAGCAGTTTTTAAAGCTATAAAGAGAATTCCTGAATTAGACTAGAGTCTGAGTCTGGGGTTGGGTGAATTAATCGTTTGAGGTGGGTCAGGGCTGGCGTATGTTGGTCATCCACCAGACGCCCAGGGGAGAGTGTTGGCCCCCGTCTGGTCCATTGGCCTCCCTGGGCCATCCCCTGGGGCCATCCGCCTCCTCCCCCAGCCAGTCCGCGGGTGTGGAGAGTGTCCTCCTTCCCTGGCTGGTCCCCACTCCACTCGCCCCTGCCTCTGTCTCTGCTTTTCCCCAGCCTCCTTCCCTGCTCCGAGGGCTGCAGGCCTGGCTGTGTGCGACTGGCCGAGCTTTCCTGCTGAGCTTGGACCGCAGTGGCCAAAACAGAGGGAGGGAGGAGAGGTGTCCTCTGGAATTGCGACCACGTCTGACCGCGAGGCTGCCAGTGCCGGATTCCCTCTTGGGGCTTCTGGCTTGGAGCTCCGTTAGGCTGTGTGTGTGTGCCCGTGTGCACATCTGGGGAGCACTGGTGACACCACGCGTGAGTGCTCACTCATCGTTGGGATGTGCAGCCGTGTGAACGTGTGTGTGTGTCACCGCTGGGTCATCTGGAAGGCAGAATTTTGCACATATATTTCCAAGACTCCAACAAAGCAGGGGCCCTGAAATATATGAACAAATGGGTGAATGGATAAACGAACAAATAAATACATGAGTGGAAAATATATGATTTAAAGTTGTAATTCAAAGAATCCAGAAAGAACCTGCTTTATTTTTAGCACACATATATGTCTTCTGACATTTCAAAAAAATTAGCCTTTTTTTAAAAATTCCAGGAGCAGGAAGGCTCCATGATCTTTTCCGTGCGTAGGGCCTCTGAAAGGTCCTGTGTGCTCCTGGCACGTGCGGGTGCTGGTGCCTGGCTGCCGGAGCATGCAATGGAGGCATGCGGGGCATCGTCACTGGGCTGACTGTGGGCTCCTGTCTGTACAAATCCATGCATGCACGTGCATGGGGAGTGCACTATGTGTGCACACATGGGTGCAGGCATGTGTGGGGGCTCGTATGTATTGCTGTGTGTACCTGGACATGCGCAAGGATGCTGATGGTGTTTTTGCGGGTGTGCGGGCTTGTGGGGACATGCTTTTCTGCCTACAGAGAAGAAATCTTTGTAATGCAGCCACTGTCTCTGAACTTTGAGTGTAAAAGGCAAGAACTCGGTTACTTAGATGCAAGAAGACATTCTAAAGCTCAGTGTGTGTGCTTCTTAACACCTCACAGCTTAAGCTTGCATGCCTCTTCCTCTGTCTGCAGCCTCATTCATGCACTAGTCCAAACACTGAAAGCAATGAGCACATGCACGATAGTGATCATGAAGACAACGGTGGTAAGTGGGAGTCAGCCAGCTCATCCTGCCAGAGCCTGGCGTTCTGGATTACTGAGGTTGGGGAGAGACTTCTGATCTGCAGATAAAGGATGAACACAACTGAGAGAGAGGCAAGAGAATTATTCCAGCAGGTAGCATCACATCTGGTAACAAAGGCCTGCAGAAGGGTGAGGGTAGGATAAACAGGGTGGTCCCAGGCGTGCAGGGATGGTGGCTCTTAGCGCCCCCTGCTGATGGGTTCTACCTCCTGCGGGCAGATCCGGGGAAAGGAAGGGGAGAGCATCTGCCTCTGAGGCATTCTCCAGAAGGACATGGATGGTTAGATGTGAGCGCCTCAGGGCCATCGCACCCACCTGGCCGAGAAAGGCGTGTGACCTGCCCAAAGTCACGTGGCCAGTGGGCACTGCGTCCAGAACAGGAGCCCTTCCCCGACCGGGCTGTGCTCAGCCCACGCCCCACACCACCTCTCCCTGCATCCGGGCCCCACCTTGGTCCCCAGAGTGTGGGCAGAAGGCAGGAGCAGGTGCCAACTGTGATTTCAAGGTGTCTGGACACTGGAAGTGTCCACTGTTTGTGTTTAGCCACTGTCTCCGGGGGCCTCCATGAAAACAACCCTTCCTCTATGTCAAGGGTCAGCAAACATTTCCTATGAAGGGTTCGATAGTAACTTTCTTAGGCTGTGTGGGCCAGGTGGACTCTGTTGAATCGCTTACCAGCCACTGTGGTGTGAAAGCAGCCTCAGACGTTCGTCAAAGAATGAGCGTGCTGCGCTCCAGTAAAACTTGATTTACAAAAGCGAGTGCTGGGCTGGACTGGGGCCCTGGGTGGATCTCACTTGCCCACCCTTCCCTAGGTAGCAGACACGGCCCCTTTGCCTGCCCAGCACATCCATTTCCGATTCTTTTGGTAAAGCAAGCCTCCCCTTTGGGACCCACCCTCCCCTCATCATAATGCGTGGAGCACGTGCCGCTGACCTTCAGCTGTCCGCTTGGCTCAAGCTGATCAGTATGTTCTGCCTTCCTCTCTCTTCCTCAGATGCGAGTTGGTTCAAGAATGGACACCTGAGCCAATGAATGCCAGCAAAAGTAGGAGTCTGTTTAAGGCTTGGGGAAGGAGACAATCTTTCTTCTCCTGAGGCTGTGAGGTCTGGAACTGGTGCAGCCATTTTGCTTCTTGAGGGAGAAATCGTGGGACTGCCAGTGGGCCACTGTGGAGCTGGAGGTGGAAGGTGGAGAGAAACGATGGAAGACGTCTTCTCCTGGTGATATCATTTGAGCCTCTGGATCGAGCCTCACCTGAAGCTTGAACAATCTGTGGACTTTTCAATTATGCAAACCAATAAATTCCCTTTACGATTTAAGCTGTTTGACCTGAGTTTTCTGTCATTCACGGCCTAACCTTCTAACTGATAGATCATCCTTATGCTCTCTTGGGGCCAGTGCAGGCGAGCCTGCTGTAGGCTGAGGGGCTTCCGTAGGCTCAAGATGCTTTGAAGTTGCCTCCAAGATGCTGGCTGCAACCTCTGAGCCTCTGACACACTTTGCTTTCCAGAGCCACCAGAGCACAAACCCCTCCAGGGCCCCAGGACCCTGAGGCAGGCTCTGGCTTTTGCCTCCAACCAGCGCTGAGCCTTGCTGTAATGGTTAGGAAGCCCGGATTCTCCAGCCTGTGAACTCTAAAATGCTCTGCAACGGAAACATCTGGGCCCTCTGCCGGCCCCAGGGTGCACGCCTCTCAGACTGCCATAAGTCACGACAGCACGTCGAGGGTTTTATTGCGGTTATGAATTATGGATATGGCCCGGTCTGTGCACTTTTCGTTATTTTTTTCCTGCTGCAATTAAGCCACAAATCATACTTGAGAAATGAGAGGGTGACCGAATTAGTCAGGATTCGTTCATAATAGGCTGACCCTGGAAAAGTCATCCAGGATGGGGTCAGATGTTTGCCAGATCCCAAGAGAACGGGCTGGGAGACAAATAGTGTCTCTTCACCCAGGTTTCCAGCTAATGGACTTTGTACATCCCAGAGGCCAGGCTGCCTCGCCACACGTTTAACCCGCTCCGTGCCTTTGCGCAGCCTCAGCCGGAAATGCACGTGGAACAGATGAAAGTGGAGGCTGGTATGGTCCTGCTCCCTTGACTGACAGCTGTCAGAGTGAGGACCAGCTTTCTGATGCCCCAAGCAATTGAGATGAGGGATGGGTAGACCATTCCCAAGTTCGGAGACTCTGGGATAAAAGGGTTTTGGCCCTGCTGGAGTGTGTGAGTCTTTACCTTTTCATTTTATTTATTTATTCATTTATTTGAAATTTAATGTACCTATAGAAAAAGTGCCCAGCTTGATGAGTTTTAGCCTGTGCAACTGGCTCCCAGATCTGTGCAAGAATTTGCTACTATAGCGAGCAGTGGGGCAGGCTTTTGGCCCTTGAGGAGCTCAAGGTCAGCCGAAAAAAGGGTGCATCCATACTCCACCAATATTAACCAAAATGAAGTCTATGTCCAGCAGTGCAAGCACACTGCCCTTTAGGCAGGACAGGCTGTATCTTCTGCTGCTTGTTGGAACCCACTTCTCCCACCATCTGGGGACACGGCTGAATTTCTGGCCCCAGGCAGCTGGGTGGGTCTGGTGACTAGTTCTGGCCAATCAACCTGAGAGGCCATAATCCACATCACTTCTAAATGAAAGATTTAACTGCTGGCCAGAGACTCTTCAAAGCTTCTTTCCCTCTATGATGGTGACTGGTGACATCTGATATGGGGGCCACGGAGCAGGGAAACGTGGAGCCAGAACCCTCAGCTGACCTCAGAGGACTTGCTGAAGAGCATGTTTTCTTGAAAAGCCACTGAGGTTTTGGGGTTGGTTGTTAATGCAGCAGGGCCAAGCCTATCCCTGCTGATGCAGGCCTAGTTCTGATAACATGGTTGATGATAACTACGACGTTAGCTGCTAACCATGGCTGACAATCAGGAATGAGTGATGCGTGTCATTTAGTGATTGCAGACATCAATAAGATGGTTGGTGGCTAGCATCTTCATCTTCCAGCCACCCAGCTAAGCCACGGGTACATTGTCCGATGCACCATCTCTGTTTCTCCTCTCCCCATTCCCATGACCAAGCCAGCGATCTATCCCCGAGCTGTTGCTCATATCTGTTTCTTTGTCTTCATCCCTACGCCCACTGCCTGGTTTGAGGCCTGGCCATTGCTAACCTGGATGCTGCAGTGGCTGAGGTGGCCTCTCTGCCTCCAACCTTGCCTGGACAGCTGTCCTCAATCCCTTCTCCACACCCCCATCTGCAGTCTTTCCCAAACAGAAATCCAACCGTGGCTGCCCCTCTCCCTTCCCGACTTAAAACCCTTCAGTGACTCTCTCTTGTTTACAACAGGGCGTCTCAGGAAAGGTAGGAGATCATTTTGATAACATGTGCTGACTCTAAAGCTAGAGGGTCTGTGTTTGAATCTTTGCTCTGCCACTAGCCACCTGTGTGTCACTGAGCAAGTTACTCAACCTCTCTGTGCCTCGGCTACTTCATTGATAAAAGTGAGGAGGATAGTAATAATAATGGATAATAATGACACCCACCTCACAGGATTGTTGTGAATGCTAAATGCGTCCATGAGCTGCTTAGAACAGTGTGTTCCAGTTACCTACTGATGTAATAATAAGACACCCCGAAACCTAGCAGCTGAAAAGGACAGTTATCGTATTACTATATCTCACATTTCTGGGGACTGCCTGGGCTCAGCTGGGTGGTTCTCCTTTGGGTCTCTCCTGTGGTTTTGGGGAGATGGTGGCTGGGCTAGAATCATCTCTAGTCATCCTCTCATCTGGCAGGTGATGCTGGCCACCAGCTGGGATCTCAGCCGGGGCTGCGGGCTGTCACACCGCACTGGGCCTGGGCTTTCTTACAGCCTGGGGGCTGGGTCCCCAGACTGAGAAGCCCAGGAGAGCCGGGCGGAAGCCACTTCAGCTTTTATGACGAGCTTTGGAAGTCACATGGCACCATCTGCAGTAGTCAGAGCCCCTTCCGGGTTCAAGGCGAGGGAGGGTAGACTTCACGGGGGGAGGGGGCTGTCAAGGTCACATCACGAGAAGAGTGTGTGAGATGGGGGAGTCTATCGTGGCCATCTTGGGCCACACAACCTGCCGCATGGTCCCCCACAAGCAGCAAGTGCTCAATAGCTGTCAGGTGCTACTCTTATTGCTATAGTTTGACGAGTTCAATCTTCATTTGAAAGCTGTGTGTGTGAAAGAGATGGAGGTAGAGCAGCTGGGGGTGGAGGTGGTACGGAAGCCCCTCCAGCAGCCTAACGAAGCCCCCCCCACCCCCAGATGGTAAGGGCTCTGCAGCACCAGATGAAAAGCCACCGGGTTGCCCCAACCAGAATTCTCGACTGTAAGCAACCCAACCCACTCTAGGTAGTTTAAGGAGAAAAGGGGATTGTAAAAGCACATTGGCAGCTGTCAGGGTCTCCGGGAGAGGCAGGGGTGCAGGCCTGGAGGCTCATGGGTAGGAGCAATGGGCACATTCCTCTCCAGTGGGGGTCCCAGGGGCACCACCACCGAACAGGCGGGAAGCAGGCGCTGGCGATGCTGGACACTGTGTGTTACCGCACCAGCCGGAGGGAGTCTGCAAGGCGTGTCTACAGCCGTCTCCCATCACACCACCGCCTTCCCAGATGAAGCCTCCCAGGGCTGTGTCTGACTGGTGGATTCAAGGTCACATGGTTGTGCCCCGGCTGCAAGGGAAGCTGGGAAAGAGAGCTGCTGGCTTCTACCTTGGGAAGGCTAGGATTCCCAAGAGGAACGTTCTTAAATGTGGGAAGAGTGTTCGAAGGTTCTGGGAAGTTAAGGAGCATCATACACGTCCTCCACCTCCACATCCGTCTCTTTCCAGTCCCGTGAAGCTTCTCACAGCTCTCCACTGCCCCGTTCCCTCTCACGGCGCCTTCTTGTCCCCGTTCCCTGGTGATCGCTGATCCAGCTCCCCTCCACGAAGCTTTTCCCGCTTCCCCCTCCCGCCCCTCCTCTGTTTGTGCCCTGCCGCGCCTGTGCGGCCCTCTGTCCCAGCATCCACAGAAGCCAACTGCTCTTACTTATTTTCATGCCTGTCGTCCCCCTGGCCTGAGTCCTTAGAGCAGTGGCCGTGTCCTTTCCCTCTCTGACTCCGACATGGGCAGCAGCCAGCTGGCACGCAGTAGGTGCCCTGTGCACTTGTGTAAAGGGATGGAACGAGGAGCAAAGTCCACAGAGTTTCAGGCCGCCCACCTCAAAGGCACCTGGAAGCCCTTATTGGTCTGAGATCTGAGGCTTCTAGGTCAGCCCGCATTCGCCAGGCTGACGTTCTTCCGCGTCCCCAAAGAAAACAGCTTTCTAGGAGGTCTTTCCACCTAGAATAATACTTGAGGTTGAAACCAAAAGAAAAGAACCCAACAGGACGTGGGGCTGTTTCCTGGCTCGGTAATGGCCTCTCCACGGGGTGGTGACCTGCTTTTCTGGCTAAACACAGTTTCCTACCAAAAAGTCAGGGAGTGGGTGACAGGCTCGGCCTCATCTGGTTTCCTCTTGATTCGTTCTGACCTCTCTACGAGAAAGGCCGTGCTGTTGGCAGGGGCTAGGAGTTAGTCTGGCACCAAATGAGTAATTAAAAGTGAGGCCTTGGATATCTGCGTAAAGAGCTGAGCGTATTTTCCACTAAGCTGTCATGCAGTTTCTCTAATCAACGTTGTCTTCACATTTAATGGCAAATGACAGTGTTTATAGAAAAGAAAGGAGAAAAAGGAGGCATGTGGACCTCTCCCAGCCCACTCGGCCTCCCCTTCATTCCTCTCTGAGTTTCCGCTCCCCCAGCCCTCACTGCTTCATTGGGCCGGGGCAGGCCAGACTTTGGGTCAATGGTGGTAAATGTTTATGGAACGATTCCAGAAGCCACTTAAATCTGTGAGTGGGGGTCAGGGCTAAAGAACAAAGATTGGTCTATAAGGGGCGAAACACGGTGTGTGTGTGTGTGTGTGTGTACACACATAGATATAATTTGTCTTATAATTCCTCAAGTGAGCCTCACCTACACGTTCATTTCAAAAAGTAGCCCAAATACAGAGTACCTGGAATGATACAGTGGTGGTTCCCTTCGCTACCCCTGCCCACCACCCCCCCACCTCTGCACATTCACGCACTTCTTTACACAGATATGTATGCTTGGAGCAGCTAGGAATCCTTAGGATTCTGTACTAAAGCTTCTGGATTTTTCCTCCCCTTGCCTGTGTGACCCCCCAGTGATGGTCTGCCTCTTTCTCTAGCCCTGGACGCCATCTTGGGCAAGTCCCATCCCATAGCTTTTCTGGTCACCCATGCGTAATAAAATGTCCTCCATCTACTTCTAGCTGAAAAGCAATTCCTTTGCTTAGTCCAGTGTAATAATGAGAACAAGGAATTCCACCCAAAGGCAAACTTCTCCCTGCACCGCCTGCAGACTCAAGCCGGGAGGCCCAGGGGTGGTGGCGGGCCCGGGTGGCTTTGTCTTCCTTTCCTCCGCCAGCACCTCACGGGGCCTCACCAGGCGCCCCTCTTGCTGCTCCAGGGTGGAGGGAGGGCTGGGGGAGGCGAGCTGTGGAAAGGCTCTGCTTGGCGGGGCGGTGGCGGGCTGGGCTCACCGATGTTCGCTGAGCATCCTTCCCGCTAGCTGCCTTCGCTGGATGCTCAGCAGTTCCCCACTGGGAACCTCCAGCGGCACCTTTCGTGCTCTGGATGCATGTCTCACCTTCACCCGCGGCCTCTGGGCTCTGTCAGCCCAGCTGTCCTGTGGCTTCTCCAGGTGCCCTCTGGGCAAAGTCCCTTCCAGGTGACCCCATGCCCGCTCCCTCAGTGGGTTTCCTTCGTTTATGGGAGAACAGCCTCCCACGCCCTTGCCCTGCCTCAGTGGATGTACTGTCCAGTGCCTCTTCTACCCCAACACCTCCATCTCTCTCTCCTCTGGGCTGGGAGCTTGGCCTCTTGCCTTCAGGTTTCTCAGGCATGAGGCTGACACCACCAGCTCTGCATTCACCGACACAAGGGACACAGCTCTCCAAGGGACCTTGAGACTTCCTCCCCAGGCTCGAGGGAAGAGCCAAGGATTGCTCCTACACAGGGCAGGGGAACAGCCTAGTGTCCAACAGCTCTCCCCAGGAAATCCTCTCTCTGTCCTCGTCCCTTCAACCCGGATATTGGGTGTTGGGCTGAGAGTTAATGAAACAGGATTTCATCCACCATCTCTCTGAGTCCCACACAGGTAGCCTAGAATCTCACAGTGAAGTGTGGGAGATCTGGCCCCTATTTTAACCTGCTGTGCGTGGAGGTCAGGGGCAACGATGGCTTGTCCTGCTCACCCTCTGGCTATACCACGGCTGTCACCTCCACCCACATTTGTCATCACCAAGCGATTTTATACATCATCTCACTTGACGCTCCCGATCAACCTGTGGGACGTAGGAGAGCAGTTAATTTTGTTCCCATTTGACAGATGAGGATACTGAGGTTCAGAGAGATCAAGGAATTTTCTCAAGACCCTACCACCAGGAAGCATGATGCCTTGACCTCGACTCTGGTCTCCTGACTCCATGTGCTCGTCAGTTAACATTCACTCAGGGCTCGTCAACACCATGCTGTTCCCGCTGTTTTCCAAGGGTTTCTAGGGGATACAGAGCAGGACTCTCGGCATAGATTATGACTGCTCCCGCCCGGTGCCTGTTCTGAGCTCTGCTAGCTGGTGGCTTCTCTCATTCGCTGCTCCTTCAGGATGACACAAAAATATTAATACATTAACTCACACCGAATTGTGGAGATCTTCATGCATTTGCATTTCAGCAGAGGACTTCAGTGGGACGATGCTTAGCCCCAAGGCACTGTGTGAGGCCCTGAGGAACTGAGATGAACAAGACCCAATCTTTGTCTCTGAAAAGGACACCATGGCTAACCCCTGAACCTCATGAAGTAGGGCACCTGGTCCCTGTTTTATAGATGAGAAGACAGAAGCCCAGGAGGTTAAGGACAGGGTCTTTGTTCTCCATTAAGTGCTGAGGTCCGACAGCAAAGAGGTGGTGGAGGCAGCTCTGTCTGCCTTCCCTTCCGGGGTTCACAGCCCAGTGTTGGCTGGAGAGGCGGCTCAGCCCGCGTCAGACTGTCCCCCCTACTTTATGGTGTGTCACAAAGACATCTTAGCAGAGGAGAGAGACTGGAGACCCACGTGTCATCTTGACTGTGAGGGTCCAGCCTCAGCTGGGGTTGTGAGAAACAAAAGTCTTGAGATTCACCGTTCTCTCCCTTGGCCTCTGTGGGGAGACAAACTGGAAAAGTTGTTCAGTGGGGCTTGGGTCTTGCTCCTTGTGTGACAAAGTGACCACCATCAGAGAGCCAGAGGGCTATTTTACAGCTGTTCCCAGAGCTTTGCGTCTGGCCATAGGACACATATATTCTCCTGTCTCTTCAGGGCTGGATCTAATCAATTGCATCCTTTTTTTAAAAAAAAAAAAGTCTTGCATATGGCCCTTCAAACTCAGACTTCCTAAAACTTGAGGATCAGCACGTGGAGGAAACTGACATTTCTGGTGGACTAACATTTTAGGAAGCAAGTCCTTCCAGCAGTGACGGGCTCTTGGTGTTACAGGGGATCTGGGAAATAATCCTGCCTGGGAGGACATTGCCTCCACAGGCCTTCTGGAGACATCATCTTGCTTCAGTGGGTGCCCCCGAAAGGCCTTAGGCATCCATTTGTCCTTATCAAAATGTGAGTCCCAAAGCTGGAGGTCCCGTGTCCCGTCCGGTCCAGTCCTAGCTCCAGTGCAGAAGCCACCAGTGAAACAGCCAGGCTTCCTCTCTGAGTTCCTCTCCTTGTTTTCCCTCAAGCACGCCCGGCACTCCTGCACAAGAGCCCTTCCCTGGCTTTGCCCTGCCCCACTGGGCTGTCCCCGGTTCTCCACAGCACGCCCCCAGGTCTTGGCTCAAACGTTGCTTTCTCAATGAGACCTTCTCTGAACACCGCCTTCCACCCCGATATACCCAACCCTCCCTACAGCCCCCGGCTATGATTTCGGCACAGCACCCTTCTCCATCTGACACGCTGTATAGCTCACGGATACACTGTCATTTGTCGCCTGCCTCCCCATGAGAGTGGAAGCACCATCAAGGCAAGATATCTGGCTGTGTGGTCCCTGCGGTATTCCCAGCTCCTGGGAACTTCCTGGCGCACAGTAGGAGTTCAATAGACCTAAGAGGTAAGGAATAGGCCATCCTAAGCCCAGTGGATTTTAAGCTTTCTTGTGTCATCAGCCTCAGTGGCCCTGGAATTCAATCTTCCCACCGGGAGTTTCCCAGCTGATGTCCTGGGCTGATGTTCTCGGTCACGTGTGTGTCCTCCCTGCTCAGGCAGGGTCTTTCTAGACCCAAGGCCGTTGCATCGGTGGACTTGTAAAATGTTTTGTGACATATTCCCTTTTGTTTCTTCTTAAGGCTGAATCAGATTTTCAAAAGTTGGCGGTTTAGTTTTTTGTTTTTCTCTCTCTCTTTCTTCCTTCCTTCCTCTCCTCCTTCCTTCCTTCCTTCCTTCCTTTCTTTCTTTCTTTCTACTTTCTCAGATAGCACAACTACAAGAATATTGACATCTTTTTTCTCCGAAATTACTAACCTTTGCATCGCCGGACCTGACCCCTCCTCTGAGTTCCAGACCATTCTTTCAGACTGCTAACAGAACATCTCCACCCGTATATGCAGACTGCAAAATTGAGGTGGGGACCCCATCATAATCCAGATGAAGGTGTCCCTGAGCTGTCTCCCTCCTCTCCCCACCTCCTGCCTGGAAGTTGCTCCCCCCACCCCCCACCCTGCCACCAGGCTGTAACTCCATAGGACCCCAGGGCTCAGAGTTGGAAAAGCAATGTCGTGTACCGGTTCCCAAGAGAAATCCCAACTGAATTAGAGACCTAAATGTAAAAACAAGGAAAAAATGTAAAAGTCTGGAAGAAAATATAAATAACTATTTCCCTGCTCTCAGACTGCAAAGAGCTTTGATATGTATTTATTTCTTAGTTAATATGCAGTAAGCAATCCAACAGGCACCCACGCACGCCTCGGGGAAACTTCTTATCATCGTCCTCTCCCCCTGCCTCCCTTCCCCGGCCCCTGACCCAGAGGGTCATCGTTTTAACAATTATTGCCAGTTTTTCGGTATCCTTTTAGAGGTATTATATGTATTTAAAAAAATATAGAAGCACATTACACAAGCTGTGCTGCCTTTTACCTTTTCCACATAGCAATTTATCATTTCTTATCAGAATCTGTAGATCTGTTTCTTTCTTTCTTTCTTTTTTTAATAGCATTTAATGTATTTTAATAGCAAATTTTGAGAAACAGGGCAGAAGACAGACAACGTTAGAAATATGGACTTGCATGCAGGACAACTCAGAAAAGTATAGTGAATGATGGAATCTACCGTATGATAAAAATGCTGCAAACGCCATTTAGTAGCCATCAGTAAGCAAATGTACTTGTTTTTTAAAAATCCAAGTGTTGGCATTGTCTGGAACATTTTAATGGGTTTATTTACAGTTGTGATAAAGTTGAACTGCTCAAACTTGTTCCCTGGAACATTCTGACTTCATTAATGCTTGACGTCACTGCCTTTATATTGAAAATTCACACGCAAACGAAAGTGGAAAACTGCCAGTCCCGGATTTCTGTCCCCTATTTTCCCACTTGCAACCATATACTTAGGTATCTTTTGACCCCATGGAGAAAAAAAATTGAATGTTTAGAACTACCAATAATAGGAAGAAGAGAATTCTTTTTTTTTTTTTGAGAGCGACATGTTTCCCATCATAGTGAATTCTTAAGCATGACTCCATGAACGTGGCATGTTAGCTGTGTGCCTTTGGCGTAACTGCTAACCCTGTGGAGTGGACAGCACAAGCTTGATGTCTTCAAAAGGCCAACCAGACAGGTTCTGTAGGCAGAAAACCACCTGGTTTGTAAGAGGCATGGAATAGAGAGCTCCTTATTGGCCCCGCTTTCCTTTGCCTGGAGCTCTGAGAGCAGTGCTGGCATTGGAGAGTGATGGCCTGCTTTTTCCTTTTTAACAGCAGGTTAATACTCTACTAAATGTGAAGAAATTCAGACTTTAGTCACTTTCCCATTATTGGCTCTCTTTGTTCAACCTACTATAGAAGTAAGAAGGTTTCCCCATTTCTTTGGGGTCTTCATTCCTTATGAAGGCTCCAGTATCACATAAAAGTCACGTTAAATAAATATGTATGCTTTTCTCCTGTTGCTCTGTCTTATGACAATTTTATTCTCAGGGCTAGCCAAAAAGAACACTGAGAGGGTAAAGAGAAAAACTGGGCTCCTCTACAAGTGGCTGGACCATAAATGTGTCTAATCAGTCTCTGGTGAGCTTGCTTCTGGTCTTATGCTGCTGAAACAATACTGAAATGAATATGCTTGTGTGTGTGTAATAATACGTGTCTTACTGTCTCTTAGAACAAATTCCTACAAGGGAAATGGTTGATGAAAGAGCATTTTAAATTTTGGTAAGTGTTGTAAAGTTGCTCCCCACAAGGATTGTGTCAGTTTATACACCCACCAGAAATTTCTGCAGCTGCCTGTTTTCTCATACCCTGGACCACGTGCTGTGTTGCCTATGTATCTCATCAGATCTTTATCAACCAGACTGAGGAATGTGGCATCAAGTTGTAGGTTTCACTGACTTCTTTTATTAGGACACTAAATGTCTAAATGCCATCGATTTCCCCTTCTGTGAACTTCCATGTTCTGTTTTGACTTTACTGTTGGGTCTTCCTCTGTTTCTTAATAATTAATTAATTAATAATATTAATTAAACTCAAATTATTTAATTAACTACTGTATTAATAATTTGCAGAAGATTATATATAAATTATATATACTTATAAATTACATAGAAATACTATATATATTTTATATATATATATGGCTTGAAACTGTGTTTTTCCAGTTTGTCACTTGTCTAGTGACTTCATGGTACCTTTGCCATGTTGAGTATTGAAATTTTACATCATCAAATTGATCATATTTTCTTTCATAGGTTTTGAATTTAGGATCATGCCTAGGAAAACACACATATACTCACACCATAAAGGCAAACAAATTTGTCTCATATTTTCTTTAGCACATTTTTAAAAATTTTTAGTTTTTACATTTAGATTGTTGCTCCATCTGGAATATATTTATACGAAGAATGAGAAAGTGGTCAAAATTAATTTTGTCTGCATAGTTAACCACGTTATCCCAACAATATCGATTGAAGAACTCATTCTTCCCTCCACTTTAAAATCTACATTTATCATAGATTAAATTGAGAAGGATTTTTTAGCCTAAAGACAGTGGAAGAAATTACAGTGCAAAAGATCAACTGATTTGTCTGCCTAGAAATTTAAATTTTCTGTGCATTGCAATGTGCTCTAAATAAAATTAAAAGATTAAAAAATGATGCAAACTTTTTGCCAAGAAAGGACAAAGGCTGTATATGTAACATATAAAGATGAATATTTTTGCTTTTTCCAAATATATGAATTTTATAATTAAAAAATTACAGATCAGAAAGTATCTTGGGGACACGTATAGATCATGCTTTTGCTGAACTGGTGCTAAAGATGATTTAGGAGGTTAATGGCAATGGGAATTGGGGAGGTGGGGAGGGCCGAGATCGCTGAAGAGCTGCCGACAAACAGATTATTTCTCCCTTGGATGGATCTGTTATGACGCCAGTTCCACACTGTTTTAATTAATGTAGATTAATCATATGTTTTAATAACTGGAAGCTTAATGACTATATTTTCCCCTTCTTTTAAAAATTCTGTTGGATCTTCTAACTTTTAAAAAGAGTAACTTTATAATCACTTCTGTCAAGTTATGAAAAACTTCTGTTGGTTGGACTGTTACTGCGTTAAATCTTTCTTTAATTTGGGTTGAACTGACGTCTTTTCCCCATTGTGCCTTCCCACTCAGGAACATGTTCTCTCAATTTTCTGAAGCCTTCTTTTACAACCCTCAGTAAAGTTTTCTATTTTTCTTCATATAGATTCTTCCATTATCTTTTTAGAGTCATTCTTAAAGATTTTATGTTTTTGATTGTTATTATGGAGGGAATCTCTTTTACTCTTCATGCCTTCTTATCTGTTATTGCTGGTATATAAAAAATGCTATTGACTTTGGCATGTTTATCTTGTATACGGCCGTGTTATTGAACTCTCATTATTTTTTAATAGGTTTTCAGATGATTCTCATGAGTTTTCTTGACATATCAATCTTGTTTAAAAATAACATGATTTCGTGTATTCCTCCAGAAATTATGTGTCTTATTTATACTTTATACAGAATTGCAGAATTAAGAGAATTCAGGAACAATGTGGACTAATGAAAATATCCCCTGGCATCTTTCCGTTGCCCCAGTTTCTGGCAATATCTGTGTTACTTCACCATGAAATGTGAAATTAAGTTAGATGTTCTACTCTGTCTAATTTTCTAAAATGTTTCAGAAATTTAAATTGGGAATAAATATCAAATTTTATCAACTGCCCTGTGGCATTTGTTAAGATTATTTGTTTTTAAAAATGCGTTTTATTAAATTAATAGTTTACCTACAGTTAAACCACTTTGCCTTCCAAGTTTCTCTACTGGGTCCTGGAGAACATTGCTATAAGCTAATTTGATTTTCAGCTGGCTAATTTGTTTTTCCATTCACGTCTTGTATGAATGAGATACGTGTCTATGTCTCAAGGTCTGTGTGTGCAGGCCTGGTCCAACATTAGCAAGACCCAGAACAAGACTATAAATAGAGGTCCTGGATCAGAGTGTAATTAGAAGCCCACAAACCATATGCCCAAACATTTAAAAGTTGTAAACCAAACTAACTAACCACTAAATAGTACGTATTCTATCCTACCTTTCCAAGTGTACTGCACAATGACAAAAACAAAATCTATAAAGCTACGATTTCTTTTATTTATTTATTTATTTATTTAATTGCAGTAACGTTGGATTATAACATTATGATAGCTTTCGGATGTACATCATAATATGTTTCGAATTCTGTGTAGATTACATCATGTTCACCACCCAAAAACTAATTATAGTCCATCCCCTCACATGTGAGCCTCATCACCCCTTTTGCCCTCCCCCCACCCCCCTACCCCCATGATAGCCACCAATCCAATCTCCGTTGCTATGTGTTTGTTTGTCGTCGTTTTATCTTCTACTTATGAGTGAGATCACACAGTATTTGACTTTCTCTCTCTGACTTATTTCACTCAGCATAATACCCTCAAGGTCCATCCATGTTGTCACAAATGGCCGGATTTCATCATTTCTTATGGCTGAGTAGTACTCCATTGTGTATAAATACCACATCTTCTTTATCCATTCGTCCCTTGATGGGCACCCAGGTGGCTTCCAAGTCTTGGCTATTGTGTATAATGCTGCAATGAACACAGGGGTGCATGTATCTTTACGCCTTTGCGTTTTCAATTTCTTTGGATAAATACCCAGCAGTGGGATAGCTGGATCATATGGTAGATCTATTCTTAATTTTCTGAGGATACTCCATACTGCTTTCCATAGTGGCTGCACCAGTTTGCACTCCCACCAGCAATGAACAAGGGTTCCCTTCTCTCCACACCCTCTCCAACATTTGTAGTTTCCTGTCTTTTTAATTATAGCCATTCTAACCGGAGTGAGGTGATATCTCATTGTAATTTTGACTTGCATTTCCCTGATAGCTAATGATGTTGAACATCTTTTCATGTGCCTGTTGGCCATCCATATATCTTCTTTGGAGAAAACTCTGTTCAGATCTTTTGCCCAGTTTTTAATTGGGTTGTTGGTTTTTTTGTTGTTGAGTTGTACGCATTCTTTGTATATTTCGGATATTAACCCCTTATCCGATATGTGGTTTGCAAACATCTTCTCCTAATTGTTAGGTTGTCTTTTCGTTTTGTTGATGGTTTCCTTTGCTGTGCAGAAGCTTTTTACTTTGATGTAGTCCCATTTGTTCATTTTTTCTTTTGTTTCCCTTGCCTGGTCAGACACGGTATTTGAAAATATGCTGCTAAGACCGATGTCAAAGAGTGTACTGCCTATGTTTTCTCCTAGAAGTTTCATGGTTTTGGGTCTTACATTCAAGTCTGTAATCCATTTTGAGTTGATTTTTGTGCATGGTGTAAGAGAATGGTCTACTTTCATTCTTTTGCATGTGGCTGTCCAGTTTTCCCAATACCATTTATTGAAGAGACTCTCCTTTCTCCATTGTATGCTCTTGGCTCCCTTGTCGAATATTAGCTGTTCATAAGTGTGTGGGTTTATTTCTGGGCTCTTGATTCTGTTCCTTTGATCTGTGTGTCTGTTTTTGTGCCAGTACCATGCTGCTTTGATTACTATAGCTTTGTAGTATATTTTGAAATCCGGGAGTGTGATACCTCCAGCTTTGATCTTTTTTTCTCAGGGATCCTTTGGGTATTCATACGATTTCTATATGACTATAAAATTGGCAAAATATTGAAGCAAAAAATAAATTTAATTATTATAATGCATGTCTGGGGGTTCTGATGATGGGCTGTCAGTGTTTGACAGTGTAATATACAAACCCCAAATTCTTAAATTGCTACATATTTATTTCAAAAAATATTTTTATTTCTTCATTTATTCTTTTTTTTTAAAAGATTGGTACTTGAGTTAACAACTGTTGCCAATCTTTTTTTTTTCTTTTCCCCAAAGCCCCGAAGTACATAGTTGTGTATTTTTAGTTGTGAGTCCTTCCAGTTGTGGCATGTGGGCTTCCACCTCAGCATGGCCTGACGAGTGGTGCCATGTCTGTGCCCAGGATCCGAACTGGTGAAACCCTGGGCAGCTGAAGCAGAGAACACGAAACACTCGGTCACGGGGCCGGCCCTCATTTATTCTTTCATTTCAGCAAAATCACTGATTATTTTGCTAGAATCAAGATTATCACACAGCATTTTCTATTGACTGTAATGAGCTAAAGTATTAAAAAATAAAATGTAATTGAATTCAAAGGATACAAAATATGAATATATTTTCATAAAAATATAAAAGAGAAAATTAAACATTGTTCATGGTTTCTAATTATGATTTTTATTCTAAAATATTTAAAATTATCTTTTATTAGATGCAAATGATAATTAATAAATATAAAATTTAAATCAGAATTACTCAAATAAAAAAGAATTTATTTTAAATTTAGTGAAATCTTACTAAATATTTTAATACATATAAAACCCTTTGCAATTCCAGCATAACCAGCAATGTGAAAAAGTCCATCTCGTGCTTTGTGGGAGTTTTGTCTAGACCTATATTATACAAATTTGGGAGTAATATAAATTATTTAATATTGAAAAATATTCCTCAACTGTCATGAGCTACCTTTTGGGAATGTTGTGCTAATTTGTGAGCTCCTCCAGAAGCACAAATTGTAACCTCAAAAGAAGCAGGAAAGAGGATGTTTGTGCTTCTGGAAAATGATGCACCATTAGACAAGCATCTGCTGCGTCCTTACTATCTGGAAGGAAGAGCTGGCAAGTCAGGATATCTGTCTTTCCTCTTCCCCAAGAACGCAAATCCTCCCCACATGCCGAAACGGGGTCTGTCTCCAAAATCAACAGGGACCCAAGCCACGGTCCTCCCCAGCATCTGGACACACTTATCTTTTGTTTTGATGACATGGGCAAGAGATGTGGAGACGTGTTTCCCTTTTCCTGGGGCCTGAATGGTGTTAGTCATGAGAGTGGGTGTTTGGGATTGCACAGAGCCCCCAACCCTGAGAGTCGGAGCTGCCTGCCTGGACCTCTTTAACATCTTCGTGTGCGTGTGTGCGCGAGCTCGCGTGTGTGTAAGGATATGTGTATATGTGTCTTGATGTCCACAACTTACTTTCGAATGGATTAACAAAAAGGTGTATATATGTATGTGTATGTGTGTGTATGCACGTATCTATCTACCATCTGTCTACCTATCTATCTATCTATCTATCTATCGAGATAGCAAATGTGGCAAAATGTTAATGACTGGTAAATCTAGGAGAAGAGTATATAGTTCTTAATTGTGTTATTCTTTTAGCTTTTCTATGTGTTTGATATTTTTCAAAATAAAATCGAGGAGTATTTCCTTTGGTTCTTCCCTCTTTTATTCGTAGAATACTAGAAACCTCTGATTTGATGTCAACACTCATATGGAAACATCTCCAGAGTGTCTGAGCCGTTCTATCTTGGCGTGTGAGGAAAGAACTAAATCTCCATGTACTAGGTGGCTCTTTAGAGGGCACTGGGGATCCCCAGAATGAGATCCTCTCTGTAAAGTGATTCAGATGTCAGCAGGCCTGGAGGTTTGCCAGGTGAATACTTCGGAGAGGAAAGAGGGAAAGAGAATTGAAGAAAAATGCAAGGGAGTGGTTGCCAAAATTGGATATGGCCTCTCAGCTGGGTGAGGAGGAAAATGGACACAGGAGAGAGTGTGAAGAAGGGGAAAAGTGGGTAGTCAGTGATGGGATAATTTAATAGAATGGAGTGGGATGCTTAATTTAATGGAATAGCGTGAGTGTGCTGTAGATACAGCGGGTAGTGGTCAAGGGCGAGATGCTCATGTTTCTGAGAGCATCATGTGAAGCTGGTCAGCTATCAGTCATGACCAAATCTACCGTGCAGCCATGAGAATGGGTGGCCACAGAGGGCAGAGGAAAAGATGGTTGGGAGAGCAGCCATTAAAGATAAGCAGAAGGAGGTAGAACATGTTGCCTAAACGCAATGGAAACACACTTCTAGCTGCCTGACCTTGGACCCGTGACTTCACCTCTCTGAGACTCAGTTTCCTCATCTATAAAACAAAGTTAATAGCCCTCCCACAAAGGGTTGTTGCATGTACAGCACGGAGCACAGGGCGTGCTACGTGACAAATACCCAGTGAATATCAGCTGTTACCGTTGGATGAACCATTTGAAATCACCAATATTCAACCATTTTTGACCTACTAAAATGGCAATTTCACAGCCTTTAGTCTAATATTATAATATGTTATTCTTTTCGGTAAAGGTCATGTATCATATTTCCAATGCAATAGGATTTAACATTTGCAGAGTTGTTTCATAATTTCCTAATCTGAGGGTGGGAAGAACGTTCACTCAGGCCTTGGGGGATAAGCTGCTTGAAAAAACTGCGTGTGCCCCCCTGTAGAGGCCCCTCACCTCTGGCCCAGGGTCTGTATGCCTTGGGCTCAGGAACTGATTTCTGCCAGTGCGTGAACCGGCTTCTCTGTCTGGATGTTGGCCGACCTCAGGGGTGGCCCCCAAAGGCCTGGGCCTGGATGATAAGTTCTGCCACGATGGTGGGGAACCAGGACCCAAAGGGCAGGAGGAGGTCTTAGAGTTGGTCACGGGGCCTGGAGCGCAGGGAGGAGCTGAGCCATGGCGGATGCCTTGAGAATGGGGCTATGCAGCTTGTGTTCGCCATTATGGCCTCTTGGGCAGACATTTCTCTGAGGACTCCTGAGTCAGGCTGCTTCCCCATTGTGCTAGAGCATGCCATTGATGATCCAATTACCATCAGCACAGGATGTTTTTTCCTTGGCTTTACAACTTTTTATATACTGTTCCGCTTCCGGTTGCTTTTCTCTGCTTGCTGTATGTCAAGACCCAACAGCAAAGAAGAGTTTGAAGCTGAACTTTGCGTCTACACGAAGGCATTGCATCAACATGGAAGTGGTTTTCCATAACTGTGAAAGATAAAGATGTCATGTCATTGGTGTTTGGAATTCATTTGGTGTTTTTACTCTACTTTGGAGGAGGAGAAGGGGATGATAATGAAAAGGTGGGGGTCCTTTCTTGGAAATATGTATTTGCCGAGGTAACTATCATGTGTTAGGTCTTGAGGGAGTGGCACAAACACGAGACAATAATAGTAATGATGATAGCTAAATTTTATGGTTCCTCTTACATGTCAGGCACTGTGTGAAACACTCTGATTATGTGATCTCAGTTGAGGCTCAAAAAAACGCTTTGAGTCACGGCCCAAAAGATGGGAGGAATTTGAGAACATCTAGTCCAAACCAGATATGTGTCAGAGACGCCAACAAACAGGAAAGCTGTCCCAGAGCTTAAAAAGAGGCCAGGAGGAGGAAGCCTGTGTAATCTATTTGTTGAGCGGATGAGTTATAGCAGTCAGCCAGGATTTTAAGGGGCACGCGAGAGGTAGAAGAGCATCTAGTAACATTCTACTTGAAAGGAACTTCAGTATTTGCAAGTGCAGCTGATGAGAGCTTAGTAATCAGGGCTCCCATCAAGATGGCACCCAAGTGCAAAAGGACAGGGATGAGAATGCCAAGCCACACGGAGGAAAATCTGCAGTGCAGGGCCTGGTACAGGGGTGAAAGAAAAGGGACACACGTCACCTCTAACACAGACTGTTCTCTTGCCATCCTGGTTAAGGGTTCTCATTGCTTCCTGGATGTTGAGGAGCTAGAAGCACCATGGGAATCCCCCAGATAGTAGCCGTGATGTCTGTATTTGTGCTTAAATTAGCTTAATACACCTCCAAAACACGGGGTCAATAATTTTCAATGAACTTTTTTTCTTATATCCATAAAATTCCAAGTTACAGAATCTCGCAAAGTGGATTGGATTCCCTTAATGGTTAATTTAGTTGAGATTTTGGTGCTCAGAATGGGCAAGTCAGATGACTCTTCTGCACAATCTTCGTCATCCACTGGTGCTAAAACTTCCAGATATGGGAGTAGGTAGGACCAATCCATATGGGAATAGGGAGTGGAAATAAGGGACAGTGTCTGGGGGCAATGTTGGACCCATAGCTAAGCACAAGTGTCAAGAGGCACATCAACCCAAAGAATCAAGGCAGAATGGGAAGGCAGGGGCTGAGCAACTGAGCGGCAGCAGAGACCCCAGCTCTGACCAAGTAGGTTCAGCTGGAAGGTAAGACAGCCGGAGAGAGGCCCGTGTGTGGACGTGTAATGTCATGCGAATCAACAGGTTGGGACACCAGAAAAGCAGCACCTCCTGCAAAATATTAACATAATAATAATAAAAATGTAGTTCACCAACTTAGGTGTACACGAAATGATAGATTTCCTTATCTTTAAAAATTAAATCCGTCTGGCTCAGAGTCCCCATCCAGTTGGCTGGAAATTCATTTTCAATCATTCCCAGGAAATGAGTGTGGATGGGTATCCCTCTCCTCTGGCTAGCTGAAGAGAAGGCTTATGTGAGGCTCATTAAATGGTAGACAGTTCTCAGCTCTTCGGTCCTAATGGTGCTTCTGGGATGCACATCGTCAAAATCTTTGTTGCCATGGTGATGACTCTCCAGTATCCATTCTGATGGGAATCCGTGGCTGTCGTCTGAGCCTCTTCCAAGGTGTGGTTTTGGAATGTGAGATATTCTCCATAAGTCCGTCAATGAAATGTGGATTCCAATCCACATCTTCCTGATTATAAAGCTCCATCTCATGCTGACCCTATGCCCAATGTTCTTAGAATATGCAATGTAGGATTAGGGTGGACTTCTGAGCGGGAGGTCTAACTTTGTCCCCCAGCCACTACTGAAAAATCACTGATGTGTCATTATCACTCATCCCGGGTAATCCCAGGTTGGTATTTCTCACGTGAAATTAGTGGTTTAGGTGGATAGAGAATTCTCCATTTGGGCAAAGCCTTTTGTGGTCTTCTCCGTTGACAAGGAAGCTGTGAGTACAACTTTCATGGGAGTTTCTGTCTAAGACACGAAGGTAAGAAATGCATTTGACATTCTGGAGCATTTTGATAGCTTTAGTTAGAAAAAAAACCTCTCAACTGAAATGGAATTAGAGCTGACCTTTAAAAAAAATTTTGGTCTTAGCTTTTCTGAAGAAATATCTTCCAATTTTGAAATATATGAAACTCAATGCAGTGGGAAATTATGGTCAATTGCCTTGAACGTTGGTACAAGATTTCAGACGCATCTAGGGTTACATAATTGTTTCCAATACTCGGAGACACATAAACACTTAATTTTGTTGTTTGATGGGTCCTAGTTGTGGTCTTGTGCTGGCGAACTCTAGAAAATGAGTTACACTCAGAGAGTTTTTGGTTCTCTCTCTTATTTAAAGTTGTTTTCTGAATAGGTAACATTTACGTCGTTCAAAATTCAAAATGAATTAAAGGAATACTGTCAAATCTTCCTCCAGACCTCTCTCAGGCACCGAGGTCTCCTTCCCAGAGGCAAACGTGTTTTAAGCAACTTGAACGTCTTTTTTCCCAGAAATATCTTATTCATATACAAATGACGGCATGAAAGTCACACTGTTCTGCACCTTGCTCTTTTCACGTACCTAACAATATATTTTGGTGATCTTTGCACATCAGTTCACAAACAGTCGCAAAGAGTTTACTCATTCTTTTTGTCTGCATCATGTTCCATCATATGCGTGGACGGTCGTTTGTGTAAACTCTCATTTATGGATGGGTAATCGGGTTGTTTCCATTTTTCTTTCTTTCTTTTTGCAATTTCAAATGATGTTGCAATGAATAACTTTGTTATACATAGCATTTCTCACCTGTGTAGGCATGCCTGTAGGATAATTCCTAGAAATGGAATTCTTTGGTTAAATATACGTATCTGGTATATTATCAGATATCCCTCCACAGAGGCTGTTCCAATTAATATTTGCTCTAAGAATGTACGAGAGTCCCTGTTTCTCACATTTTTATCAATATAGCATCAACTATAAAGAAAGATATTTTATTGAGGTCATGTTGGCTAATAACATTGTGTAAATTTCAGGTGTACTTTATCATATTTCAGTTCCTATATCGACCGCATTGTCTAGTTTTTATCCATCACCGTACCTACGCGCCCCTTCATCCATTTCACCCTCCCCTCCCCCTTTTCCCCTCTGGTAACTGCCAATATGTTCTCCTTACCCATGTGTTTGTTTATCTTCCACATATGAGTGAAATTATATGGTATTTATCTTTCTCTATCTGATTTATTTCACTTAGCGTAATACCCTCAAGGTCTATCCATGTCATCACAAAGGGCACAATTTGGTCTTTTTTATGGCTAAGTAGTATTCCATTGTATCTACACACACACACACACACACACACACACACACACATCATATCTTCTTTATCCATTCATCCACTGACAGGCACGTGGGTTGCTTCCATGTCTTGGCTATTGTGAATAATACCACCAACTTTTTTTGACCTTTGCCAATCTGACAGATAAAACAGAGCTGCTTTTTTGTAATTTTAACTTGCATTTCTCTTAACCTGAGTGAAGTTGAGTATATTTTCATAAGTTAATTTTCTTTGTTATGAACAATCAATATTTTTGGTCCATTTTTATATTGAGTCGTTAGTTTTTTTCTCACTGATTCAGTAAGAACTCTTTATATATAAATGAAATTAGTCCTCTTTCCATGACATGAGTTGTATTTCCTCCAGTTTTCCCCTTGGATTTTGAGTCTTCTTATGGCAGTTTTTGTCACACAGCAATTTTTTTATTTGTATGTATGTAAGCTTACTGATTTTTTTTTTTTTTTTTTTTTTTTTTGCTGAGGAAGACTGGCCCTGAGCTAACATCCATGACCATTTTCCTCTACTTTATATGTGGGATGCCTGCAACAGCATGGCTTGATGAGTGGTGCCATGTCCACACCTGGGAGCTGAACCGGCAAACCCTGGGCTGCCGAAGCGGAATGTCTGAACTTAACCACTGCGCCACCGGGCCGGCCCCTAAACTTACCAATCTTTTAAGAAATGGTTTTTGGATTTTATTTCCTAGAAAGGCTGTGGCAGGAGATAGGAAGATAGTGAGTCATGCCCTAGCTGGTAAAGGCTTCCTCTTGGAAGAAACACATTTATGCTCACCTTTCAATGATCAAAGCGAATCGTACAGTCAGAAGGAGAGGAAAACTGGAATATTTGTGAATAGACTCAATGATCCCTACAAGAATTATGGATCAAACTTTTTATTTCCAGATGACAATTTTGTGGTCTCAGTTCTATTTAATGACTAATCCACTTTTTCTCCACCGATTTGAAATAACTTCCTCGTTGTATTCTGAATTACATTTTGTATTTGGGACTTTTGACACATTTCTGTTTTGTTCCAGCGATAAGTCTGTCTGTTCATAAACCATATGGTTTTAATTATATCTTTTATCATAAATAAATTATAATTTTATAATTGGCTGCAAGGTCCTTTTTTTTCCAGAATTTTTCTAACTATTCCTATTTATTTATTTTTTCATATGAATTTTAGAATCACCCTGTTTATTTAAAATATCCTGTTGATGCTTTTATTGAGTTCTTGTTAAATTTATATCTTAACTCGGGAAGAGCTGATATTTTCCTCAGTCTTCCTATCCAAGGCAGCGTGAAGCTTCTTTATGTTTTTCTGCAGGATTTAAAAAATGTTCCTCCGTCTCGAACTTGCACACTTCTCAAGTTTGTTCCTATTTTATCTGTCATCATTATTGCTGTTTTATGAAAAGGAATCCTTCCTCCCTCTCTTCCTTCTTTTTCTTCCCTCTTTCTCCTCCTCCTTCTCTTTCTTTCTTTCTCCTTCTTTGTATTTATGGAAGTTATTGATTCCTCCAACCCTTTTTAAAATTATCAAACTGGGGCAAAGACAGAGTGGGACAGGCAGGACTTAATGTTAACACAGGGTGAGTTCGAGTTGCTCAAAGTCCTTTTCTTTCCCACGTTTGACCTGTGCGGATCATAGGACAATGAACTTGAGCTATGTGGTTGTTATCTCCAAAGTCAGTTTATTTGGAAAATTGGCAAGATGGAGGCAGGTTAACATGAAGGGACAAAAGCCATTTTACTTGAAAACGCCCAGCTTGAGCCGCATTAGACGTTTCCCAGGCAATGAAATGAATGACAACATCTCTGGTCCAGAGACCTAACACAGGGTTTGAAACCTATTAAGGGCTTTATCGGATATTTCTGGAGTAAAGCTGAGTCGAGCCACAGAGTTTTAGAGCCAGAACAGGGGCTTGACATTAGCTGGAGCAGCGGTTCTCCGCTCTGGTCGCACGCGAGAGTCGCTAAGGGAACTCTTGAAATGCAGGAAGCTCTAGGCTCCCTCCAGACCAACGATGTCAGGACCTGCACGATGAGGCCTGCGGGTCAGCACCGTTTAAAAACTGCCCAGGTGGTTTTACTGTGCGGTCAACGTGGAGAATCTCTGCTTTAGGCCAACGCTCTGCTCTTGCTGACCCGATGAGGAGAGAGCGGGGAAGTGAGAGGAGGCGAGGAGTCCGTGGCAGAGCTGAGACTAGAACGAGGTCCCCAGGGTGCCCAGCCCAGGTGACAGCAGCGACTCTCCCTGAGCTGCCCTACCCATGTGGTCTTAGGTGCTTCAGGGTAGCAACTCATTTTACGCTGTCAACAACCCCAGGCATGAGGTACTGTTTGAAAGCCATTTACAAGGCGGGGTGGGAAACCAGTTCTGCAACTTGCCCCAGGTTGCACAGCTGAATTCAGGAGAGAACCCTGGACCGCCCAGGCAGGTCTCTTATCCACGCAGGCCCCGAGGCCTTGGGATATTGCCAGCCACTTCCCCCTCCCTGGGGAAATAATAAGTCAGTCGTATAATGTGGTCATTAAGAATTGTTTGCATTTTAAATATTTTCAGCAGTGCAACCTCTCTTTCAGTTGAAATCTTTCTTCAAGAACACGGGACTGAACTGCCCCACTTGGAGGAGGTCGGGGACAGCGAGTGCCACCTGCTGGCTCCCTCTGCCCCCCATCCCTCTGTGATCCTCCCCTTGGAGAGGTGTTGTTTGAAAAGCGCAGGGGTGGGTGCTCCTGGGATCTTCTCCTGCTGTGACATTAGACGATGAAGACTGAAAGAGGGAAAGAACGAGAGGACTTTGTTTTCCGTTGCTAACGCCTGTCGATGAATCAGTCCATTCACCCATCCCCGGACCTCTTGGCTATTGTGAATTGTGCTCCAAATATCTCTTCGAGATCTTGATTTCTATTCTTTTGTATAAATACCCAGAAGTGGGATTTCTGGATTGTATGGTAATTCCATTTTCGATTCTTTGAGGAACCTCCATACTGTTTTCCACAGCAGCTGTACCATTTTCCATTCCCGCCAACAGTGAACAAGGGTTCTGATTTCTCCACATCTTGGCCAACACTTATCTTTTGTTTTGTTTTTGATAACAGCCATCCTAACAGGTGTGAGGCGATACCTCATTGCACTTTTGATTTTCATTTCCCTGATGATTAGGGACATTAAGCATCTTCTCATTTCCTGTTGGCCATTTACATGCCTTCTTTGGAGAAATGTCGATTCAAGTCCTTTGTCCGTTTCTTAATACAGCTATTGGTTTTTCGCTATCAAGTTGTAGGAGTTCCGTATGTATTTGGGATATTAACCCCTATCAGAAATACGGTTTGCAAATATTTTCTCCCATTCTGTAGGTCACCTTTTTACTGTGTCCATGCAATAGAATATTATTCGACCTTAACAAAGGAGGAAATCCTGCAACATGCAACAACATGGATGAACCTGGGGGACATTATGCTAAGTGAAATAAGCCAGCCACAGAAAGACAAATATCGTGTAATTCAACTTCTATGAGGTTCCTAAAATAGCCAAACTCACAGAAGCAGAAAGTAGAATGGTGGTTGCCAGGGGCTGGGGGCGGGGGAAATGAGGAATTCAATGGATATTAAGTTCTAGTTACACAAGACGCAGAAGTTCGAGAGAGATCTGCGTAAAACGCAGGGCCTGTAGTTAACAATGCCGTATTGTACGCTTACAATTTTGTTGAGGGTAGATCTCATGTTAAATGCTCTTACTGTAGTAAAAGAAAGAGAAGAATTCAGCTGGATCTTCTCACTTCACACTGCATTTCCTCTAGGCCAGCAATGAGCTTTTTGTGTTTTAATTCTGCCAACCCCAGATCCAGCAGACGGAGCCCCCTGCTTAGGGAGGGCCTGGTTTTCTGGGCCACACCTTCAGGGCTCTCAGGTTACCTGCCGGCCTCTCGTAATGAGCAGATGGGCATCTGGGGTATGTACGTGGACCAACCATCTTGGACCACTTTTCTCTGCCACCCCTCCCCCAGGCTCGGGGCAATCAGAGGCCCGGATGCCAAGCCTGGTTTGGGGAGATTTTCTCCAGCAGGCCCCATCCACCCCTGCCCTCCCTCCCTCCTCCCGGTCCTGGCAGCTGCAAGGGGACCTCTAGACCTGCTAAGTGATGGGGCCGTAGGGGCCGGGGGGCCAGCTCCAAATGGCCTCTGGAAACAATTTCTTCTGCTCTGCTGTGGGAGTCTGTGAAATTTTCTCTCCTGTCTCCTGCTGCCTTTCTCTGCTGCTGTCCCTGGGGTTCTGCTTCCCCTCTTGCCCCAGGCTGCCCCGTGTGCGTGTGCGTGTGCGTGTGCTTGTGTGTGTGTGTATGAGACAGAGGATGGCTCTGTGTTAACACCTCCTCTCTCTCTCCTCCCCCTCCGTTTCTCTCTCTTCTTCTCCTCGTCTGGGAACAGCCCCGGTCTGCTGGGGATTCCATCCAGCCGGGGCGCCCCCATTGCCCACCCTGGCCCAGGCACTGGCTTGGGGCCCTGAAAGATCAGACGGGGCTCAGATATGGTCCGGTCTGTTGTAGGCATGAGAGGTGGAGAGTAGAACCAAAATGCCCAGGAGACAGTGGTCAGGGCTCATGAGAGGAGGAAAGGGCGCTGAGGGATCTGGGACAGGCTCTGCTTCCATGTGGGGGACTCAGAGGAGGAACTCCTTAAGTCTCTCTGTCCCTTCGTTTCCTCCACTGTCAGACGGAACGAGCCCCTCCCTCCCAGGGTGTACGAGGACTGAATGAGCTGTGTCAAGTTCTGAAAGAGCACCTCCCTTTTACAGATGCACTTGCTCACCGTCACACAGCTAGTGGCTGGCATCAGGCTGCCACTAGGACCCCTGGCTCTTTCTCAGGGCCACTCTGCCGTCCCTCCTCCTCCTCAAGCTAAGTCTGTCCTTGACTCGCCCTCCGTCACAGCTGTGATCGTCTCACATCTGCCCAGTTGTGCACGGCTCCATCTGGAGCTCCTCGAAGGCGGGGACCGACTGCCTTGTGTGGCAGGGTGATCAGCCCAGTGTGACCTGTGCTGCTGGTATGCTCGCTTGCCCCAGAGGACCAAGTCTTGGAGCTTTGTTGCTGCAGGAATTTTGAGGGAGCCAGAGGGCCCCCTCCCGGCTTTGGTATTGTGGACATCTGAGCTCACACGGAGGACTTGGACCACATCATCCTTCAGGCTGTAGATGGGGGACGGAGGCTGGGCCAGATCAGAGGGACAAACTGGGAAGTCGCTTAAACCCAGAAGGGAGGAGGTGGGATGCAGAGGCCCGGAGGTGGCTGGGCCTTGGAAAAATCCGCTCAGGGAAGGGTGAGAATGGCTGAAAACCTGACGCTACAGCCGGAGGTCTCCAGTAAAATAGCGGCTGGCTTCAAGGGCTGCGGGCCAGACAAGGAGCAACCTAGCAGGGCCTCTGAGGGTGAGCACCATCAACTGGACCACAGCCTGAGCAGGGCCTGGGGAAGAGCCCCAAATGGCCCGAACAGACTGTCTGCCAACCCCCAAGACTGGGGCCCAGAACAGGTCACATCCATCTAGGGAACTCCAGGGGCATGGCATTGTTGACCCCAGAGGTGAGCAGTAAAGCCCCCCTGCTGTGTCTGTGCCCCACATGCGTGGTCATTCAATGACACTTATCCGCCACAAACTCTAAACTGATGCTGATGTGCGGGAAGCGGTGCTGCGTTGTGTTGGTTTTCTAGGGCTGCTGGGGCAAATGACCACCAACTGCGTGACTTAGAAAAAAAGAAAGTACCTCTCACAGTCCTGGAGTCCAGAAGTCCCCAGGCAAGATGTCAGCAGGGCTGCGCTCCTGCCGGAGCCCCAGGGGAGAGGCCTTGCTCGCCTCCTCCAGGTTCTGCTGTATGTCAGCCCTCTCCACGGCCACGTCCCGCCCCACTGCCTCCCGCTTCACGTGGCCTTCTCCTCTGGCCAGTGTCTCCCCTCCGTCTCCTTTAAGGACACGTCACTGATTCAGGGCCCACCTGGGTAGTCCAGGGTGATAACTTGGTGACGTCTGCAGAGACCCTATTTCCATATAAGGCGATATTCACAGGCTCCAGGGTTAGGACATGGACACACCTTTTGAGGGACCGCTATTCAACCCCTCCAGGTAACGGTAACAGTGACACCTCCCCGGCCCAGGGCCTGTTCTAAGCTCTTCCCATGATGGACCCATTCCAGCCTCACAGCCCTAGGGGGTGGGTGCTAGCATGACCCCATTCACAGGTGAGGGAGCTTCCAATTTATAGAGCAGGCTGAGGGGCAAAGTTATGTAATTTGCCACAAAATACAAGTATAAATCAGGTAGGATGTGAGCCCAGTTCCTAACCACCAGGCTACCCTGCCTCGGGCTCCAGTGGGTCATTGGGAGGGTATGGAGATGACCCCTAATTGTAGGCCTTTGGGGCTCCCATCTTCTTAGGGCCTGTTGCCACCTGGGTGTAGCCCAACCTGGTTTGGGTGACAGAGGTGCCCGGGCAGGGCCTGTGCGTAGAAGCTGGGTTTTCTCCCTGGTCACTCTTCCCTGGAAGACTGAACTGCCCGGGGGGTTGGGGTCAAGGCTGGTAGCCCCAGGCTCTGATCATCGCTTCCAACACCCATGTTGGTTTGACTTGACCTGGCAATTTCCTTTCTCCTAAAACAGAAAAGCAACCCCAACCCACGACCTTCGTCAGCATACGCACAGAATCTCTGCCCGAGGTGCTCCCGCCCTCCTCAAGGGCCCGCTGGGCAGGGAGTGCTGATGCCAGGGGCCCTCCGTGCTGGAGTCCGGCATCAAGGACTGTTGTCTTCTCCACGAGGTGTCTGCAGGGTGGGTTCCTGTCCCTTCTCTCACCTCTATTGTGTAAGATCTGTGAGCTCGTGCCCAGTGCTTGGCAAGCAGAGGGTACTCAACGGATGCTTGCGGAGTGAATGAAGGAGGAACCATCCAGCTGGGTGGGCCCACCCTCATTTGGGACCCCTCCTGGCTCCAGACCTCGGCCTCTCTCTGGCCTGAGGAGTGCCAGCCTTGTCCATTCCTCCTTCCTGCTGTGACGCCTTCCGTGCTGTACCCGTGCCCAGAGGGGACAGATGGGAGACCCACCAAGGGCAAAGTTCAAGAGGAGGCCACTTTCCATATCCATCCAGAGATTGACTTGTCCCTTGAAAAACAATAGAACTGAAAATTCTGTATACAGCTACAGTTTTATATAAACTAAAATCAGCAAAATGTCAAAGATGCCTGAGTTTAAATGTTATTGCATGTGTCTGGGTGTCTGTTGATGGGCTAATAAAGTTTGCATGAGAAATAAAATAGACAGAGACAATTGACAAATCTTTATGTATTTCTCATAACATTTATTATTTTTGTTTTCATTTCAGCAAAATCACTGGTTATGTTATGATAATGATTTGCCCACAAACTGGCTTTATTGACAGAAATAATGTAAAGGATGTTTCTTGCACATCTTTTGTAAAATTTGGTTAAACTTTTCTGAACCTGTGGTCCTGTGACCTAACCTGCTTCCTAGCTGCCATCTTCTCTCTCTGGGGACGGTCCCATGTCTCAACGCAGCCTGAGAATTTCAATGCAGGTCACACCCCAGGGCTGGGTTCTAACCGAGGCTCCTGATGCCAGCACCTTGTCCTAGGGCCAGCCTTAGGCACCCTGCAGACTGTTCCCCACTCTGCCCAGCTGCCTTCTGGACCTGCTGCATGCTTCATTTACCCTCTATGCTGTTGGCCTGCTTGGTGTTTTCTTTAAATTGAATTAGTTGTCAGCATTCAAAAATGGAAATGTTTTTGGGGCCAGGCTGGTGGCATAATGGTTAAGTTCGCATGCTCTCCTTTGGCGGCCCAGGGTTTGTGGGTTTGGATCCTGGGTGCACACCTACACACACCGCTCATCAAGCCGTGCTGTGGCAGCGTCCCACATACAAAATAGAGGAAGATTGGCACAGATGTTAGCTCAGGGCCAATCTTCCTCACTAAAAAAAAAAAAAAAAGGAAACATTTTCACATTAAGGTCTGGCTTTTTAGTTTCTTTTAAAATTTAAAAAGCCAGCAACCCTGGGTCGTTTTTCTGCAGAGAACATCTGATTGAGATTGGCAGGGGGGTCTCCAATAGCCAATCATCCCTCTTCTAAAGTAAGAGAACTTCCAGTTTTGGGCTGGGCACATGGTCCCCCACAATAGAAACCACATTTCTCTGCCTCTCTTGCAGCCAGGTGCACCACGTGACTCAGTTCTGGCCAGGAGGAGATGAGTTGGAGAGATGTGTATACTCATGGGTTGTGCCTGGAAGGGAGCCAGTGGCCCTCCATTTTCCCTTGCCTCCTTGCTGTCGGCTGGAAGGTGGAGGCGCTGGTGGGTGGTCTTCGAACATCCATCCAGCTGAGGACAACACCCTAGGGGTGGCAGACGCACAATTTAGAAGCAGCCTGGGTGAAGCAGAGCCACCATGCCCTCTCACACTCTTCAATGAGGTCAAAATTTAAACTTCTATCTCATCTAAGCCACTGTCACAGGCAGGCCACCACTGGGTGCCCCCTTTAGATGAGGCCCCGCTCTCCAGTTTACCACAATCCTCACCACTCCCTAAGCTTTCCCAGCAGCACAGTTAGCTGACATCTGCTACTGAACTCGTGCTGCTCTTTTTTCCCTAATTTCCGCCCTCTACCTACCTGGCCCCACAGACATTTGAGTTTGGGACCCCCATTGTCAACCCTCAAAACACAAAAGGTAAGACACCAGCTTTCCAGTACTTGGGGCTGCTCACCCTTCTTTCTGGGGGGGTACCGTTGGTGACTCCGGGGCTCCCCCTTCTGGGGAGGCTGACTTACTGACTCATCAGTGCTTTGTGGGCACCTGCTCCCTGGAGAAGGGAAAAATAATCAGCAAGTTTCATCTCTGGCAGCAAATGTAAAATGTAAAAGGAAGGTTGAATGGGGCACATGTCACAGCCCCTTGACCGGTGCTCAGCATGGCTCTCTGTCTGCCTGCTATCTTCCTTCCTGCTCCAGGGGGGCACCCGGTGAGAGCCAGGGGCAGGACTGGTCTCGAGTGGTCCGGCCCCCAAGCCTACGTGGCTCCCTTCCGTGCAGTTGGAGACCCAGGGACGTGAGCCGGCTGACAGCCACATCCCAGCTGCAGCGATGGGCCAGGAGCACTGCCCACAGCTACAAGCACCCACGGTATGCCTAGAATGGGCAAAAAGCCTGTATTTGGGACACTTCTTTTCCCCCAGTATGCTTATTAATAAGTGACCCTAAAGCAAGCTTTGTCTGCAGGCTTCAAAAAGGTATTTCCAAAATTAGGCTCAGCCCCACAACCACATCGAGGGGCCGCTGCCGCCCCTCGGCCCTGCTGACCACACCAACTGAACCCCTCCGCGGGTCATGGGGACGGGAGCATGCAGCACGTGCTACTCCAGGTGTGGTCCCCCCACAGCAGCCTCAGCATCCCTGGGGCCGTGTGCGGAATGCCGGCCTCCAGCCCCAGCCCAGAACTGGTGAATCCAAACCTGCTTCTTAAGAAAATCCTCAGGGGATTTGTGCCCACAAACAAGTTTAAGAATCACCAATTCAGGTCCGGCCCCGGTGGTGCAGTGGTTAAGTTCGCACGTTCAGCTTCCGTGACTGGGGGTTCGCTGGTTCAGATCCCGGGTGAGGACATGGCACCGCTTGGCAAGCCATACTGTGGTGGGCATCCCACATATAAAGTGGAGGAAGATGGGCACAGATGTTAGCTCAGGGCCAGTCTTCCTCAGCAAAAAGAGGAGGATTGGCAGATGTTATCTCAGGGCTAATCTTCCTCAAAAAAAAAAAAAACAAAAAAGAATCACCAATTCAGCAAAATGGATGAGAATGGAAAGAGTCTAGGCTTTGGAAGAAAACACACCAAATCCCAGCTATGCCCTTTCTAGCTGAGGGAGCTGGGGCTCATCTCTGAGACTCAGCTATGAAAAGGGAGAAATAATATTAGGCGGAATCATGTGAAGTTGCCCTTTTGTGTAGGTAAAAAAAAAAAAGGCCAAATACAATCGATTTCCTATGGTTCAACCTAATGCTTATCTTACTAGGTGGTTGTGGGAATTAATTTCAAAATGAGATAAAATATACAAAACGCCTAGTACGTGTAGATGTTCACTCAGAGGCACAGCCTTGATCGCCCTTACCACCCCCACCCCGTAGGTTCCCATGAAACCGCGCAAAAGAACCAGGATACACACAAGACCTTAAACCTGGTTCCACACAGAAGCTCCCGGCGCGTGGGCGGGCGGCTACTAGCATGGCCGCACGGAGCTTGTGCAGGGGCACCTGCCGCCATCACCGCTTCCAAATGTTTCCCATTTCACTTCCAGATGAAGAAACGGAATCCTAGAGAGCCTGGGGATGACTCCAGGCCACACAGAGACTCGGATGCTGACTCCGTCCCCAGACAAGGGCACCCCAGCGTGGTCCCCTCCTCTGCTCTCTCCGGGTCGTCCAGCGCATCTCGGGCAGCATCATCCCAATGGGTTGACAGTCTTCCCCAGACAAAGGATGCTTCCTCTGTCTGTGCAGGAAGTCATCACCTGGAAGGGCGGATTGAAGTCAGTGCCTGGATGGGGTGCGGGGCCAAGGTCAGGGTGAGGCCTGGGCATGAGCTAGATGGTGGCCGCAGCCTCTGAGCCCTCCTCATCCAGAGTCTTCATGGCCTTGTGAGTGACCTGCAAGGAAAATTCTGGAATCATCAATTGGCCCTACAGGAGGGATAAACCAGGCCTTTATTTTTGTACCATTTTTCTATTCCCTTCCTTAACCTCACACTTAACCATCGTTCACTTACTCGGTCACCTATCCTTCTGTCCACCCTTTGGATTGTGGGACTTCCTGTCACCGACACGTTACAGACATGTTTGTTTATTTGTGGTTGTGCCCTCCCATCCGACACACTAGATTATAACTGTTCTGTTCACTGCTCGGTCCTTGAACTGAATCTCTGCCCGGGACCCAGTGATCCGTCGCTCTACCATCACTATGTCAGCTTCCTCACCACTGTCTGTGGAAGGTCCCCTAACCCGAAGTCAGAGGACTCTGGTTCTTCATCCCCCCGCCCCCATGATGTGATCTTGGATAAGTCACTTCCCCTCTCAGATGGGGCCCAGGGTCCCCAATTATCCAATGAGGCAACAGAGGCTCAGAGAGGTGGTGTAGCTTGCCTAAGGTCACATTTCACTTCCAGATGAAGAAACGGCTAGGATGTGACACAGCCAGGGCTCAACTCAGGTCTGTGTGACCTCCAAACCCATGCACTTTCTGTCACCCTCTGCTGTCCCTTCTGGAACTGTGTGACATGAAGGCCACAGGGACCCAGTACTGCCCGAGAAAAAGAATGCAAGCTTTTGGTGTCAAATGCTTTGCCTTGAGCTCAAACCCTGGCTTGATGGTACCCTGGGGGGATTTTCTTAGCCTCCTAAGCCTCTGTGAAATGGAGATGACAGCACTACCTCATCACTTTACCGAGCTATTGGCATGGTGCCTGGCGTGGAGCGGAGCTCAGTGAATGGCCAACAGGAGGGGCCCCTGGTGCCTGTGAGCGACCCGCTCTCCCCTGCCCTGCCTCCGATTTGCCCTCAGCCCTCTGCTTCCTCCTGTGATTCTCCGCCTGAGAGCATGGCTCTGGGCATTTCCCTCTGTGCTCTGTGCCTAGGGCCAGGTCTGAGCAGCGTCCCTCCACTCTCTCCTCTACAGATCTTTCTAGATCTTTCTAGAGCACAAATATCATCATGCTTCTTTCCAGGCCTAAAGCGCCTGAGTGCCTTCCCATTTGGCCTTGGATAGAGTCCCAGGTCGTCAGAGTGGCTTCCAGGCCCTCAGCTCCACCCAGATGGGGGGACTTTGGGTTCCCTGAGGTCCCAGCCTCTTCCCTCCTGGCCATCCCCAGGCTCCCTCTCAGGCCCTTCTTTCCACGGTGCATCCTCCAGGCCCAGGGTCAGGGATGACGTCCCCAGAGGCCTCCTCTGCACTTCCAACCCTGATGGTGTGCGTGTGACCGCCTGCCCTTTCCCTGTCTGTCACCGAGGGGCAGGAATGGGGACTTCTTCCCCATGGGATCCCAGTATCTTGTAGTAGCAGGTGTGCAACGATGCGGAATAAATGCAGAGAAGCAATTAGCAACTTGCAAAGTTATAGAAAACCCTCTCCCGGCTCTGAGGAGATACTGGACTGGATGTCTTCTAGGGGTTGACGAAAGACCCTGAGAGCCCCGCCCCCCAACCGGAAACCTGATCCCCAACTTACTCCAGAGCTGTTCACCGCAGGCTTCCCTGGGGGCCTCCGCCCTCAGGCACCAGGGGAGGAGCATCTCCGAGATGTAGGTGCTGGAAATGGAAAATGTGGGGAAATAGAAATCGAGTTGTCTGTGGACAGAAGAAACTGGTTTGCTGCTGAGATCCCGCGTTACACGCGCCCCCCCCACCCCCCGCCCCGCCCCCCGCCCCGCCCCCCGCCGAGCCGGCAGGCCCCAACCTCCACCCCTTCACCAGCCTCATGTGGCAGCCTTCTCGCCCTCTCTCGCCTCTGGTCTCTCTGCCCACTTACTCTCCTCCTTTCTGAGGAGGGAGCCAAGAGAGAGCTTTCTAAAAGGCACACTCTGCTCCACTCAGTGTCTCTCCTGGTTGGCTCCCAAGAGAAAAAGTGGACTCCCTTCCCCTGCCACCACCCTCCCAACCCCGCCTGTCAGGGTACCACTCAGGTCTGCAGCAGAGCTGGGACCAGAACAAGCATCCAGACTCCTGGTCCAGTGCTCCCTCTCAGGCCTCACCCTGAGCCCCACCCAGGGAGGCCAGGGACAGTGCCCTGAGGGGGTGACAGTGCCCTGGGGGTGACAATGCACTGGGGGCCTGCGGGGTGACTAAACCAGGACAAGGATCTGCCTCCAGGACTCCACTGAGCAGTCTACCTGGTCCTGAGCAGACTGTCCCACTCGGTGAGAGTTCCAGCAGCCGGCGTCTTGCAGCCGCCCAGCCTACCGGGCTGCCCAGCTTGAGGAAGACAATGAAGGTGGTGGCGTCCCGGTGTGGCCTCTGCGGCACAGGGCACTGCAGCTCAGGGTCGTGGAGGGAGCCGTGGCAGTCCTGCTTCATCCCGGGGACCTGCACGCCCCCTGCTCAGCCGCAAAGAGCTCCTTGGGGCTAGCAGAACATGGGTCAAAGGCTCGCGCCACCGGGCTGAGGGGAAGAGAAGTGCCAATGTCACCCTTGGTGATAAATATCACAGATGTATATTTGAGTAATGCCTTCCTAACTCTTCTTTTAAAAAAATCTGTCTTTTCATGTATAAAACGAGAATGTTAATCTTAGCCTTGTCCGCGTCATCCAGTGAGGTCAAAGGAGACTGCGGGCATGAATAACTCAAAACCCACCGAGCACTGGAGCCCTGCACAAACATGCGGAGGACAGACTCCCAAGGCTGGACTGAGGAGCGTGATCAAGGAGCGAGGCACACGTCTTATCGGCTTCCGGAGGAAGTACAGGAAACCCCCCACCGGGAGATCCTTCCTGCTCGGACCTGCCGAGGTAGGGGGCTCCTGCTTCTTGATTCAGCGGTTGCTTACAGGGTTACTCAGAGTGGAGACCATAGCCCTCTGGCAGCCGTCCCCCGTGTGGGGAAGGGAGGAGAGGGCTTGAGTCCCTGTCTCACCAGGCCCCTAATTCAGAGTCTCTGCATTTTGAGCAAGCCCCCCAGGGAGTTCTTATGCACACTGGAGTTGGAAAAGTCCTTCTTGGAAGACAAACTGAAAAAGTAGCACGAAAATGGGACAGGTAATGAGATCCCCATCACTGGAGGCATTCAAGCAGAAGCATTAAGGATTCAGTAGGCCTCGAGTGCCTTATCGAGTGCCTCCTATATCCGAGTCAGCAGGGGAGGCTTCCTGGATGCTGTCAAGAGTGGGGCTGGGGAGTGATTGGAGCCCCAATTCCCAGAAGGAGATTCTCCATTGGATATATACCGTCTTACCTCTGAGGAGCAAGTGATTCACGAGGACTGCTACAGTGTCACTCCTGAGCTCTTCCATCCAGACCCCAAGCTTCCCCTGGGTCTGCCTCTCTACATACTCACAGATGCGTTTCTGGGCTTCCATTGGTTCCTGGATGGCTCCCGGGCCCAGGCCACTGAACGTGTGCTGGCCGGTGGTCAGGAGGAGCTGACGGTCCTGCACAGGGAGGCTGAGCAGCAGATCCCGGAAGCCCTCCTGGATCTGGCCTCGGGTATCACGGTGAGGTTGAGCCCCAGGCCTTCCAGGAGCTGGGTCCTGCTGGCCTCTGGGACTCCGAGGATGAGCATGGCCAAGGCCAAGGAGATGCTCGCTGGGGAGAAAAGAATGTTCTTCCCGGGGCAGCCAAAGCCAACTATCTGTAGAAAGTGAAGGCAAAGTCTAAGTTGCTCTCGGAAATTTCGTGGCAGGGCAGGGCAGGCCTGGGAGGGGTTGATGAGATCAGAATCTTGGTTAACCAGGGGCAGACAACCAGCCAGAGCCATGAGCACAGTGACCAGCAGCCACCAGCCAGGGGCCTCCATCCTCTGGGGCCCTTGCTCTGGAAGCAGAAGCACGGAAAGAAAACAACAGTAACAGTAATAAATGGTATTCACGCACCATCAGCTCTGTGCCAGGCACTGAGCAACTCTCTCCAGGCATGGCCTCTTCGTCCTCACCACAGCCCAACGGGGGAGGCACAGTTTTTACTACCCTAGTCGACAGACAGGAACACAGAGGCTCAGAGACAGTAAGTAACTTGCCCAGGGTCAAGCGGCTGGTGGGTGGTGGGGTCAGGACTTGAACCCAGAGCCCGGGCAGGGGGTGGGCTCCTGAGGAGGTGAGAGGAAGCCGACACTGTCTGAGCAGAAGCACGGAGACGCAATGTACCTGCTGGGAGCCCCCGTGGCAGTGCACGCGGGACTCTGTTTGTCCCCAGGGGCCACCATCCTGCTTCCTCCCTGGTTCCCAAGGTGTGACAGGTCTCAAGTCAGCTGAGTCTCCTGCAGCTGCTTCCCGGGGCTTGGGAGGGGCCTCCTGCCCTCTCTGGGGGCTCCATCCTGTCCCCTCCTTCCCGCCCTAATTCCTGCTCACACACAGGGAAGGGGTCTCATCTGACAAACTCAGAGCCCCTCCTCCAGCTGACCCTCTTCAAGTCCTGGTCCCCTGTACTGTACCCCAGACTGCGGCCTTGGGGGAGCCCCTGAGCCGGCTGAGCCCCTGTCTTGGACTTGCAGAGAGCGCCTGGAGGGAAGGAGGGGGGCCGCCTTGCGGTGCAGGGAAATGTCTCGGCGACCTGGGCTCAGCCAGGCTCTGCTGCAGGATCCAGAGACCCTCATCAAGTCACTTTGCCCCTGGGGCCCTCCGCCTGCTCTGTGCGGGGGTGCTGAGAGTGCCCGCGTCTCAGGGTTGTGGGAAGTCAAAGCGATCATGCGCCAAGCTGACCCAGCCCAGGACCGCCCCCGGGAAGGGGCAAACCCCACGGGCACGTGCGGCCTCCCCTCCAGTGCTTTGGACTCAGCAGATCTCAGCTGAGCCTAGAACCCGATTTAGTAAAGGCTTGAGCTGACCCTTGGCTCCACTTAGGGAGCCATCGTGATCCTTCTAAAAGATAAATCAGACTCATTCATTCACTTCCTGCCTGAGACCTCCCATGGCCCCCATCACACTGAGGAGAAATCCCACACCCCTCAGCTGGCCCTACAGGAGCTGGCCCTGGCCAACCTTCTGACCTCACCTCTGACTATCCTTCCCCTCTCTCCCTCTGCTCTAACCACCCTGGCCTTCTTGCTATCTTAGAACTTAGCAAACTCATTCCTACCTCAGGATCTTTGCACCTGCTGTTGGTTGCCTAGGACTTTCCACGGCTCACTCCCTCACTTCACTCAGTTCTCTACTCAAAGGGCACCTCCTCAGAGAGGCCCCACCTCTGCCCTTGTCATTCCATATGCTGCTTTGTTTTTTTTAACCCCATCTGGAACAATCAGACATATTCGTCTGGCTTCCCCCCGAGAAGGTAAGCTTCCTGAGGACAGATGTCTGCGCCACTCACTGCTCAATTCCTAGTGTGCAGCACAGAGTGGACACTCAGACAGTATCTGTCGAGAGAGCAAATGGTCCATGGGCTACCCTTCAGAAAACCCCATCCTGGGGCTTCGCCCTCCCCTTGGAGCACAGGGATTTCCTGGCTCTTCTGGGATCGCCCCCCCCCCCCCCCACTAACAGCGGACCGTTCCTGCTCCCCCTGCCACAAGCCTCTCTCTGGGTTTGGGTTAACTGTGGACAGAGCCGATCGCCATGGCCGCACTGCATCCTGCCTCTGATTCCCACGTGACCCTAGGCCGTCCCGGGCCTCTGTAAACGTGGGTTCTCTGTCTATAAAGGAAGAAGTGACTGAAGCTCAGCCCCAGGAGAGCCTCGTCGGCGCCGCTCGGCTCCTGGCCGTTCATTTATCGGAGGGGAACAGACGGCCTCCGTCTGTTCGTTTGCCTGCTGATCCGCTTCGGTGACTAGCTTGGCTTTGTAGAGAAGTTTAAGGAAAGTTCATTTTCTTATTATCGTTACGTTCGCTCATTCGCTCATTCAGTCATTCACAACAAACATCGACTGTGTTGGGACTTGAGCTACCTGCTGGGGAAGCAGGACGGATGAGGCACAGCGCTCCCTCGGGGACCCCGGTCCGGTGGGGACAAACGCACAGAATTCATGCAGGGCAGTGAGTGCGGCGTGCCCAGGTCCCCCAAACCATCTGGCTTTCTAGTGACAGGGCGCCATGGTCCAATGTGAGCATTGTACAGATGGGAAAACTGAGGCCCAGGGGGAAGCTTGGTCACTCACTCATTGACTGGCTCATTTACAACTATTCAGCAGGCAGGACGTGAGGGACAGGCGGCCGGGGCCCGGCCTGAAAGGAGCTCACCTGCTATGGCGGGAGACAGGATGCAGAGAGCTGACTCCAGCTCCGTGAGCGACGGCAGTGAGAGGCGGCCTGCAAGGGGTAACCGCGGAGCCTGCAGGAGACATGGAAGGCAGGGAGCTCCTGGAAGGCTCCCTGGAGGAGGTGGCCCCTGAGCTGAGACTGGAAGATGGATCAAGAGAGAGCCAGGAAAGGGGTTTCGGCAGAGGGAAGAGCATGCTCAAGGTCACTCCAGACAGGGGGCTCTATGTGCAGCTCTTGGAGTGTGAGGGGTGCATGTGTGTGTGTATGTGTGCATGCACACGTGTGTCTCGTGATGAGCTAACTTGCGTCAGGTTCCCTGAGGCTGTGGGGCTGGGACTCCAGCCCCACCCACAGCCCCACACTCACCTGAAACTGGATGCTTTTCACAAGCCTTGAGAGGAGCTGGGGGCATTCCGCAGGTCTGCATGGCCCCCCACACAGAAGTGTGTCCCGGTGGGGAGAGTGGTGAGAGGCCGGGCCTCTGGGATTAGCACAGATACACTGAGGCCGCCCTCGGCTGGCCCAGTGTCCACCCTCAGCACAACGACACTGAGGAGAACACCCCGCCCTCGGTCCCGGTTGTGTGGAGACCCACACGTGGAGGAGAAAGAGCTATGGAGCGCGGGTGGCGCTCTGCAATCGGAGCTGGTGTCTTGGAGCTGAGTCTCCACTCCCCCACTTTTTTGCAGCCTGATGCTCTCATGAGTCTCGGTTTCCTCCTTTGCCCCCTTACCTCTCAAGGTTGCCGGGAAGATTGAATCTAGTGGTACATAGGGACGCTCTTTAAAAGGGTACAGGGCTGAGCTAACAGGAGAGATGCTCCAGCCTCTCCTGGCCTCGTTCTTTCATCCAACACGCATCTGGGGACGCCGACTGCCTGCCAGATGCTGTGCTCATCACAGGGGCGCGGATGCCGAAGTTGTAGTTCTTGTCTCCAAGAAGCGTGGGTGATGACTCTTTGAAATGTCATGATGGTTTATTCATTTTGGCCATAGAGTTCTAATTTGGCTAAATTATAATAGCTAGTTCTTCAGGAAAGTCCATAGGACTTTCCACTTTAACGCAGCATAAGCATAAACAGAAAAGTTAACATGTACTCAGCAGAAAGAGTATTTGCAAAACTTCTGTCCTTCTTGAGCTGGCTTGATGGCAGGGATGGCACAAAGGTGGCCTGCCGACTGAGTGCAGAGACAAGGTTTACATGAGCCAATGGGTGTGAGCCAGATGGAATCTTCTCCCAGCTTTGTTGATTATCGCGTTATTTTTACTCCGCTCATCCTCTGCCTGGACATGAACACCCACACAGTGACTTCTTGACTTCTCAGGACCTTCCATTCTTTCTCTGGATATTCACTCAGGGGAGGGAACCGCAGGGGGCAGGGGTCTATCATGGGATTCGCTGTGTTCATTCATTCATTCACTCCTTCACTAGGGAGGGCCCACTGCATGCTGAGGGTGCAGTAAGGACTGGGGAATAAGGCACAATCCTGCTCTCCAGGATTCTTTTATTTCTAATTTTTATTATGGAAGAATTCAAACATATGGAAAAATAGAGAGAATGGGTTAATGAACCCCCGCATACCCAATATCAGTTTTTCCACACCTCCCAGCCCCTTAACCCCTTGGGATTGTTTTGAAGCAAATCTTACACATCCTTTGATTTTATCTATAAGAATTAAAAAAAATCATACCCACAATAGTATATCACACCTTTAAAAAAACCCATAATTCCTTAATGTTATCAAATATCATGGCATTGTTTCCTTAATTGGTTCCCCCCAATTTTTTTTATAACTGGTTTGTTTGGATTAGGATCCAAACAAGGGCTGCACATGGCATTTAGTTACCGCATCTCTAAGGCGCTCTCTCTATTGAGGTGAAATTCACGTAACGTAAAATTAACCATTTTGAAGGATACAGGGCAGTGGAATTGGTACATTCATGGACTCTGTGTGACCATCGCTTCTACCTAGTTTCAAACTATTTTCATCACCCCCAAAGAAGACCCCATACCCATCAAGCAGTCATTCCCCATTCTCCTCTCTTCCCCTGAGCCCTTGGCAACTGCTAATCTGCTTTCTGTATCTCTGGATTTCTCTGTTCTGGACATTTCATATAAATGAAATCATCTAATATGTGACCTTTTGTGTCTGGCTTCTTTCACTGAGCATAATGTTTTCAAGGTTCATCCATACTGTAGCCTGTATCAGAACTTCATTCCTTTTTATGGCTGAATAGTATTCCATCGTATGGACATACCACATTTTGTTTATCCATTGGTCAGTTCATGAACATTTGGCTGTTTAGGTTTTTTGGCTATAGTGAATAATGCTGCTATGAATATTCATGTACAGGTTTTTGTGTGCACATACACTTTCATTTTTCTTGGGTATATACCTAGGAGTGGAATTGATGGGTCATATAGTAACTCTATGTTTTGCTTTTTGAGGAACCACCAAACTGTTTTCCAGAGCAGCTGCGCCATTTTACATTCCTACCAGCAGTGTACTGGGGTTCCAGTTTTTCCACACTCTTGACCCTACGCATTATTTTCCATTATTATTAGTAGTAGCATAACCATCCTAGCAGATGTGAGGTGGTACCTCACTGTGGTTTTGATTTGCATTTCCTTAATAATGAATGATGGTGAGCATCTACCCAGGGCTTATTGGCCATTTGCATATCTTCTGTGGAGAGACGTCTATTCAAGCCCTTTGCCCAGCTTTGGGTTGGATTCTTTGTCTTTTTACTATCGAATTCTAAGTGTTCTTTAAATATTCTACATACAATTCCCTCATCAGATATATAATTTGCAAATATTTTCTCTCATCCTGTAGGTCGTCTTTTATTTATCTACTTTTTTCTTTCGTTGCTCATGCTTTTGGTGTCAGATCTCGGAATCCATCCAAGGTCATGAAGATTTACTCCTGTGTTCTCTTCTGAGAGTTTGATAGGTTTCGCTGTTCTGTTTAGGTCTTTGATCCGTTTTGAGTTAATTTTTATATATGGTGTGAGGTAGAGGTCCAGCCCTCCCCACCCTGAATATATCACAATATATTTTAATTGCAAGTTTACTTATTTGTGCCCCTTCCTACACTTAAAGTTCCTTGAGAGCCGGGCCCCTGACCCTCTTGTACATGGTTGTATTCTCATTAAGACAGCAGTGATTAACACATAGTAGGTACTCCATAAATATTCAGTGAATAAATGAATGAATGGGTGAATAAATTGATACAATTTTTGTTACAGAATGTGATTATTGATATGGTTGGGTGAGATCTTCTAACTTTCTATTTGTGTTCTATTTGATCCATCTGTATTTGGCATTTTTTCCTCTTGCCTTATTTTTGGCTTATTTGAGTAGTTTTTATGTTTCCATTTTACTTAGCTATTGGCTTATCAGCTATACTTGTGTTCTATATGTTTTCAACAGATAGAGGGTTTATAATAAATCTTTAACTTATCACTATAGACATTCAAATAACATTCTATCTCTTCAAGGAAAGTATAAGAACCTTCCATTAATATCTTTGCCTTTTTCTCCCTCTGTCCTTTCTGTTATTGTTGATTTTCCTTTTACTTTTACATACGGTAAACTCCATAATACGTTGCAATTACTTTTTCCATAAAACAGTCGATTATCCATCGAAGAGATATAAAATGGGTAGAAGTCAACTTATTTACCATTTTTGGCACTCTTCATTTCTGGGTTTAGATACCAATTTCCATCCGTGTCATTTTCCTTCTGTCCAGAGAACTTGCTTTAACATTTTTTTGTAATGCAGGTCTTCTGGGAATGAACTGTCTAATCTTTTGTTTGTCCGAAAGTATCTCTACTTTGCCTTCGATTTTGAAAAATATTTTTGCTCGGTATAGACATGTCATGTCATAAAACTACAATGATTTATTGTTATTATCTCTCCTACTTCTGGCGTTTGACTCTGACCAGGCTCAGCGAGGCTGTTTTCATTCTGCTGTCTTCTCTGGTTACCCTCTGACACGGCTGGGGCCGAAGCTGTCGCAGGCTTCCTCACTCACATGTCTGGTGGTAGATACTGGCTGTCAGCAAAGACTTCAGCGGGACCTGAGGGAAAAAATCCCTCCTTGGGGCTCTTCCGTGTGACTTGGGCTTCCCCACAGTATTGTGCCGGACTCCAAAGTCACATAGCATCACTTGCACCCCGCCATATTGGTTGAGGCAGTCATAAAGGGCCACCCAGGAAGTGCCGAGCTCACATCGTGGGATGGGAAACATTGTTTCGGCTCTTTTTGGCAAATACACTCCTACGTGTGTTCCTTACACCACAGCTGAGAGTTTACTCCTCTTTCTTCTCCTTGTATTTTCTACTTTAACTAAGTTTCTATTAATTCCTTTTTAGCCATATCTTTATTTGTAAAGTCAAATACATTTAGCTCCCTTAATATTTACCTTCTTTTTCTCAATGGTCATAATTGGATACATGTTTCAACTGTCCTTTGGAAATAAGATACTGGCTCCAATCAAAATGTATGGTTTTTCCCCCCCAAGATGGAACATTATTCCCGCCTCCTCCCTTGAAATCTGGTGGCCATTGCCCACCCAAAATAAGATGAGACCATCACAAATATTTTCCCTTTTCCTCTCTCTTTCTAACCTTGCTCTTCTCTTTATGAAACATTTAAGAGCTCTTTATTTCTACTTTTTCTTTCTTTTCCCTTGTGCTGGAATGACTGCCTAAAATATATCCACAATCCTTGGAACCCATGAATATTACCTTTATGCCAAAAAAAAAAAAAAAAAAAAGGAGAGGGTCTTTGCAGATGCGATGAAAGTGGAGGATCTTGAGATGGGGAGGCCATCCTGGATTATCCACGTGGACCATGAATGCCATCACCAGTGTCCTTATAAGAGGTTGGCAGAGGGAGATTTGACACAGATGGCAGAGGAGAAATTGATGTGACTACAGAGGCAGAGATTGGAGTGATGCACCCACAAGCCAAGGAGTGTTGGCAGCCACCGGCATCTGGAAAAGGCAAGGAAGGGGCTCTGCCCTAGAGGCTGTGTTTTAAGTCACCCAGTTTGCGGTGATTTGTTACAACAGCCATAAGAAACTGATGCCCACTGCAAGCCCTTGGTTGTGTCAGGTTTAATGGTGGAAGGAGAAGCCATCTCTCTCCCTGCCCTGCTGGTGTTGGAGCACCAGCTCTCAGAGGCTCCTGGGGAAGCCCCTCGTTCTCCAGTCTCCTTGCTCTTGCCTCAGCCTCAGGGACAGGCAGACTCAGCCTATCCAGTCAAAGAGTCAAAGTCAGCCATCTCCCCAGAGGATCTCTGCAGACCAAGATCTTCCCAGGATCCTCTACTTTCTGAGCATCTCCCAGGACACTTGGACATGGGTCTCCAGGTGCTTGTCCATCCATAAGACGGGAAACCTCACACTGGCTCTCTTTGCAGGACCCCTACAGCCCAATGCCCCACCAATGCCCAGTACCAACTTCATTAATAGCTATCGATTAATATCTCCCTCCCTTGTATTGTCAACCATTCTTTCTCTCCAGGCTTCTTATCATCAGCATTTAAACATGCTCAACTTTCACTCAACATTAACTTTTTAAAAAAAGTATCTCTCCCTTAATGCCCCCTCCAGCTCCCTCTTGCCTCTCATTGTCTGATGCCAAATTGCTAGAAACAAACTTGTGCATTTGCTGTACCCCTTGTTCACCACTCATTCTCTCTGAGCTCTGCCCTCTGCTTTCTGCTCCCATGTCTCAGCTGTGAACGTTCCTGCAAGTCACCGAGAGCTCCACGGGGTTAGTCCTGCCTGGTCGGTGGCCGCTCTTCTTCCTTTCTCTCTCTCCTTGTTTCCCCCCCGACTCTCTTCCTAGTCCTTTTCTGTCTCTTTGGGTGACCTCTCTTCCTCTTTCTTGTCCCTTCGGTGTGGGGATTCTTGCCAATCGGCCCCCAGGCTCTCTTCTCCGCACACTCTCACGAGGCAGTTTCATCCTCTCCCAGCCTTAACACATCCCCACATCTCCCACTCAGATTTCCCTACTGAACGCCGCATCCGCAGATCCCACTGCTTGTGGCTCTTTTCTTGGTGGGTGATGGGCAGGCATCTCAGGTCTGTATCCCAGCTCATCATCTTCCTCACCAAGCGTCATTCTCCTTCTGCGTCACTTGTCTCACCAAATGGCGTCTTCCAGTTTCCCCAGCTCCCAATCCGGCAACCTGAGCGCCATCTTTACTTCAGACTGTCGCTCCTTCTCCATGAATAATTGATCACTCAGTCTATCAATGATACCTTCGAAGTATGTCTCAAAATGTCCCTTTTTCTCTCTCTCCACATCTACCTCCATGCTCTGTCTGCTATCACCTCTTGCCTTAATTCCTGCCACTGCCTCCTACTTGTACGCCATTCCATTTGGGCAGAGCTTTGTAGAATTGTGCAAGGAGAGTATGTGGTCCAAGGCAGTGGTGTGTTGTAGCCAGGAGGCCTCAGCACTGATCATTTTCCTGACTCCCAGGTTTTTACAGAGCTTTGTGCACAGATCATGAGATCATGGAGGTTCGGGGGACACAGGAGGCTCCCCCAGGGTCCCTCAGCACTCCAGAACTCAGCCAGCCTCAGAGATCCGAGGCCCCAGCTCTCCTGCTCTCTGGACCTTAGCTGGGCCCCTCCCACTCTGCAGGGCATTCTGGGCTTTACTGAGGTTGCTGTCCCTCACAGAGACCACCAGGGTACCCCACAGATCACACACATCTGGGTTTACTAAACTTGCCGAGCAAGAGGGAGCATGGCTTTAAAGCATCTCAGTCATGGCTCCAAAGGGGAGGTACTTACAGGATTCCACGGACTGGAGTTAGTTCACAGTGGCTTTAGGGTGATAGTTAGAAGGCGTGGTCAGAATTTCCAAAGCAGACGAGTAGTCAGTGGTCTTATCTTTGAACCCATGAGTCTGTGCATTACTCTTTTTTTTTTTTAAGATCAGCACCTGAGCTATCAACTGTTGCCAATCTTTTTTTTTTTTTTTCCTGCTTTATCTTCCCAAATCCCCCTGGTACATAGTTGTATATCTTAGTTGCAGGTCCTTCTAGTTGTGCTATGTGGGACACCGCCTCAACGTGGCCTGATGAGCAGTGCCATGTCCCTGCCTAGGATCCAAACTGGCAAAACCCTGGGCCACCGCAGCGGAGCACACGAACTTAACCACTGGGCCGCAGGGCCGGCCCCAGAGTTACTCTTAAAACAGTTTGCGCTGGCCTTGGCTTGGAACCTATGCTCTGAACAAGCTACTGTGAATACAATCTGGACTTGGAGAGGCCATGTGACAAGTCACGGTTGGGTACAGCCCATCTGTTTGGCAAATCCTCGTACAGTTTACTTTGCAAATTGCAATTTCAGTCTTGTTGCTTCTTGGGGTGTCAACCTTGCCCAGAAAGAGGATGCTCTGGGTGTCTTGGGAATTGATGGCCATTAGGAAGGGACTGTTGAAATGCACAAAGGTCGACAGGGTCCATTTTGCTGAGAAGAAGTGATCTTGATGCCCACGGTGGTGGCTGCTTCAGTGCCTTCCTCAGCCGTCTCAGCCACAGACTCATGCTGCACCTATGCAGAGAGTAGATCACACACTTAAATTTTAGAGCAGGTTTCTGGTGGGGCTGAGGGCAGGGCGGGAGTGGAGTGGGGTTGTGGACCTCAGCCTTTGATGTGGTTATTACTCATAATATTATTAGTAAGAGTAATAGCAGTAATCAGTGGTCTTTTAGAGCAAATGCTCACTGGTCATTTAAGTGCAGAGGCAGTGACAGTCCACGGTGTCCGGTAACTTGGCCAAGGCTGTATAATTATTGTGTCAATCCAAGATTTGAACTGAGGCCTGCTGACTCTGAAGCCACCATCGATAGCTGTGTGGTGGGAGGAAAGGCTTTGAGAAGCTTGAAGGAGAAGAACAAGCTGCATGGAATCTGTGGGCATCTTTCCCCCATTTCCTCACCAGTAAATCTGCATAAAACAGATGCTGGGCAAGTGTAAACCTTTTCGCAAGATATGAATCATCCCATGTGTTCAACCTCAAAGTACCATCTTGTTTCCAGACCCCTCTGTTTCCCTATCAGCCTCTCCTGCCTCACTTCCTGATTTCCCCAGTCTGGAATATGATAATCCCATCATTGAATCAATCTGGTCAATATTTTGAATAGACTAATTTCCCTTCATGTCAGTCATTCGTGGTCCCTCCATCTCTGTTGCCAGGGGAAACTTTGACTCTGCTAGCATCCTGCATGCTGCCTTCTTCTTGTCTGTGTCTGGACTGCTGAGATAACTGGAAACCACATACTTGACCAGGTCAGCAACAAGGCCTCCAGCTCCCTGTGGATCCTTAATCATGCCTGCTAGAACTTCGAGGTTTCCTGATGTCTCCTTGTCTCCCTCTCCCCAGACTTCTGGTCCATTTGCTTCTGCAAGATGGATGGTAACATCTCTCTCTACAGCATGGGGGAAAATAGGAGTCATTCGAAGGGAGGTCCCTCAGCTTTCTGACAACATGCTTAGAGCCACATTTCATCCTCCCTGTCCTCGCTCTAGAATGGAAGGCATGCCACACCTCTGATCAAAGGGCTCCCCTCCCATGCTGGGCATCCCGGCCATCCCCCATTTCACCATCTCTAACTAACCTCTTCTATCCTCAACCTCTCTTTCATTCTGATTTTTATTATTTAAACATGCTCAAGTCCCTCATTTTAAAAAAAGGGTTAGGAAAATCCTCACTTTATCCTAAATGACTCTCAAAGTCTCTTTTCTCCTCTTTCCCACCTTTTGATGCCAAACTGTTATGGAGCGATGTTGATACTGTAGACTCCTTTAGTTGACCGCTCATCTCCCCCCGCCCCGCTACCATCCAGTTCCTGCTCTCACCCTTCACTGTGATTGTTCTTGTGAAGGTTACCAACTGTCAACTGTTGGGCTATTCCAGGGGGACCCTTGTCATTCTTCTCCTCTGTGACCACCCAGCTCCGTTCTGTGCTGCTGACCATCCACCGATGTTGTAGCATCTTCTTCCTTTGGCCTTCATGAGCCCACGCTTTTCCTCCTGCATCTTTTCCTGCCCCTTTGCTGTCTCCTCTGAGGTGTTCTCGTGGTCTGCGTGTTCCCTTACTTGTTGGAGTTTTGTTAAGGATGGCTCCAGGCTCTCAGCACATACACGCTCTCTAAGACATCCATCCCCACTCATGGGTTCACTTATCCACCTACACACAATGATCATGAAATCCATCTCTCCAGCCTAAATTGCCCTACTGGCCTTCAGATCCACAGAGCCCATTATTCGTTGGATTTCTCTTCTTAGATGACCTACAGACGTCCCAAACTCCACGTGTTCAAATCTGAGCTTATCATCTTCCTGCAGAAAAATATCATTCATTCGGTAATCCTTAGCTCACAGAACAGTGTGAATTCCAGTTTCCCAGGCTCACAGACCAGCATCCTGGGTGTCATCCTTGATTCCTCCCGTCGTTTGCACAACCACTAAGTCTTGTCAATCTGTTGACATCTCTTCAATTAATCTCCTTTTCTCTACACACTTCCTCAATTCCTTGGCTCAGGTTAGAATGCCTGGTCATTGTGTTTCTCTTCTTTTCACCCAACCCACACCCCATCCCCGATCCGTGCTCCCCTCCTCAGCCAGCGTGATCTTTCTAAAGCATAATCTAATCAATACACTCCCCTTTCACAATATTTCACAGTTACCCATGGCCCTGTGAATAAGTGCTAAAATAATTGTGGATGACATCAGTAAGATGGACAAATAAGACATTCTTTGCTCATATGCCCACCTCAACAACAATAATTTAGCATCCATCTATGGACAAAAGTGCTGTTGTGGGGGCGGTGGAATCCAGCACCATATGCCAATCTCACACACCTGTGCATCAGGTAATCGTCGTACAGACCTCAGGTCCAGACCCTGAGGTGGCCTATGGGCTGGCTCCAGCCTCTGTTGGCTGTGGTCTGAGAGCCCCTGGATACCACTGATTTAGACAATCACCCGCGGACAAGACAGCCTTTGTGAAAGACCCGGAGTCCAGTGGAGAAGTTCCAGCATACCCTTGGAACAAAAAAAAAAAATCCAAGTTTGGTGCATTGACTTTACCCAGGTCACCCCTCTCCCAAGGCGGCAGAGCTCAGCGCCAAGAGAGCCCTTCTTAGCCTGTGATTTGTCCCATGGGGGAAAGTAAGAGCAGGTGAGTGGTCGCCTGGCTTCCCCAGCCGTGCAGGATGCTGCCGAAGAGGCTCATGCCTCTCTTGCCCCACGCACAGTGCTGAGTTGTGAGCTGCGCTACCTGGGGGAGGTGGGCAGCTGGGAGAAGAGCAGCCGGAGCTTGGAACACGTCATTGTGTCGTGGAGCCTACTAACCGCGTCACAGACTCCATCGGGAGGCCCACCCACAAGCTGCTGGGCACCTCACCCACCGATCCCCCCAACTGGCCTGCAGGTACCCCCAGTGCTCTGTGTGTCTCGCTCCCACTCCCACTTCCCCACCCCGTGGAGGGCTTCCTATGCATGCTCCCATTGGCAGCAAGAGTGAGCTTTTGGAAGAGCTCGAGAAGGATTGGTATTAATTCTTCTTTAAATGTTTCATATAATTCATCAGTGAAACCACCTGGTCTTGGGCTTTTCTTGGGAGATTTTTGATTATTGATTCAATCTCCATACTTGTTATTGATCTATTTGGATTTTCTATTTCTTCATGATTCAGTCTTGGGAAGTTGTATGTTTTTAGGAGTTTATCCATTTCTTCTAGGTTGTCCAATTTATTGGCATACATTTATTCATGGTAGTCTCTTACAATCCTTTGTATTTCTGTGGTATCAGTTGTAATGTCTCTTCTTTCATTTCTGATTTTATTTGAGTCTTCTCTCTTTTTTTCTTAATCTAGTTAAAGGTTTGTCAATTTTATTTATGTTTTCAAGAAGCCAGCTCTTAGTTTCATTGATCTTTTCTACTGTTTTTCTGATCTCTATTTCGTTTATTTCTGCTCTGATCTTTGTTATTTCCTTCCCTCTGGTAACTTTAGGCTTCATTTCTTCTTCTTTTTCTAGTTCCTTGAAAGTGAGGTTGTTTATTTGAGATCTTTTTCTTTCTTAATGTAGGTGTTTATTGCTACAAATTTCCCTTTAGAACTGCTTTTTCTGTATCTCATAAGTTTGGGTATGTTGTATTTCCATTTCCATTTATTTCAAGGTGGTTTTTTATTTCCCTTCTGATTTCTTCTTTGATCCATTGGTTGTTCAGGAGTGTGTTAATTTCCACATATTTGTAATTTTTTAAAGCAATCCTGAGAAAGAAGAACAAAGCTGGAGGCATCACTCTTCCTGATTTCAAACTATATTACAAAACTATAATAGTCAAAGCAGTATGGTATTGTCATAAAAATACACGTAGACAAATAGAGTAGAATCAAGAGCCCAGAGATTAACTCCTGCATATACAGTCAACCAATATTTGACCAGGGATCCAAGAACATACAATGGGGAAAAGATAGTCACTTCAATAAATGGTGTTGGGAAAACTCGGTAATCACATGTAGAAGAATTAAATTGGACCCCTAGCTTACACAACTCAAAAAATTAACTCAAAATGGGTTAACAACTTGAACATAAGACCTTCCTAGAGCAAGACATAGGGAAGGAACTCCTTGACATTGGTCTGGGAGCGATTTTTTGAATAGGCACCCAAAGCTTAAGCAACAAACGCAAAAATAAATAAGTAGGACTACATCAAAGTAAAGACCTGCAGAAATGAAAGCACCAACAAAATGAAAAGGCAACCTATGGAATGGGAGAAAATATTTGCAAATCCTTTAGCTGATAAGGAGTTAATATCCAAAATATATGAAGAACTCATACAACTTAACAGCAAAAAAATAAGCAATCTGATTAAAAAATGGCCGTGGGACAAGAATAGACATTTTTCCAAAGAAGACATACAAATGGCCAACTTGAAAAGATGCTCAAAATCAGTAACCATCAGGGAAATGTAAATCAAAGCCATGTGAGATTCACCTGGCACCTCTTAGGATGGGTGTTATAAAAAGACAAGAGATAGCAAGTGTTGGCCAGGATGCGGAGAAATGGGAATCCTTGTGCACTGTTGATGCGGATGTAAACTGGTACAGCCACTACAGAAAACAATATGAAGGTTCCTCAAAAGTTGAAAATAAAACTGCCCTGTCATCCAGCAATCCCACTTCTGGGTATTCATCCAAAGGAAATGGAAAGTACTGTCCCAAAGAGACATTTGCACTCCCATGTTGACTGCAGCATTATTCACAATAGCCAAGATATTGAAGCAACTTAAGCATCTGTCTGAGTGTGATTGGAGAAAAACATATGCTATGTGTGTTTATACACACACACACACACACACACAATGGAATATTATTCAGCCATGAGAATACAGGAAATCTTGCCATTGTGACGTCATGGCTGGACCTTGAAAGCATTACACTAAGTGAAATAAGTCAGACAGAGAAAGAGAAATACTGGACGATCTCACTCACATGTGGAACCTAAAAAACCAAACTCATAGGAACAGAGAGTAGAACGGTGGCTGCCAGGGGCTGGGGGTTGGGAAATGGGGAGATGTCGGTCAAAGTGTACAAACTTCTAGTCAGAACTCGAATAAGTTTGGGGAGCAATGCACAGCATGGTGAGTATAGTTAACGATACTGTATCATATAACTGAAAGTTGCTAAGAGAGTAGGTGTACATGTTCTCACCACACACACACAAAATGGAGGTGTTAATGAACACGCACGTAACCCTGTTCACTCTATGTGTGGATGAAATCATCCCCTTGTACACATTAAATTAGCACAATGTTCTATGTCAATTATACCCCAACAAAGCTGGAACAGAAATAGAATCATTAACAGGTTTTGTAAGATGTGGTCTTGTCTGTTGTTCTCCATAGCTTCAGAGGTGACCAACGTTCCCTCAGAGTCCATGATCCAAGACCATAGGATCTTCTTCTAGCTGCATGAACACACACACTCTCTCTTCTTTCTCACCAACCTGTCTCCTCCAGGTGTCTCCTCTTCACTGTACAGGACTTAAGATTTGAAGACAGTTCTTCTAGGAGGCCAGACTCAAATCCCCCACTTTGGGGCTCATTTCCGAGCTTACTTGGCATCCATAGCCTGCCCATCAGAACAGTTGCTACATCCACGCTGAGTTCTCTCCTTGCCATCAGGCTGCGGGCTCCACGACGGCAAATTCCGGGTCTACCTTCATTCCCCAGAAGGCCCAGAGCTAGCCCAGAGCCCGCACTCCAAGGGTGTGCATCCGTGTTGGCTGAATGAGAAAACGAACACGTGTCCTTTATTTGTGTTGGTGCCTTTTCAGACCTGGACTTGATTTCTGGTCAGTGAGGGAGAACAGAACAGACGCTAGGGATGTCCCTGCAGGTGGTCTGTACTGGGAGGCCCGTCAAGGGCAACAATTGGTGACGAGCAGGTAGATGGACTCTTGGCCCCCACGGGAGGGAGCAGAGTGACACCAAGCCCCAGAGTCAAAGATATGGAGCCAGGCTCCCCCCTAAACGAGAGACTCAGCCTTCCACCAGCGAGACCCAGACCCAGACGAAGATGAGCCCTGGGCTGCAGCCCCAGGCTCCTTAGCCACCTGGACCCAGGGCAGGAGGGAACGGGGCTGAGGGCTGGGGCAGGTCAGAGCCGCCTCCCGTGGGTGCCAGGCGGGCCCAGCCAAGGGATGAAGAGCCCCAGGGACCTGGACTCGGGCAGATGAGGACTTAATTCACCTGGAAAAGCCTCTCAGAATGTTCTTTCTTGCCTCTAGAGGAGCTTTCAGACTTAGGAGCAAACATTTCAGTGACTTCCTGCTTTCTTACACATGTGCATGTGTGCGTGTGCATGCACACACACACACACATATCGCCACTGATCCCCTTTCTCTTTCACATTTCTAACAGGCCCTTCCTGTACCTCCTGCTGCCCCCGTCCCTACTCTCAGCTTGTCCCCCAGGGACCAGCTCCTCTGCCCTCATCTGTGTCCCCTGCCCGAATCTGAGACCCACGACTGCAATCTCTCTCTGGTCTGTGTCTTCAGCCCTCTTAACCCCGTCCTCTGCCCAGCACTTGGCCTTCTTGAAACCCCCAAGGAGGCTGCTGATTGTGGAGGCAGAGACCCACCACTACAGAGGCTGAAGCCGCCAGCACTTCATGGAATCGGGCCTCTAGGGGACCCATTGCTGAGCCTGGCAGACCTGCTGTGACACCCTGGTCCGCTCTCTGTCCCATTCCATGATTCCCCTACCCTCACCCCTGGCAAATGTCACTCAGCAGGTGCCTTTGCCTCCTACACTGGAAATGACCAGAGCCATCAGAGAGGAGGAGGCCCCCTAGCCTCCTGCTGAGAAACACACACCTCCCCCGGGCCCCAGCAGGCCTGTGCCTGCCTTCCTGCCACAGTGGGAGCCTCGACCCTGGACTCTCGCCCTCCACCTGGTCTGGATCCTGTCCCGTCTCATCCCATCCCAGGACCGGGCTCTCTCTGGGGATGCTTCGTGCCACCCTGATGGTCGCTCACTGTCCACGTTGGGGCGGGGCTCAAGCCACCTATACTAATTGTATCTTAGGAGCTGTGCTACGCTGCATCCCTGGCTGTTTGTCACCCCACCTCCTGAATCTTTCCTACAGTCCGAAAAACTTGCCCGTGTTCCCGCATCTTTAAGCACACAAACTTCTCCAGCACAGCTCTGGCCACCCCCCCACCCTCTCTCTCCTCCCCTAAAAGGCTAACATCTAGAAAGGTCATCCGCACTCACGCTCCCTCTCCAGCCTACTGCAGTCTTCCCCTAACTCTCTGCATGCCCCGCCTGCCCTTCCCGAGGGGCTGTAGGTAGCTACATCCCAGGGGCCCATTCACTGTTACCTGACCCCAAGTCCTCCCCGTGTCCCCTGGCAACTCTCGCCTCTTGGTTTCTGGGGACGACTTTCCTTGCGCCCTCCTCCCTCCTCTGCCCTCTGGTCACTCTCCTTGGTGAGCTGCCTTTCCCAGTGGCTCCTCCAGGGCAGCCTCGCTCTGCTCCTCGTGCTCCCTGGCATTACTGTAGGGGCTTCCTCCCCTCGGTGCTCACCTGCCCATCCGGCAGGACGAAGCCAGCCCAGATCTCTCTCCTGAGGAAATCCCTCGGTGTCTCCTGGGAACCGCAGACTTGGGGTGTCCGAGCCCGCACGTGTCCACGTCCCCTCCCAGCACGCTCCTTCGGCCGACTGTCCTATCTCAGCGAATTCCTGTCATCGCCCAGGGGTCAAACCCTTATGCGGGGGTTCCCTCCCTTCTTCCCCACATCCTCACGAGTCACATCACGTCTCCTCGCAACCCCGCTCTCCCTCTCCAGCGGGGACTTGCTTCGCCCCGTTTCCTGTGACAGCCCCTCCAATGCCCCGCCCGCCCCAGGTCCTGGGCCAGAATCACTTCTCTACACAGCAGCCAGTCATTTTTCTAATATGCAACTCTGCTCACATCAACTCTCTATTTAAACTCCGTTAAAGCTGCTGCAGCTCTAAGGAACTGTTCCAGACTCCTTACTGGGCTGCCAGGCCCTAGGCGGCCCAACAACTCCATTGTGGTCCCCTCCTTTCTGCCACTCCTCCACTCCTTGCTCCAGAGCTGCCCAACTCCTTTTGATTTCTTGAAAATACCCCCACTACTCTTTCTCCTTCCTGGAACATTCTCCTCTCTGTTCACTTGACCATCTTCTACTCTTCCTCTGCTCACAGCACAGAAATCACCTCCTCCTGGAAGCCTTCCCTGACTTCCCCAACCGAGTTTGGTGTTCTCCTCTTTGCTTCCAGAGCCGTGTTTCATCATCTATCTCATCTATCAGATTCTAAGTGCCATGAGGGCCATCGTTGTGAAAATTTTTAAGGACAGAATCGCTTTGTGGTTGAGAGTGTTCCTGATATCGAGCAGGTTGGGATAACATCCTGCTGGCAATAATTACTAGCTGTGTGGCCTTGGGAGAAATTACTGAGCCTCTCTGTTCCTCAGTTTCCTCCACTATAAAATGGGACTAATAATCGAATCTGTCTCTTAGGGTCATCACGAGGGTTAAACGGGCTATTCCAGGTAGAGCCTTAGCAGATTGCCTGGCAGAGAGATGTCAGCTCTTCAGTTGTTGACATCGTCATCATTGCCTTTTTGTCCCTAGAGATCACTCTGTTCCTGATGACATCGGTGGGATGAGTGACCGCATGGACCACTGCTACAGCAGGTGTGCACTGACAGCTCATTGCCCCCAGCCATGCACTCCAGGCACGGAGGGGGATCACCTGAGGGGGAGGACTTGGAGCTGCCAAGGCAGTTGAGGAGCTCCTGCTGGGAACCTGGGAAGTAGCTACTCTCCTCAGATGAGGGTGCTGGGGGGCAGAAGGGGAGATCCCAGAAGGGGGAAGGCCCAGCTTAGCTGTAAGAGCGAGGGGGTCCAGAGGCTGTGCCAGGTGTGGTCGGGTGAGGAGCCTCTGCAAGGGGCAGCACGTGGGCAGATCCCGGGCCCTGGGGGAGAGAAGAGTGAAACAGGAACTGGGTCCCGAGAGCCCAGGGGAATAGGAATCAGGCAGCAGCTTACCCCAGTCCTGGGGCTGTGGTCCAGGCGGGCTTGGCCACAGGCACAAAGTCTGGCCCTGGCCAGGCTGATGAAGCTGAAGGCAGAGGGGCCTGAGCCGGGGGTGGGGCTGAGCCTGTGTGGGAAGTCTGGGGCTTGGCCTTGGGGCAGAGGCAGGGGCAGGGGTCAGACAGATCAGGGTGGAAAGGCACAGGGAGAGCACCCAATTGAAGGAAGATGGTTTATTGCTGTCGAGAGGTCTCAGGGTCTCCAACTGAACAGGACACAGGCTCCCTGTGCACGTGGGAGACTCCAGGCAGAGTCATCGTCACCTTTCCAAGGATGAGCAGGCAGGGCCAGGCACACTAGCTCCTTGGAGCACAGAGGCCAGGCTGTACCCAGAGACCCGGGCAGCCCGCTCCTTAGTGAGGGGCTTGACTGGGATCCACAACTTTGCCCCCGAAGAGGATGCTTTGGGTATCTTTGCTGATTATAAATAACAGAAAGGGCCTGTTGAAATCCACTATCAAAGGGTTCATTACTCCGGACGAGAAAGCAATGTTGATTCCTGTGGCAGCAGCTGCTTCCGTGCCCTCCTCGGCCACATCAAGCACAGTGCTATGGACCACCTGTGGGGACACCAGAGCATTATCCACCAGAGACAGGGTGGGCGGGAGGTCAGCAGCCTGCCTGTGTACCTCTCAGGGGACTGACATTTATCCAGCACCTACTGCTGGCTGTCACCGCACTGGCCAACTTGTCCAATTTGTTGGTTTCTCCCAACCACCCTGTCAGCCGGTTTTGCATAGTCCCGATGCACAGATGTGCAAACTGAGGCTCAGAGGCTGTGAGTGATCTTCCCAGGGTCATAGAGGTACAGAGTAGGGTGCCCTGATCTGAATCTCTCTCTGTCCGAGTCCAGAGACTGTGCTGCCCCCAAAACACCCACCCTTGTAGGGGCAAGGGGCAAGCCCAATGCAAGGTATTTTTCTTGCAATAAACTTCCAGGGGCCCCTCCATCTTGAAGCAGCTGATGCAGACCCCTCCTCGGACTGGACGAGCCAGCACTGCTGTCAGCACCTCTCCTGCCCCAGCTTAAACATCCTTGGAGTCCCTGGCTATTTTGCATGGGATGTGGCTTCAGATCCCTGGACCACACGGACCCCTCCAACTACATCCCTCTGTTACCACACCCTTTGGAAGGTGGGTACAGAGGAGAGTGGTTCTCACCACTCTGCTTCTAGGAACACAGCACAAGGGTCCCTGGTCTTCTCTCTTGCCTTTTAGTGTATTTCCATCATAACTGCCCCATAGCCACTGACACTACCTCTTAGCCACTCTGCCAGGCCCTGCACACTGCCAAGCCTATCGCCCCCATTTTACAGATGAAAAAGCCGAGGGGTACAGGACTTTAATGATTTGCCCCCCTTAGGCAGCAAAAGGTGGAGCATGGGGTGGCGTCCACTGCTGATCCCACCCCAGGCTCTTCCCCGTGATGGGCTTTTGTGTCGCATTACATTGCAAGGGAGGTGGGGACCAGCCCCCACATGCTGATGACCCAGCTCTCCTGGGCTTGGGGGAGTCCCGGGGAGGGGGAGAGGGTAAGGAGAAATGCAGGTATTTATGCCAGTTCGAGACTCCCCAAACGACTGCCTGGCCTTCACCATTCAAGCTCTGACCCAGAGGATGAATTGTCCAAAGTTTAAAGACCCACCTGGGTAACGTACAGGTTAGGGGTTCCTGTGACCCCTGACAGGTCAGCCTTGGTGGTGAAGACTTTCTCAATGCCCAGCTGGGTGAGTATGGTTTCCAGCTCATAGTTGCTGGAGATGGAAAACTTTGGCAGGTATAATTCATCTATCCACCTAGGAAATGAGAAAAATAAATTTGAGCATCGGCTTGACTTGGTGCTTGCCCTTTCCCCACCTCACAGCAGGTCTTGCCTGGTTTCCTCTCTGACCACCCCCTTCTCGCTGGAAATTAGTTCTCCTTTGTTGGTTTCATGACCCCTTATGCTTACTCTTCTTAATGCATTAATTATCCATTCCTGTCTCTAAGTGCCCACAGGTGCCAGGCAGTGCGCCAGGGCTGGGTGGCTCCCCACATCTGGCCCTGCCCTTCTCTTGCAAGCTTGTGGTGCAGCGAGAAGCACCTTCCCTCCACAAGGGGGCTCCACCACGGGCTGGGAGACTGTGCAGGGGCAGCCGGCTCCAGGGGCACCAGGAAGGCTTCCTGCAGGAGGTGGCATGGAGCCTGTGTCCCGAAGGAGGAGAAGGAGCTGGCTGGGTGAAGAGGAGGGCAGGAGGCAGCTGGATGAACTTGCAGGAGGGGGGAAGAAAGAAGGGATGCTCACAGTGTGGAGGGCAGCCTTGAGGGGGTGGGGGAGAGATGGGCGGCCAAGCAGGGGCTAGAGGCATCGAGGCTGCATTCCAAGGGGCTTGGGGATCCTGAAACAATTAATTGAAGGTCCCCATCCTGCCTCCCTGGTGAGCTGTGTGAGGGCAGGGGCTGCTTCTGCTTCAGAGCAGAGCCGGCAGTGAGCTCTTGGAGCAACAGATGATGTCTCCCACCTCCAAGCGTCCCTCTCTTGGCTTCCATCTCCCTTAAGACTCTTGTCATCTCCCATTAAACTTTGAGTCCCACGGGAGCAGGGAAGTATCTATTCCTCTCCATGCTCATTCATTCATTCATTCATTCATTTATTCATTCGTCTATTCATTCAACAAATACTTATTGAGCACCCGCCATGGCCAGGAATGTGTACGGGCGCATTTCCTCAGTGCTTTGTAAATTAAAGGTGAATATTCTATCCATTTACAACTATTCTTTGAGCCCCTGCTATGTGGGAGCTATTTGGTGTCAAGGGAAGGAAAGCATCGTGAAGGGAGTCCAGGGATGGGTGGAGTGGGGTCCCTGTGTCCTGGGGTCTCCTGGGACCCGCAGTGAGGAGGGGCTGAGAGTCAGGCACCCTGGGAGGTGTCTGGCCTCTGGACAGCGGCTGGGGAAGAGCTGCGGCCTCAACTTTCTGTCTGGGCAGGTCCCCCGCCCGTTGTCGTTTAGGAAGTGTCTTCCACATAAACTACCCCTGTGGGTTCTCATCACTGCCCATCAGGACGAGGGTTGGGGGCAAGGACACTCCTCCCGGCTGGTAGGGAGCTGAGCTCCAGAGAAGAGGAGTGAGCTGCTGAGGTCACACTTGCTGCCCATGAGCCTTGGGAGGGGGACCCTGGGTGTGGTGCTCTTTCCCCTGCACAGCTGTTCACAAACCTCCCTCTGCCCCACCGTGGGGCCTGGGCCCAGACCCGCCTCCCTCTGCCCAAAGCCACGCAGGCAGCAAAAGGCAGGGTCACCCCAAACTCCCCCTGTCCTGCAGGCTCTGCCCCACTGCACCCTGGATATCAGCGAGGCGCCCAGTCGTGGCGGACGGGGAGTCGAGGAGGAGCTGGGATGGCAGGAAGGGAGGTGGGTGCAGGGCAGTCACCTCATCCGCAGAGAAGCTCGCCACCTCCTCAGGGTCTCTGGGAGCAGCGCGGCCTCCACGGCCCCCAGTTGGCCCTCGTCGGGGAGGATGAAGAGTGCGCTGTCATCGCTGATGTACTGGAGCTCCACCACGGTGCAGGCAAGCTCCTCGTCCCGGAAGAAGGGCACCATCCGCTCCTCGAAGCTCATTTTGGGCACCTGCACTGACCTGCTCCTGCTCACATGGAACGCCGACTCATACGTGTCTCCGGGGTCAAACGGGGTCTTCCACTTGGCTAGAGGCAGGGTAGAGGGGGGAGCATTTGGAGAACTCTGTGAATGCGAGGGCTACCCTGCCTCTCCCCCTCCTCTGCCCGGGTTCCCTGAGCCATGAAGACACTCAGTGTAACAATGGCCACCCCGTGATTCCTCTTAGGGATGGCCCTGTCTTGGTTTGCAAAAACACCTCGACAAGGGGCTGGCTGGTGGCGTAGTGGTTAAGTTCGCCCTCTGCTTTGGCAGACTGGTGTTCACGGGTTTGGATCCCAGGCACAGACCTGCACACCACCCCTCAAGCCATGCTGTGGTGGCATCCCAGATACAAAATGGAGGAAGACTGGCACAGATGTTAGCTCAAGGCCAATCTTCCTCACCAAAAAAAAAAAAAAAAAAAAAAAAAACCACCCTGACAAGTTGGCAAGCTGTTAAGGATGGATGGCGGTGAGCCCTGTAGGTCTGGATTGGGAAGGGGGCCATGAATCAAAGACCTGGTTAATTGGGCTAAATGAGAATCCTCCAGGAATTTGGGAGAGATGGGAATTAGGCTGGGGGCCTGGGGAGAAATGGGACATCCCTAACTCCTTAAAAGGAACAGTGTTAGTACCCTTGTTCGTCATTGGCATTGCAGGGATGTGCACATATACCCACAGCCTTGTGAAGCAGGCTGAAGAAGCAAGGAGCAAAATAGGAACCCCGAGGGCAGAGCAGAGGTCACCCAAGGAGAGGGGAACAGGTCTGCACCCCAGGAGGACTGGAGCACTCAGTGGGGTACGCGGGAGCTTGTTGGGGAGATTAGAGACCTGGGGGCTGCCTTGGAAGTCTGAACCACCTCCCCTGCTCGGTTTGCTTTCCACCATGGCCGGCATCCCCATTGTTAGAGGCAGGAGGCGGGGGAAGCCCGGGTGGCTGGTGTGTCCCTGGGGAGGAGAATTTGGAGGGAAGAGTCCTGGGACAGGCAGGGTGGTAGGAGAAGAGAACACCGGAGACTCAAAGAACAAGCAGAGCAGGTCAGGGCTGGACGAGGTTTACAGAGAAATCCCGTTCCACACCTTCACAACACGGGTCCAGGAGGGCTTGCCCAGGGCTCTCTCTGGGTCTCCACGCAGCTCCTGTCTCCTAGGCACCTCACCACCCTCTGACTCAACGATCCTTCTTTGTGCTCCTGTCTATTCCTTGTCCCCATTTGGACTGCTGGCTCCGTAAGGAGGGACCTCTCTGTGCCCCGCCCCTTCAGAACCGACAGCTGAGGTCTGCATTTGTTGAGCTCCTGCCAATGGGATCGGGCACTGGACCCACTGGAATCTGAGAAAGGGCCCCCCCGGGCTCTTCCCCAGATGATGACCTGCCATTTCCACTCTTAAGGTTATAGGAGGGAAGAGCTGCAGAACCTTGGGGTGGCCAGGCTCCTTAGAGGCTGTCTTCCCCCTAAGATAGCCACCAGCCCTGCTGGGACACTCCCCCCACCCCTCCCACCAGAGACTAAGTGCCCCGAGTCGGGATGGAGCCCAGGTCAGAAACTGTCCTGCAGTGTGCACAGGCAAGGGCCGTCCTGAGCATGTCCCAAAGTGTCTCTTCAGAGAGAGAGCTGAAGTTCTCGCCCACCCCCGAGAGAATTGAAAGGAGGGCTTCTTCCTTCCGGTAGCCGGGCAAGCGTAAGTCAGAATAAAAAGTGCTGCTTTGCCTCCAATAAAGGGTTAATGAGCTCTCTGTGGTTGTGTCCTGCAGTGGCCAACTGTAATTTGTAAAACCCCAAGAGAGGACGGTGCCTAGGGGCAGGTGGAGCCTTGGTGCCCACGCCCCTTCCTGCGAGCAGTTGGCCTAATCACACAGTTCATGAGCCAGGACAGAAATAGCCCTGGAGGCTCAGAGCTAAAAGTCCGTTTTCTGCCGAATCGCAGGCCGGGCACTTACCTTTAAGGAGGATGTAATTCACCAGAACCATCATTGTGTTCTTGCAAAGGCCCCCGACCAAATGCACAATTTTCCCCTCGGTTTTCTTCTCCACGTAGTCATTGATGAGCTTCTCGGCTGCGGCGGGATCCTTGAAGTCGGTGGGGAAGGCCTCAGAGGCGTACAGCGCCTTGGCGTCTTCCCTGAACTTGTCCAGCAGCTCGAGCTCCTCCTTGAGGAACATGGCGTTGCCCACGCTCAGCTGCTGCTGTGGGTTGGGCTGGCTGAGGGTGTGCAGGAGGTGCTGGAAACCCTGATGGATTTCCGTCTCGGGGGTCTCCGTGAGGTTGAACTTGAGGCCTTCCAGGATCTCCGTCAGGGTGGTGTTGCGGGCCCCCAGCGACAGGAAGGCCAAGGCGATAGAGATGCTCAGAGGGGAGAAGATGACATTCTCATTGGGGGTCTGCGCAGCCAGCAGCTTGTAGAGGTGGAAGGCGAAGTCGGTGTTGCTGGTGGTTAATCTGAGGTTGTCCACAGACGTCCTGTTGGGTTGGTCCTCCTGGGCCACATTCCCCGAGTCAGGCATGTCCCCAGGGAGGCAGTGGACTGTGGGGCACAGCCCAGCCACCAGGAGCCCCAGAGCCAGGAGGGGTGACATTCTCTCTGCCCTCAACTCTGAAAAGCAAAGCTCCGTTAATCTCAGAGGTGGTGCCCTGACCACCTCCCGCTGCCCTGGTGTGGCCTGCCTTCTGGTCTCCGCCTCTGCTAGCTCTGCGATCTCCCATGGGTAGGCACCATCCTGGGCACCCAACATACACGACTATATTCTGTGCTCCCTCTCACCCTTTGAGGTAATTACTATAATTGTGGCCATTTTCCCCAATGAAGAAACTGAGCACAGAGAGGGGAAGAGGCTTGCCCAAGATCACACAGCAAGCAAGTGGAGGCGGGGGAGGGGCAGTGAGAAGCCTGTTTACCTGGCTTCTGGGTGGGGTAGCTAGTGATGGGTGTGAGGTGCCGTGCAGTCAGAACGCAGCCTCCGCTTCCTGCTTGGTGAGCAGGCTGGTCAGAGGGGGCTAGAAAGCAGGGGCTCCTTTCCCCTTATAACCCTCTTTCTGCCCCCCCGGAGAAGCCCAGGAAGGAGCCCTGGACAGAGGCAGAGACCACAGCTTCTTTCTGGACCTCTCACTGACAAATTGTGTGACCTTGGGCACTCTCTGGGTGGCGCCTGGTCGCAGTGAGGGCTCCTCAAGAGAGGGCACAAAAAGCAGCTCGAGCCATGTTAGAGCATAGATGGTCCTGATAAGGGTGGATGCAGAGATCAAAGGAAAGAGGAACGTTCTTTTCAGCCCCTACCAGGTTGACACATGGGGGTTGTTACCACTGTAAGCCTGGAAAGGCCTTCTGTGGGGAGAAAGCACTGTGGGCCTCGGAGTCTCAGAGACCTGCATGAGGATTTCATTTTGGCCACTTGGGTGATGGCTGTGTGGTGACAAGCAAGTGACTCAACCTTTCTGAGCCTCACTTCCCAACTCTGTACAAGGGGTTGAGTAGCTCAGGTGAGATGAATGGTGAAGATGCCTGGCTCCTAATAGGTGTTCCAGAGGCGTTACGTCCTCCTACACGTCCCCCTTCTCAGAAACTACAAGCCAGAGCTGCAATTCTGTGGGGAGAGAGGATGGAACTCTTGCAGGATCGGAGAGAGTCCCAGTTCAAAGCCAGTGTCTGCGGGCAAACAGGGTGATTTACCTTCAGGCTCCGCCCACTCAGTCCAAATTCAGAGGAGGAAAGGGCAGCGTGTGTAGCGGGGAGTGGCCAGGAAGGAAGAAAAAGAAGAGGGAAAGGGAAGGAGGAAGAGGAGGGGCGGGCAGAGGCGGGGTGAGGGGAGGAGAGGGAGTCGAGGCCCCTGGACAGGCCTCCTGACAAGCCCAGGGACACAGGCGGCTCCATGCCCTCAGATGTTTGTTCACTCTCCGCTGATGCAACCATTTCTTTGGAAAAGAGTTAAACGTTATTTTCCCCCCAAAATTATTTCTGAAGAAAAAGGGCTTTTCAGCTCGGGCAATTTGGCAGGCTGACTGTTTCTGAGCTGTCTGTCTTTCCTGTTGCTGGGCAGACGCAGCCTGCTTGGCTGGGGGCCCTGGAGGGGAGGCAGAGCCCCCAGAAAGCCCCCATGGAGACCCCGTGGCCTCTGCCCAGAGGGACCCAGGACAAGGACTCCGTCCGCGGCACGTTCTGAGAGCAACTCCCTGTGCCAGGCCAGGGGAAGCAACTTCTGCCCTCGGGGGAGTTCTGATCCTGAGGGTTGATACACAGCTGTACGGGGGTGGGGGTGGGGGGTGGGGGGGGTGGTCCACAGCCGCCTCGAATCAGAATCCAAAAGTGTCGGAGGCAGAAATGACCATTGGAGACCCGTGGCCCATCCTCCCCTTTGCAGATTGAAAACTCAGACCCACAGAGAGGACTCATCTTCCGAGGGCACCAAAACTCTCCCCAGCACTCTGGCACACTTCCTCCCAGCTCCCTCCGCACCCACAATCCAGGGCTTCTGGCCAAGGCCCAGAGCCACCCTAGGAGAGGGGGTTTCTTTGCTCCCAGCATGCAGCAACCCAGATTACCTGCCTCGGAGAGCTGGGCGCGGCTGGCCTGCCGGCTCCAATGTTGGCGCCTGCCCCCTAGAGTGTGGGACTTTCAAGGGTCCTAAGGCTTATTTATCCCTGCAAAGAACTCCTCCCCTTGCTTGGGAAATGTTTCCTGGGACAACCAAGCGTTCTGTTTTCAGACTGGACACGGTCAAATGATCGTTCCCGGCAACATGGATTTTATTAGATCTACTCAAACAATCCAGTTACAGGAACAGCTCCGAACTTTTTGTCTCTTGAAAAAAACCCAAACCCAGCAAACAAGATACAACTTTCTCATATTTTTTTTTCTTTTGCTGGTAAAATACTCATTGAGGAATGTGTGAAAATCCAGGAAACATAGAGGAAAACAATGGAAAATATGTCCCGGAATTTTATCCCCCTGGGAAGGCCCCAGCTAACGTGTTGTATTTCTTTGATAAGTTTCCCTCAGCTGGGCTAACAGTGACTTGTTTCTGGTGAAGAGAATTTGACAGAAGGGATGGGGTATCCTTTCCAAGATTGGGTTACAAAAAGATGCTGCTTCTGGGCCGGCCCCATGGCCGAGTGGTTAAGTTCACACGCTCCGCTTCGGCAGCCCAGGGTTTTGCCAGTTCAGAACCCCGGGCGCAGACATGGTACCGCTCATCAGGCCATGCTGAGGCAGCATCCCACATGCCACAACTAGAAGGACCCACAACTAAAATATACAACTATGTACTGGGGGGATTTGGGAAGAAAAAGCAGAAAAAAAGAAAGAAAAAAGAAAAAGAAGATTGACAACAGTTATTAGCTCAGGTGCCAATGTTTTAAAAAGAAGTTGCTGCTTCTGTCTTGGGTTTTCTCTCTTTCTCTCTCTCTCTCACACACACACGCACACACACGCCGGGGAGACCACGTCTGAAGCGGCCCCGGGAATAGGCCCACAGTGTGAGGGCCCGAGGCCCCTTGCCCACAGCCACGAGCTTGGACACGGCATTCCAGCCCTGTCAGGTATTCAGGGACCACAGCCCCAGCCCAGGCCTTGTCCACAAGCTCATGGGACGCCCTGAACCAGAACCACCCAGCTCAGCCTCTCCTGGATTCCTGACCCTTGGAAACTATGAGATAATAAATGTTTTCTTGTTCTAAGCTGCAAACTTTCGGAATGATTTATTACGGAGCCGCGGATTAACCCAAATCCACATCACTGGCTGGCTTGGCTCTTAGGATCAGGGGAAGACAGGGAACAGGGAAATCTGAGGATTATAAAAGAAAGCAGGTCGGTTTCACAACATGGCCTGTGCCACGTAGCCGATGCCTCAGTCAGTGGGTGAACGCTTGGCCTTCCCTATTTTTAAGCAAGTTTACCTGTTCTTCCGTTTACCCACACAGAGGCCCGGTCATAACGATGGCATAACCACAGCTGTTCTGTTCACTTTATGGTGAGAACTCACTAGGTTCCATGATCTTATTTCTCATATTGGGAAACGGAGGGACAGAGAGATGAAGACGTTCCCCAGGTCGCAGGACGGTAAGTGCCAGCTGGGATTCAGTACCAGGCAGGCCCACAAGCTCTTGCCTCCCCAGGAAACGCAGAGCCACTCCTGGCCAACCTGTTTTCAGCCTGGCCACAGAGACCCAGCGACCTTGGACGTGAGGAGCCACCTGCTGGGGTCACCCAGTGGAAGGTGAGGCGTCCTGGTTCCAGCTACAAGGCTTTGCCCGGGCTCTGCGTCAGCCTCTGGAAAGACCCCAGGAGTCGGTCTGGAATACACGGGCTGTGGCCTGGGGGTATCGATTATCGGTCACGAGGACAGTGACAGGTTTCTGATTTTAGGGGACCAGGGGCGTGAAGGCAGCTGTGGGCCGCACAGCTCTGTCCTTACGCGGATGCTGTTGAAGGGAGGACCTTGCGCGCCCCACGTCCTCCTGCGGCCCCGCGGGCGGCCTTGTCTGGCCTCAGACAGTCTCTTAGACCCCAGGGATCTCCACTCTCCCCCCCCAGGGTGGTCTCCGCCTGCCACATTTTCTATCACATCAGCCACCTCCCATCTCTTCCCCGGGGGTGCTGTGGCTCGCCCCATGTTTCAGACACTTCTGCTAACCAGAATGTTGACACCACTGCCTCTTTGGGTTCTCTCCTTAGTGACCTCTCACCCGGACCAGGCCCTCAATGAAAACTGTTGTTCTCTGCTCTCTGCAGTTTTTTGCATCTCAGTAAACGGTGCCTGCATCTCCCCAGCTCGGCCAGGAACCTGGGATCATCTTCCCACTCCAGCTCCCCTTCAGTGTGGGGTGGGGTCTCTTCATCCACATCCCTGGACCCCACTCCCTACCCTCCGTGTCTGCTGCCCACACTCAGTCGCTAGCCCCACTCCCGGTGGCAGTGACCACTGAGCTGCCCGCACCCCTCCCCAGCTGCCTGCTCCCCCTGACAGTCCACCCTTTATCTACACGGTCCCCGGAGTAGCTCTAAGAGTACAGCTCGTTCAGGGCACTCTCCTGCTTGAAGTGCCCCGCTGGCCTCCTTGTCATTCCCCTGGTCCAGAAGCGCCCGCATGACGCCAGATCTGCGGGGCCTGAAGAACATTCCTCAGAACAGAGCTGTTCCTGCAGGGCCCAGGGGTCCCCGACTTGTGGCAGGAGGAGGGAGAGTTCCAGCTCCCTTTACACATGGGGATGGCAGGAAAGTTCTGTCTCCGGCTTCAGTGTGCGTCACCACGGATGAACCAACCCCTTCGTGGAGCTTTGGGCTGCACAGCACGTGGCAGGAAGTCTTCCACGGTCCTCCCTGGTGGAGTGGGTCCTCCTCTGACTCGCCCAAACCTTCCCATGCCCCTTCCCACGAGACGCCTTCGCCTGCTGTCCCGTGACGTGACTTCCGCTTGTCTCCGCAGCAAGGACTGAGGCTTCTGGCCATCGGGATGTTGCTTCTCGCTCAGCCTTGTTCCCTGCAGATAGAGCTGCTGGATTTGGCAAACAAAAATCCCTCCCGATTCCTGGGGCATATTTATACTAAAAAGTGATTCATTATCTGGAATTCACGTGCGTCCGGGCATCCTGTGCGTTATCAGCAACCCCACGTGCAGGGCATGTTCAGCTGTGTGCAGTGGGCCCAAAGCTCAAAGAACGGGGGAGTCTTAGGCAGTGGCCTGAGGACTTGCAGAGGCATGGAATCTTCTGGAGCCTTGCCTCACTGCGCCCTTTCATTCACTCACCCAACACTTGTCGGGAGCCCACTGTGGGCCAAGGCCTGTGCCAGGCCCTGGGGCTGCAGAGACGACTCAAAACCCCACAGACTTCACTTCACGGTGTGTGAGAGATGCAGACACGTGGAGAGATGGTGGCTAGACTGTGGAAAGGGATGGAGGGAGGTGTGTGGGGCGGTGGGAGCCCAGAGATGGTCTGGGGGAGTCAGGAAGGCTCCACGGACAGGGGCCTAAGGGCAGAGTCCTGAGCAAGAGCCTGGACGCGTGTTTGTTACCTGGCTGTCACCCTGCAAGGATTAGGTGGAGAAATGCCTAAAAGCAAAGAGCGTCAGGGCCTGTCAGCCCCTGGAGCATGGAAGTCTTCAGGCACTGGAGCTGGTGGCGGCCCTGGGGGCAGGGCCCTGGGGCCCGGGCCACATGGGATAACCCCGCACTCATGCACTGTGACGGCAGAGAAGCAGCAATCTGTGCGTGCACCCCAGTCCCCGGGGGGCTCGTGAAAGGCCCCAGTCTCAACCCTTCTGACTCCTAGGACAGGGGCCAGGAATATGCATTTTTAACCAGCTCCCCGGGTGATGGGGATCACAGACTTGTCACCGAAAGTTCAGTCTCTGATCCCAATGTCAATCCAAATAACGAGAATGGAGTCTTGGGAGAAAAAGGGAAAGGCTTTACTTGGCCAGGCAAGGGGAGCAAAGCAGCAAGGGCCAGTGCCTCCAAAGTTGCTTGCTCCCCGTTAAGAAATGGGTGGGGGTTTTTATTTGGGGTTTTAGGTAGAGGTGGGGGGCCGTGGCCTTCTTGGTCTGCATTTTCCCATCGGCCTGTGTCTGGGGCTGCTTCCAGCAGAGGAGACTAAGGATTTCTCAGAAGAGCGTGCTTGGCTGTTTATCTCCATGGTGGAAGGTAGACTGACGTCAGGGAGCCGAGGAGTTGGGCCTGGAAGCTTTGGTTTCTTGATATTCTCTGGACGTTATTTTCTCTGTAAAAGAACTTAAAGGTCCTGGGATTAGCCACAACTTTAGTGGGAGCCCAGTTTGAGGCCATCTGGGCTTTAAGGATTTGTAACTGCTATTTGGTTGTAAAGCTCAGGGAGTCAGAGGTTAAAGAAACAAACATTTACATATGAGTGTAACTAAAGACCCAGGGAACTAGGAATGCGGGTTTTTACTTTTAACCCCACACATGCCAGGTTCACTGTAGGGGAACCACTATCAGGGCTGATATTAATAAGAGCCGGTAACATTCTGAGGAAAGCTCCTGTAGGTCGAAGCCTCTTCGTTGCCCCTAGCCTTCAAACAACCCCCTGACCCGGCATCGTTATCATCATTCCGCCGGGCAGCCGGAGAAGTGGACATGTGTGTGCTTGCTCACAATTCATTCGCTCAGCACACCCAGGATGGAGGCTCGGCCCCACATCTCCTGGCCTCCATCTCAGCCTCCTTTACCCCACACCCGCAGACCCAGCTTCCCAACCTTTATCCCCGGCCCGACCTGGGTCCCTAACATTTGTGAAGGAACGTTTACCTGCTGATCGAATCTGCAAAGAGTTTGTGGCAGGTTCTCTGGGAGAGACCAAGGGAGAGGCAGGGGCTCAGAGAGGGGCCCCCCGGGCATACGATGAGTGCTCAGCTGCTAGCACGACCAGAGGCTGTAGTCCTATGAGTTGCGGAGCAGCCACCACTCTCCAGAAGGCTGTGTGCGTGCGTGCATGCGTGCACATGTGCACACATGTATGAGCAGCAACGTGGGTGGATGTCAGAGCTTTTCCTATCTGTTCCCTGTATGTCTTCCTGGAAAATCACCAGCAGCAAGGGCGTGCTCTCTCATACCATATTCTCTCACAAACGACCCGGTGTTTGTGTCTACAACTGTTGCCGCCTTGGTGCTGTCTCACTCCCACCCCATTCCTTGTGGAAAGGGGGCAGATGGTCCGCCTTGGGGTGTGGCTCTGCAGGAAACTGGAGGTCACTGATGTCACCTGCTTGCCATTCCCAGCCTCTTGCAGCAGATGCCTCTGCCTGTTTTTGAACTGAGCCAATATATGCAAAGGGCTCACAACAGTGCCAGGCAGCCGCAGGTGGCATCCTAGTGTTACTTAGTTTATTACTGTCACCCCCGCCCCCAGCACCCTACACAGTGTGATAGGCACCGAGGAAGGAGCAAGTCGCATGGGCTCTAGCCATGCGTGTCCTCCTTCAGTTCCGTGAACAGGACACACTCCCCCACCTCTGGGTCTTCGCTCACGATGTCCACCAGTGACCTTGGCCCAGTCCGCTCCTGCCCGTCCCTCAGATCTCGGCTTCAGTGCCACCACCCCAGAGCCCCCTCTGGCCCGGCTGGAGAAGGTCTCCCCAATCGTGTCTCTTCGCGCCCCGTTCTCCTCCTTCGCTGCCTCCTGCTTGTGCCTTTGCAACCCCAACCCCACCCCTAACCCCTCCTCTGGTCTTTTTTTTCTTTTAACATTTTACTAAAAAATACTTTTCATTTTGAAACAATTTTAGATATGCAGGAAAGTCGTGACGACGGTACAGAGAGTTCCTGTGACGTAAACATCTTACATATTCATGGTACATTAACAAAGCTAGGAAATGAACGTCGGTACGGTACAGGCTTAATTGGATTTCACTGGTGTGTCCAGTAACGTCCTTTTTCTGCTCCAGGATCGCATCCAGGGAATCACTTTACATTCAGTCGTCGTGTCTCCTTGGGTTCCGCTGGCCTGTGACACTTCTCCAAGTGTCTTGGTCCGATCCGGCTGCTATGACAAAATACTACAAACTGAGTGGCCTAGAAACAGCAGAAATTTACTCCTCATAGTCTGGAGGCTGGAGGTCCAAGATCATGGTGCCAGTGTGGCCGGGTGGGGGCCCTCTTCCGGGTAGCACACTTCTCATTGTGTCCTCACGTGGAAGGGTCTAGAGAGCTCCCTGGGCCCTCTTGTATAAGCACACTAGTCCCCTCCTGAGGCTCCCCCCTCATGCCCTAATCACCTCCCAGGCCCTGCCTCCCAACACCGTCACCTTGGGGGTTAGGATCGCAGCCTAGGAATTTTGAGGGGACAGACATTGGGACCACAGCATCAGGCTGTCCTTCTTTTGCACAACCGTGACACTTTTGAAGTGTACCACTGGTCGGGTAGTTTGCAGCTTGTCCCTCGTTTGGGGTTTGTATGGCGTTTTCTCACGATCAGAAAGAGGCAGTGGGTTTGGGGGAAGATCCTACCTCGGGATCTCATCCCACCGCATCAAGGGCACAGATGTCATCCCGACTTCCCGCTGGCGATGTTGACCTTGACGGCTCTGTCAGGGTCAGGGTAGCCGGTGCTCATCTCTCCACTGAGCGTTGCTGTTCCTCACGGCCCGTGCCCTGTTCGCAGAAGCAACTCACCAAGTCCCACTCCATCGCACTTGTCATCAACTGACATGCGATGCATTTCACCTTTCCATTTTACTCTCTGTTATTTCTCTAGCTTATCGTCTCTCCACCCTAGAATGGAGCTCTACCAGAGCAGGGAATTTTTTGTTTTTTCCTTCATTTCTCTTCAGCATCTGGAACAGTGCCAGATAGACGGTGGACATTCAATAAACACCTGTGGACAGGCAAACTGTCCTCATCGAGGTTTGTAATTCTGTGTTTATTTGTTTGTTTCCCTGGTTATTGCCAGGGCCCGTGTCTGCTGGGCTCACCTTTACACCCTTGCACCAGCTCCGTGCCTGGCGCCCTGCCGGCAACCCACGGGCGACAGCCAAATACACAAGTGTAGCTGGGCATGGCAGCTCCTGGGGGCTGTTTTCCTGGAGACCAAGGCCGTGCCTTCTGGTCCGCGTCTCTGCAGGGAGAGGTGGGAGAAGGGGTCCTGGCATTGTTCCTCCTATTTCTGCTGGAGGTGGAGTTCACGGGGGTCATGTGGTCAGAGAGGGAATAAAAGCGGATTGCTGAGAACAAGAATGAACTTGGCAATAGCTGCGGGAACTCAGACAGTGATGGGTTGAATTGTGCGCCCCCCAAATTCATATGATGAAGCCCTAACCCCCGGGACCTCAGAGCGTGACTGAATTTGAAGTTAAAATGAGGGCTCTAGGGTGGGCCCGGATCCAATGTGACGGGTGGAGATTGGGAGACGATTAGAGAAGATGAGGATGCAGACACGCACAGAGGGAGGACCATGTGAGGACAGGGACAGAAGACGGCCATTGCAGCCAAAGAGAGAGGCCTCAGAAGGAACCATCCCTGCTCACCTCGATCTCGGACTCGCAGCCTCCCCGATCCTGAGATGATACATTTCTGCTTTTAGGCTACCCAGCCCTGTGGCGCTTTGTTACGCCAGGCCTAGGAAACTAACACGGCGGCTAAGAGGGTCCTGAGGGGGACAGTCGCGCCTCCACGTGTGGGCTCTATAGACCGGTTACCTCATTTCACCACACGGGGTGCCTGAGGCCCATCTGAGGAAGGGGAGGGCGGGGTGTGGGAGCAGCAGGTGTGGGTGGGTGCGAGCGCCCCCTGGAGGGCTGAGCGGAGGTGCCACTGCTCTGCTGATGGGAGAGTGAGGGACAGGAAGGGGCCCAGGGGACACTCAGGGTGTGGCGTGGACGGCATAACTACCTGACATTGGGATGAGCAAGAACAGACAAAACACTGGCCTCGTGTTCAGGGTCCCTGTCGCTGGACCACGAGCAGGGTCACCTACTCCTCCCAGCTCTCCATCACGCGCCCTGCACTGGTCCACACAGAGGGCTCCGTCATCTCCCGTACACACCGCAGCTCACTCAACACCACGCTCTTCTCAGGCTGTCCCCTCTGCCTGAAAGTCTCATACCTGTTCCCAAATCAGCTGTCTGTTGCGTCCTACTATTCTTCAAGACCAGCCCTGTGTCACTTCTTCCGTGAAAGCTTTCCTGACCCCGCAGAAGTTAATTCTGCCCCACCTGCTCTGAGCTGCAATACCCTTTGTTCACCCTAGGATTGGGTGACAATTGAGTTCCATGGCCTGCGATGACACCCAGCATGGCGCTTTGGTGCTTGACATACAGCCGAGGCTCCCACCGTCAGCCGCCCGGCGCCCGTCCCCATGTCGCACAGAGTGGGTGTTTCGTGACCATTTGCCAAGCGAACTTTAGACAGCCTTGGACCTTGATCCTGCACACATCACCCAGGCAGGGCCTCCCCCTGACCTTGGACTAGCTTCGTCAACAGTGACAAAAATATTTGCCCCAACAGACAAGGTGTTTCGCAAGAGAAAGGTGCAAAGAAGCAGGTCCCACCCCACGGGGAGGCCCGAGCCCGGAGAGCTGTCCTGAGCTCGAAACACAAAGGGAGACGAGCTGTCTGGCCCCGGTTGCTGCCATCTGCCCTGCCACCAGCCACCACACGTGCCATCTGGGTCCTGGAGCCTGGGCCTCTCTCTGTCACCAGCTGACAGGCTCTGGGCAAGCACTTAGGTCCTCCTCTGTAAAATGGGGAGAGTGAAAAAGATAAACTAAAGTGGGGACAGTGACATACTGTGCAGGGTTGTTGAGCAACTAACGAGATCACAGATGCAAAGTGTCCCCGGGGCTGGCACACAGTAGGGGCCAGGGATGGTCAAAGCGTGGGGTTCCGACCTCGTCAGTTCTAAGGGCACCCATCTGCCATACAGTCTGGACTCTGGGAACAGGGCAGTGGGCACAGCCTCACGGAGAGCAAGACAGCAACAGGCAGCGTGTGGCAGGCGGGTACTCAGGGGGTCAGACTTAAGGGGCAGCTACTTATGGGACAGTTTGAGACAGAGCGAAGGCTCATTCACTTATTCATTTGTTGACTCTTTAAAGTGGCTGATGCCTTCATTTGATTGATGAGGAATCGTGGTCGGTTTCGTAAAGGAGAGTGAGCTTAGCTGGATGACTGGGGAGCTGGTGGTCGAGATGCACCTGCCTGGGCTTCTCTTTCCTGTCACGTCTGCCCTGCGGAGAGCCCAGGGCTGAAAGTGTGGCTCTGGGGCCATGCTCCCGGGGCCAAATCCCCCTCCACCACTTAGGAGCTGTGTGTCTAGGTAGGCTGCCTGTTCCCCACAAGCCCTGCCTTCCCCATCTGTAAGATGGAGGCAACAGTAGTGCCTGCCTCGTGCGAGGGGTGTGAGCAAACTGTTGGGACCCCTCTCCCCAGTCTAACAGGCGAATCTAGCAAGTGAGCTGCGTAGACTTGAAGTGAGTACAAAAATCCGTGCTGTGCTGTGAAGCAGCCATCGCATGGCTGCGTTAGAAAGAGCTGCAGCCCCACACCTCATGACTGAAGACGCTGCTGGACAGATCCACAGCAGGAAGAGATAAGGGTATCTCACTCTCTCACACCCCAGCAGCATTTCTTAGAGACTGAGGGAATAATTAACAAGCCTGGTCCTTGCCTCCCTCCACACACAGATAACACCAACACTACAAGCCTTGTTTGATGTATAACCAAAAAGTTCTTGTTTATGTTACCTTTGAAGTATCTATTAGATGTGTAAACCCTTTCCCATACATACACTGCTTTGTTAAAAAAAAAGCATATAGAGGCTGGCCTGATGGTGTAGTGGTTAAGGTCCTGTGGTCCGCTTTGGGGGCCCAGGTTTCACCAGTTCAGATCCTGGGCACGGACCTACATACCACTCATCAAGCCGTGCTGAGGCAGCATCCCACACAGAAGAACTAGGACTTACAACTAGGATATACAGCTGTGTACGGGGGCTTTGGGGAGAAAAAAAAAAAAGGCAGAGGAAGATCGGCAACAGATGTTAGCTCAGGGCAAATCTTTAAAAAAAAAAAGTATATAGACTGCGCTCAGGTCTGTAGCCCTTGGAGCAATTCCTCAGAATGGTCTGTTGGACTGTTTCCCGGGCCTCCAGCTCCTCACTTTGATTATTGAATAAGCTCCTTCATTTAATCTTCACCTGGACTCCATTTCAGTCAACAGCAGTCAATGCGACCATCCCTTCCAGCACAAGCCTGGAACGTGGTAAGCTGTTAATGTCACCATTCCCCCAGTTACTTCTATAAGGACTACGACACCCAGTGTTTGCAAAATGCTTTATTGTTCTTGCTGACACTAAAACTCACAGTTAGTCACCAGCGTCTTCAACTGGTACTCAGCTGTTTGCAACAGGCCTCCATTCTCCTGCCCCCCGCCAAGCACAGGAGATTGTAACTTAATCCTGTGATGGCCCATTCCACCCTGTGGTCCCCTTGCTTTTCTTGAAGGATGAGTGGCACTTGAATGTACTGAAATCAATTGTGATTGACAGGGAACACCCCGGCCTTTTTATATGATTTCAAGGATCCTCCTGTCCTTGACCTGATCCTTCTCAGTACACATGGGAAAACCAATGTCCAGAGAGGGACGGTATTGCCCCAATGTCACACAGCTGGTTTGCTGGGACGGAAGCCCCATCCAGACTCCCATTCCAGTGTTCCCTCCAAACCAGGATGAATTGATACTGGTATTGCTGACACGGGGCACTAGGCTTGGAAATTCGCTTCCTGGTGGAAATGTCTACTGGAATAATCTTCCTCCAGAGATTTGTGGTACTGGGCTGGGCGTCAGGGGCCCAGATTCTGGGCTTCCATCTGCCGCTAACATGCTGTGTGACCTTGGGAAAGTCAACCAACCTCTCTGGTCCTCAGTGCTAATCACTGATGAAAGGTGAGGGTAAGAACAAATGTTCTCCAAAGCACCCACGTCTTGCAATTGTGTGAAAAGAAACAATCCTCAGCATGTCAATGCTATTATTATTATTTGCGAAAGCCTCATTAGTCATCTAAACATGTGTGAATCCCTAGGTCCCGGCAGACAGATGGCCATAGTGCACGCTTGTCTTCCACCGTGGAGGCCTGCGGCCCTTCAGGAGGAATCTCCCCCCCGGGGGTGGGTCACTCTGCCGAGGAAGAGGATGTTCTCCGTGTTCTCCACAATGAGCATCAGAAAGGGCCTGTCGAACACCACCCTCAGGGGGCCCGCTCGAGCCGACCTGAAGGCAAAGATCGCCCCAGTGGCTGCGGCCGCCTTGGTCCCCGACTCGTCCACCTCCACCACGGCTTTGTGCACCATCTGCAGGGGAGACACCAGACATCACCGAGCCACCAGGCGCTGGGAGAGGCCATCCCGGGAGATAGCAAAGCTTCTGCCTGCAGCGTTGTCGTCAAACTCTCCGGCAGCTCATCCAAGAAGCAGGTGGGAAACAATACCATTGAACAGATGCTGTGCTCCAGGTGCTGCACGGAGCGGGGGGCTCACGTGTCTTTTATTGAATTCTCATGGCTTCTCACAGCAAGAGTGTGACTCTCCAATTTTAGAGAGGGAAAGGAGGCTCAGAGAGGTCCAGTAATTGTTGGAGGTCACACAGCTAGTGGGTGAAAGAGCTAAAACCCAATTCTTAGTTCTGATTGCTTAAGACAGGACTCCTTCCCCCTATACAGTGCCGGATGTGGCTTCCCATTGCACAAAGGATAAGACCCAAAGTGAAACCTTTGCTTCTTGAGAGAAGAGAGGAGAGAGAGAGAATATGGAATGAGGAATGGAACGAAATAGGACGGAATAGAATAGAACAGAACAGAATAGAGTAGGATACAATAATCTCTGGAAGCAGGTGCTCAGAAGCTTCTGGGCTCACCTCAGACACCTGGATGTTGGAGTGGTTGGTAAGGCCGCTCAGGTCAGCTTGGGAGGTGAAGACGTCACTGATTCCCAGTTTGGGGAGGATTTTTTCCAGCTGATAGGAGCCCTCAATGGAGAACTTGGGAAGGTAAAGCTCCAGCTGCCTAGAAAGAGAAAAGGACCTTTCTTAGACTCTCTTAGAGCATCCGCTCACTGAGTTCATATTCCTGCCGTCTCTCCTTGGCTTTGTAATTCTCCTCCAGACCTGTGCCTTGAGTGGAGCCCATCCTACTCTGGACTTGGACCTAGGCTGTCCCCAGAGGCCACTGCCCACTTGATGGCACCCTCAGGAAACCTGGTCACGTCTTCCAGCCCTGCTCCCTCCAGCTGGGCCAGCCCCAGGGTCTGGGACGTCCCATGATGCTTCTGGGCTTGGAAGCAGCTCCTGGGCTGGCTGAGTCTTTCCCACCCCCGCTGTGTGGCCCTCGGGAGACACGTGTCTCCCTGGGAGTGTGTAGGGTTAGGCTGGCCCAGTGTAGTCTCAATACCTCTTTATGAACGTCTTGAACCACTTCCTCAGGATTCTCTCATGCAGTCCGTTCTCCACCTGCCCCATCGTGCCCTCGTTGGGGAGAATGAACAAGGCAGTGGCATTCCCCTGGTAGGGGACCGCCACCACCTTGCAGGAGAGGTTTTGGTCCAGGAGGTAGTAATACCAATCCTCGCGTCTCATCATGGGCACCCGCACCGCCGTCTCCGAGGTCACATGGAAGTCCTGCTCTAGGGTGTTTCTGTGGTTGAAGCTTGTCTCCCACTGAGCTGAAGATTGAAATGGAAAAGAGAGAGAAATCGTCAGCTGCAGATGGAAAGCGTGGACAGGAAGCTCATTAAGCAGAGATCACCGTCTTTAGAGCGGTCCGTGGTGGCAGCGACCCCCACACCCTGTGAACACGAAGGCAAGCCCTTTATAACCGTAGGGCACACTGGAACTTTTTGTGGGGCTTTCCTTCCACACTTGCAAAATAAGGAGGTTGGTTTTCAAGGCTTTGAAGGCCCTTAACCCCTAATGTTGTTTGTTTGAGTCTCTGATGTTACTTGAGGTCAAATACGCAACTGAAGAGGGTCAAACATACGGACAGTTGACAAAGTTACACTGTGTCTGGGTGACTTACACTGTTTTTCACTCTTTTCCCAATATTGGATTTTGATCTAGGCTGGGAGAGAGCTTTGCAAGGTTCCTGGAAATAGATGATTTTTCCTGCTTGGATGTCTTCACCTGTGTTTCCTGCTCTGTCTGCTCCCTATGGGACTTTTTGATCAAAGCAATGCAAGAAATTGTTTCTATCTTCTTAATGGTTGTCAAATATTAGCCTGTCCCAGTGCTCCACTCAGCTGATTTCACAGCTGTCCTCTGCAGCCTGGTGTAATGGGGAGGTGCTGGACCAGGGGACAAGACATCTTAGAATCCAAGCCTGATACTCACCATCTGTGACCATAAGAATGGGGGCAGGTGATTATCAATTTAACTATTTTCTTCCTTCCCTCCCCTCCCCCTCCTTACCCCTCCTTTCTCTTCCCACCCCCCTCCTCTCTCTCTCTTCTCCCCCTTTCATCCCCTTCCCGCCCCTCCCACTATTTTCCCCCCTTTCCTCCCCTCCCCTCCCCTCTCCACTTTCATCCCCTCCCCTCCACGTTGCTCTCCTCCCCTCCTCTCTTCATCCAGTCTGCCAGGCCCCACACAGGGCACTGAGGCGTTTGGCATCCAGAAGGAGAAGCAGACACAGGAGATGAGATGAGTAGGGATATTTGTAAGAAACGACAGGGAGATAAAGATGGAGAGCCGAGCTCTGGAGGAGGGAGAGGGCGCTATTAGAGAAACGGGCTCTTGTCCCTGGATTTCTCTGCTGAGGAAACAGCCCCTAGGAGGGAATGGGGGTGAGAGTCTAGGGGGCAGGGTTGCAGCCGGGAAATGCCACCAGAGGCCCTTCTAAGGTCCACACTTCTGGCCTGAGTAGCCATGGTGTCAGTTTCTTTGAGACCATGGCAATGATGAACTCATGCTTCAGAACCTGAGTGGAAGCTGTGGTTTCAGGTGTCCCCAGGCGCCCAAAGACAAGACCCAGCTGGTCCCCAGGGGATGAAACAGCATCCCGGGGTCTTTAGCCTCACCTTACCCAGTGAGAAGGCGCCCCCCCTTACCCACGGCTGTTTGTTGGCCTCACTCTCATCAACAGGCACCAGAAAGGACCAAGTTTACCCCCACTCCTTCGTGTGTGCGAGAATTGGATATTCTTTTGATAAAAGCAGTTGGAAAAAGAGAGAAGGTTCAGGCTTGAGCCCCAGGGTCTTACCTTTGAAGAAAATGTAATTCACCATAACCATGACCTCGGTGCTGTCCAGGTCCTTCACCAAGTCCACAATCTTGCCCTGAGTTTGCTTTGCCACGTAATCATTGATCTGCTTCTGGGCCCCTGCGGGGTCCCCAAAGTTGGTGGGGACAGTGTCTGCCAGGTACAGTGTCCTCACGGCACTCAGGAAGCTGTCCTGGATATGCACTGTGGGGCTGATGAATAGGGCATTGCCGAGGTTCAGCTGGAGGTCATCTCTGGGCCGGCCGAGCTCCCGGAGCAGCTGCTGGAAGGCATTGTGGAGCTCCTCCTCCGTGCCCTCTTGGAGGTTGAGGCGCAGGCCCTGCAGGATCTGTGCCTTCGTGTTGGACCGAGCCCCCAGGGAGATCATGGCCAGGGTTGTGGAGATGCTCAGAGGAGAGAAGAAGATGTTTTGGTTGGGGGCAGCAGCCGCCAAGGCCCTGTAGAGGTCGAAGGCAAAGCCGTTGGTGCCGGGGGCCACCGTGGCAGCTGTGGATGGCAGCTCCTTGACTCTCTTCTTCGTCTCATGGGAGCGGTGGCGATGGAGGGTGGCCGCCGGCGGGCTGAGGAGCACCAGGCACAAGATCAGGCCGAGTTGCATGGTGGCTATCCTCGTTCTGAAAGGGAGGGTGGGAAGATGTTCTCAGAGAGGTGTGCAGCCAGCGTGTCTTCTCAGAGAGAAGATCGGGAGGAAGTGAGTAAGACCAACATTCCAGAGAGATGTCACGGCTCGACGTGCAGCATCAAGGGAAATGAACCGTAAAGCTGAAAGTGAGGGTTTAAGGAGGGCAGGAGGGGCTGGAGGTGAGAGATCTGGTGACGTGGACGTCTAACGGTGGGGAGAGGAAGGAGAAGGCAGAGGGGTGCAGACCCAAGGTGGGGACTGGCCACCGGGGCAAGAATCCTCCCCTCTCATCCGCATGGAGGTGCACGTCACAGGTGGGACGTGGAGCCGGAGGGCTCTCCCGTGTTCTGCCTGGTCAGCATCTCTAAGGTTACCGGGACTAGCAGTCTGCTTCTGCATGTGGCTCTAACCCTTGCTTTGCTCCTTGAGTGCAGCATTGGGCAAGGCCTCGTGGGGTTTCTATGAACTCAGACCGACTACCCCCGCTGCACCCCACAGCACTGCT